>NW_026647154.1:0-300000 GCF_950295315.1 Erinaceus europaeus | reverse complement strand
GCATCTGACAGTCCAGGGCGGGGGACCAAGGTCCGCCAGGCCCCTGTCCCACCATGTGCACTGACACACAGTCTTGCTGACTGACTGACAGTCCCCGCCCCAGAGATACCCACACCAAGTCCCTGGGTGCCCTGAGCTGCCCCTGAGGGTGGGTGGGTGCCTGCCTGGACACATGCCTCCGTAATGGAGGCCTCTATTAATCCCGTTGCCTACTGACAGCTGCCCTCCTGCCCCTCCTTCTCCTCCTACGCCTCCATCTCCTCCTCTTCCTACTCTTCCTCCTCCTCTTTCTCCTCCTCCTCCTCCACCCCCTCCTCCTCTTCCTCATCCTCAGATGGACTCACTCAGGGCCCTTGGCCTAGGCAAGCCAGGGCTGCTGCTCTGGCTTCTGCAGCTTCTATCCAGTGGGGGGGTGTAGGAATCTGTTCCTGTCAGTCCCTGATTCCTGGGACCTTCCATGCCTCCAGCTGCCCCCACTCTCTAGTCCTGACCCCTCCTCAAGGATGCCCCCTTTCCCCTTACCCTCTGTCCCCCAGCTCCCAACTAACATCTACTGTGTTCCTCCCTGCGCTACTTTACTGCCACCCTGCTTCTGCCCTTCAGCCCTGAGGGCCCAGGGCCAGCCCAGCTGCCATCTCACCATCCAGCAGGGGGACCTGCCCTAACTCCCTGCCACCACACCCACACACACAGCCCTGCACACACTCCTGGGCTCCCCTGCCTGCAGCCTGCCTCTCAGTCTCCTTCTGCCCCCTAGCCCCCTTACAGCCTCTGCCACGGACCCCCACAGACACCTGGGCATGAGCAGTGCAGACATGCAAACAGCTCCCCTCGCCCCCACTCCAGTTGCTCCAAGGTTGTCAAGAGTCTTTTTTTCATGCTGTAGGGGAGGGAGTTGAGACAGTCCAATGTCCTGGGGAGCAAGAACTGCAAACAGTCCATCTACAATGTAACATTTGGGTCTCAGGCCGCCCAATCCCTAGTGCGCTGTGCAGACCTTTGACTGGCAAAAACACCCCATCTGAGCGTGAGATCTGGCTGGGCTAGTGGCTCTTTCTGTGGACTAAGAGACAGACAGACAGAGTTTTCAGGTTCAAAACCTATACTTGCCAGAAGATGGTCATTCACTTGGGTAAAAAAAAAAAAAGGCTTTTTATTTTTTTTCCTCCTGCCTGGGTAACCTGTCTCCTGCCTGTTTCAAAGTGAAAAAAGGGAAAAATCTTTTTTGGAGCGAAAAGGACCAAAATGCAGGCAGGTGGACTCCGTGGAAGGTGGATGGGGAGTTGCTCCTGCCCTGGCACTAGAGCCCCAGCTGCTGTTCCAGGTGCTCTCTGATAACAGAGATCTCCGTGTGTCGTGTCATGACACTGTCTCCAGGACTGACCCTCAGGATAATGAGGATTCAAAACGAGGCAGGTGATACTGCCTTCAAAAGTAAATCCAGGGAGGTTTGGCGGTATGTCAGAGGGTTAAGGGCTTGTGGCGCTCACGAATAGAGGGGACAGGTGGAAGGATTTGGGGTCTGGCCCCCAGACCGCCACCTGCAGGGGAGTCGCTTTACAGGGGGTGAAGCAGGTCTTTAGGAGCTCTATCTTTCTCTCCCACCCTGTATTTCCTCTGCTCTCTCCTTTTGTGTCTGTCAGATGCAAGGTCAGTAACAACAACAACAACAACAAAAACAATAACCACCACAGTGACCAAGCAACAAGGGCAGCGAAAGGGGAACAAATGGAGTGCAGGAGCTGTGGATTATTCGTGGCGTAGGCACTCAGCTGTGGCAATAACCCCTTGAGGCAATCAATCCATACATGAAGATGTAATACAGGTAACAGAGACGTATATGTCCCTGTGTGTTTCCACTGAGTTAATGTAAATGCACTTTTATTGACTTCTTCATTTATTTATTACCTTGCCACGAGAATTTCTTTTCATTGCTAAAAAAAAGTGTCCCATCAAGGGTACCAGGTGGTGCCACACCCAGTTAAGCACTCATGTTACAATGCAGGAGGACTGGGCTTCAACACCCTGGTTCCCACATGCCAGGGGAAATCTTTACAAGTGGTGCGGAAGTGCTGCAGTTGTCTCTCTCTGTGTCTCAAACTCTCTCTACCTCCCTTCCCTCTCAATTCCTGTCTATTTATTCCAGTGAATAATCAAGAAAATAGAAAGTAAAAAAAGAAAAAGGAAAAGGAAATATTCCACGACTTCAAATGGGTTAATCAGGACAATGCTTTCCTTGTTAAGATCCTCACAGCATTCCATATGCAGAAAGGCAAAGATGCCATGTATTTTTTAACCCAGTTTTTATATTTATTTATTTATTTATTTATTTAGGTGCTTATTCATTTTTGTTATTGATGAATTAATGTTTTACATTTTACATTGACTAGGGATCTGACACTAGCGGACTCCAGTACCCCTATATGGTACTCTGCCTCTACAAAACCCATCCATTGACCTGTCCATCCATCCATCCATCCACCCATACATCTATCCATCCATTCATACATACATACATACATACATACATCCATCCATCCATCCACCAGTCAACCAAGCTAAGTACAAAAGGAGATCTCTCCTTGAATGGTGAGGAGAAACAACGATGCATAGGTAGGTTGCAAAGGCCCAGTTTGGCTGAATAGGGCAGAGGGGCTGAACCAGGGAATGTGTTGGGGCGTGTGGGTTTGGGTGGGATGAGCCGGAGACCCTGTGAGCTGGGTCACATTAGGGGCAGGCAGGGGGTGGAAGGGGTTGCGAACAGCTGTCACTGGAGAAGCATCACAAGTGCTGGAGCTGGTGAGCAGGGCACCTGGAAGAGAGGACAGACAAAGGAGAGAAGCAAAGTGCGGAGGAGAGGAGAGGGGAGAGGATGGTGAGGACAGGAGAGGACAGGAGAGGACAGGATTAGAGGGGACCTGAGAAACCTACCTGGACAAAGGCAGCATACGGACATCCAGGAAGGCAGGCAGGCATGCAGGCAGCTCTGGCCTGGGCTCCCAGGATCCCGGGCGCACCTCCACCTGTCTTCTCTTGGCTGCCAGCCCTGAGGTCCCTCTTCGGTCAGCACTGTCTTCCCATCCTTCCGTCCCTCACTGCCAGGGCCCAGGCGTCTGGGCGCTGTTGCCTGACCTAGTGGCAGGGCAGTTGGGCTGCCCAGTGCCAGTGTGGCCAGCACAGATTGCCAGGGGCTAGGACATCACAGAGGGCTCATGTGGTTGCTAGGCCATGGGGACCCCGCCCATCCAGTTGACCAGCAGCCATGACCCCCACGCTGAACTTGACCTGAGGGGTGGTGGCCAGCCACCAGAGCCAGAGCCCCAGGCCAAAGCAGGTGCTGGTCGGCCGGGCCAAGGGGCTATGTGCAGATTGGTGTGTGTCTGGGCATGGGGCTGGCATCTGACAGTCCAGGGCGGGGGACCAAGGTCCGCCAGGCCCCTGTCCCACCATGTGCACAGACACACAGTCTTGCTGACTGACTGACAGTCCCCGCCCCAGAGATACCCACACCAAGTCCCTGGGTGCCCTGAGCTGCCCCTGAGGGTGGGTGGGTGCCTGCCTGGACACATGCCTCCGTAATGGAGGCCTCTATTAATCCCGTTGCCTACTGACAGCTGCCCTCCTGCCCCTCCTTCTCCTCCTACGCCTCCTCCTCCTCCTCTTCCTACTCTTCCTCCTCCTCTTTCTCCTCCTCCTCCTCCACCCCCTCCTCCTCTTCCTCATCCTCAGATGGACTCACTCAGGGCCCTTGGCCTAGGCAAGCCAGGGCTGCTGCTCTGGCTTCTGCAGCTTCTATCCAGTGGGGGGGTGTAGGAATCTGTTCCTGTCAGTCCCTGATTCCTGGGACCTTCCATGCCTCCAGCTGCCCCCACTCTCTAGTCCTGACCCCTCCTCAAGGATGCCCCCTTTCCCCTTACCCTCTGTCCCCCAGCTCCCAACTAACATCTACTGTGTTCCTCCCTGCGCTACTTTACTGCCACCCTGCTTCTGCCCTTCAGCTCTGAGGGCCCAGGGCCAGCCCAGCTGCCATCTCACCATCCAGCAGGGGGACCTGCCCTAACTCCCTGCCACCACACCCACACACACAGCCCTGCACACACTCCTGGGCTCCCCTGCCTGCAGCCTGCCTCTCAAACAGTCTCCTTCTGCCCCCTAGCCCCCTTACAGCCTCTGCCACGGACCCCCACAGACACCTGGGCATGAGCAGTGCAGACATGCAAACAGCTCCCCTCGCCCCCACTCCAGTTGCTCCAAGGTTGTCAAGAGTCTTTTTTTCATGCTGTAGGGGAGGGAGTTGAGACAGTCCAATGTCCTGGGGAGCAAGAACTGCAAACAGTCCATCTACAATGTAACATTTGGGTCTCAGGCCGCCCAATCCCTAGTGCGCTGTGCAGACCTTTGACTGGCAAAAACACCCCATCTGAGCGTGAGATCTGGCTGGGCTAGTGGCTCTTTCTGTGGACTAAGAGACAGACAGACAGAGTTTTCAGGTTCAAAACCTATACTTCCCAGAAGATGGTCATTCACTTCGGTAAAAAAAAAAAAAAAAAAAAAAAAAAGGCTTTTTATTTTTTTTCCCCCTGCCTGGGTAACCAGTCTCCTGCCTGTTTCAAAGTGAAAAAAGGGAAAAATCTTTTTTGGAGGGAAAAGGACCAAAATGCAGGCAGGTGGACTCCGTGGAAGGTGGATGGGGAGTTGCTCCTGCCCTGGCACTAGAGCCCCAGCTGCTGTTCCAGGTGCTCTCTGATAACAGAGATCTCCGTGTGTCGTGTCATGACACTGTCATCAGGACTGACCCTCAGGATAATGAGGATTCAAAACGAGGCAGGTGATACTGCCTTCAAAAGTAAATCCAGGGAGGTTTGGCGGTATGTCAGAGGGTTAAGGGCTTGTGGCGCTCACGAATAGAGGGGACAGGTGGAAGGATTTGGGGTCTGGCCCCCAGACCGCCACCTGCAGGGGAGTCGCTTTACAGGGGGTGAAGCAGGTCTTTAGGAGCTCTATCTTTCTCTCCCACCCTGTATTTCCTCTGCTCTCTCCTTTTGTGTCTGTCAGATGCAAGGTCAGTAACAACAACAACAACAACAACAAAAACAATAACCACCACAGTGACCAAGCAACAAGGGCAGCGAAAGGGGAACAAATGGAGTGCAGGAGCTGTGGATTATTCGTGGCGTAGGCACTCAGCTGTGGCAATAACCCCTTGAGGCAATCAAGCCATACATGAAGATGTAATACAGGTAACAGAGACGTATATGTCCCTGTGTGTTTCCACTGAGTTAATGTAAATGCACTTTTATTGACTTCTTCATTTATTTATTACCTTGCCAGGAGAATTTCTTTTCATTGCTAAAAAAAAGTGTCCCATCAAGGGTAGCAGGTGGTGCCACACCCAGTTAAGCACTCATGTTACAATGCAGGAGGACTGGGCTTCAACACCCTGGTTCCCACCTGCCAGGGGAAATCTTTACAGGTGGTGCGGAAGTGCTGCAGTTGTCTCTCTCTGTGTCTCAAACTCTCTCTACCTCCCTTCCCTCTCAATTCCTGTCTATTTATTCCAGTGAATAATCAAGAAAATAGAAAGTAAGAAAAGAAAAAGGAAAAGGAAATATTCCACGACTTCAAATGGGCTACTCAGGACAATGCTTTCCTTGTTAAGATCCTCACAGCACTCCATATGCAGAAAGGCAAAGACGCCATGTATTTTTTAACCCAGTTTTTTATTTATTTATTTATTTAGGTGCTTATTCATTTTTGTTATTGATGAATTAGTGTTTTACATTTGACATTGACTAAGGATCTAACACCAGCGGACTCCAGTACCCCTATATGGTACTCTGCCTCTACAAAACCCATCCATTGACCTGTCCATCCATCCATCCATCCACCCATACATCTATCCATCCATTCATCCATCCATCCATCCATCCATCCTTCCATCCATCCATCCATCCACCAGTCAACCAAGCTAAGTACAAAAGGAGATCTCTCCTTGAATGGTGAGGAGAAACAACGATGCATAGGTAGGTTGCAAAGGCCCAGTTTGGCTGAATAGGGCAGAGGGGCTGAACCTGGGAATGTGTTGGGGCGTGTGGGTTTGGGTGGGATGAGCCGGAGACCCTGTGAGCTGGGTCACATTAGGGGCAGGCAGGGGGTGGAAGGGGTTGCGAACAGCTGTCACTGGAGAAGCATCACAAGTGCTGGAGCTGGTGAGCAGGGCACCTGGAAGAGAGGACAGACAAAGGAGAGAAGCAAAGTGCGGAGGAGAGGAGAGGGGAGAGGATGGTGAGGACAGGAGAGGACAGGAGAGGACAGGATTAGAGGGGACCTGAGAAACCTACCTGGACAAAGGCAGCATACGGACATCCAGGAAGGCAGGCAGGCATGCAGGCAGCTCTGGCCTGGGCTCCCAGGATCCCGGGCGCACCTCCACCTGTCTTCTCTTGGCTGCCAGCCCTGAGGTCCCTCGTCGGTCAGCACTGTCTTCCCATCCTTCCGTCCCTCACTGCCAGGGCCCAGGCGTCTGGGCGCTGTTGCCTGACCTAGTGGCAGGGCAGTTGGGCTGCCCAGTGCCAGTGTGGCCAGCACAGATTGCCAGGGGCTAGGACATCACAGAGGGCTCATGTGGTTGCTAGGCCATGGGGACCCCGCCCATCCAGTTGACCAGCAGCCATGACCCCCACGCTGAACTTGACCTGAGGGGTGGTGGCCAGCCACCAGAGCCAGAGCCCCAGGCCAAAGCAGGTGCTGGTTGGCCGGGCCAAGGGGCTATGTGCAGATTGGTGTGTGTCTGGGCATGGGGCTGGCATCTGACAGTCCAGGGCGGGGGACCAAGGTCCGCCAGGCCCCTGTCCCACCATGTGCACAGACACACAGTCTTGCTGACTGACTGACAGTCCCCGCCCCAGAGATACCCACACCAAGTCCCTGGGTGCCCTGAGCTGCCCCTGAGGGTGGGTGGGTGCCTGCCTGGACACATGCCTCCGTAATGGAGGCCTCTATTAATCCCGTTGCCTACTGACAGCTGCCCTCCTGCCCCTCCTTCTCCTCCTACGCCTCCTCCTCCTCCTCTTCCTACTCTTCCTCCTCCTCTTTCTCCTCCTCCTCCTCCACCCCCTCCTCCTCTTCCTCATCCTCAGATGGACTCACTCAGGGCCCTTGGCCTAGGCAAGCCAGGGCTGCTGCTCTGGCTTCTGCAGCTTCTATCCAGTGGGGGGTGTAGGAATCTGTTCCTGTCAGTCCCTGATTCCTGGGACCTTCCATGCCTCCAGCTGCCCCCACTCTCTAGTCCTGACCCCTCCTCAAGGATGCCCCCTTTCCCCTTACCCTCTGTCCCCCAGCTCCCAACTAACATCTACTGTGTTCCTCCCTGCGCTACTTTACTGCCACCCTGCTTCTGCCCTTCAGCTCTGAGGGCCCAGGGCCAGCCCAGCTGCCATCTCACCATCCAGCAGGGGGACCTGCCCTAACTCCCTGCCACCACACCCACACACACAGCCCTGCACACACTCCTGGGCTCCCCTGCCTGCAGCCTGCCTCTCAAACAGTCTCCTTCTGCCCCCTAGCCCCCTTACAGCCTCTGCCACGGACCCCCACAGACACCTGGGCATGAGCAGTGCAGACATGCAAACAGCTCCCCTCGCCCCCACTCCAGTTGCTCCAAGGTTGTCAAGAGTCTTTTTTTCATGCTGTAGGGGAGGGAGTTGAGACAGTCCAATGTCCTGGGGAGCAAGAACTGCAAACAGTCCATCTACAATGTAACATTTGGGTCTCAGGCCGCCCAATCCCTAGTGCGCTGTGCAGACCTTTGACTGGCAAAAACACCCCATCTGAGCGTGAGATCTGGCTGGGCTAGTGGCTCTTTCTGTGGACTAAGAGACAGACAGACAGAGTTTTCAGGTTCAAAACCTATACTTGCCAGAAGATGGTCATTCACTTGGGTAAAAAAAAAAAAAAAAAAAAAAAAAAAAAAAAAAAAAAAAAAAAAAGGCTTTTTATTTTTTTTCCTCCTGCCTGGGTAACCTGTCTCCTGCCTGTTTCAAAGTGAAAAAAGGGAAAAATCTTTTTTGGAGCGAAAAGGACCAAAATGCAGGCAGGTGGACTCCGTGGAAGGTGGATGGGGAGTTGCTCCTGCCCTGGCACTAGAGCCCCAGCTGCTGTTCCAGGTGCTCTCTGATAACAGAGATCTCCGTGTGTCGTGTCATGACACTGTCTCCAGGACTGACCCTCAGGATAATGAGGATTCAAAACGAGGCAGGTGATACTGCCTTCAAAAGTAAATCCAGGGAGGTTTGGCGGTATGTCAGAGGGTTAAGGGCTTGTGGCGCTCACGAATAGAGGGGACAGGTGGAAGGATTTGGGGTCTGGCCCCCAGACCGCCACCTGCAGGGGAGTCGCTTTACAGGGGGTGAAGCGGGTCTTTAGGAGCTCTATCTTTCTCTCCCACCCTGTATTTCCTCTGCTCTCTCCTTTTGTGTCTGTCAGATGCAAGGTCAGTAACAACAACAACAACAACAACAAAAACAATAACCACCACAGTGACCAAGCAACAAGGGCAGCGAAAGGGGAACAAATGGAGTGCAGGAGCTGTGGATTATTCGTGGCGTAGGCACTCAGCTGTGGCAATAACCCCTTGAGGCAATCAATCCATACATGAAGATGTAATACAGGTAACAGAGACGTATATGTCCCTGTGTGTTTCCACTGAGTTAATGTAAATGCACTTTTATTGACTTCTTCATTTATTTATTACCTTGCCACGAGAATTTCTTTTCATTGCTAAAAAAAAGTGTCCCATCAAGGGTACCAGGTGGTGCCACACCCAGTTAAGCACTCATGTTACAATGCAGGAGGACTGGGCTTCAACACCCTGGTTCCCACATGCCAGGGGAAATCTTTACAAGTGGTGCGGAAGTGCTGCAGTTGTCTCTCTCTGTGTCTCAAACTCTCTCTACCTCCCTTCCCTCTCAATTCCTGTCTATTTATTCCAGTGAATAATCAAGAAAATAGAAAGTAAAAAAAGAAAAAGGAAAAGGAAATATTCCACGACTTCAAATGGGTTAATCAGGACAATGCTTTCCTTGTTAAGATCCTCACAGCATTCCATATGCAGAAAGGCAAAGATGCCATGTATTTTTTAACCCAGTTTTTATATTTATTTATTTATTTATTTATTTAGGTGCTTATTCATTTTTGTTATTGATGAATTAATGTTTTACATTTGACATTGACTAGGGATCTGACACTAGCGGACTCCAGTACCCCTATATGGTACTCTGCCTCTACAAAACCCATCCATTGACCTGTCCATCCATCCATCCATCCACCCATACATCTATCCATCCATTCATACATACATACATACATACATCCATCCATCCATCCATCCATCCACCAGTCAACCAAGCTAAGTACAAAAGGAGATCTCTCCTTGAATGGTGAGGAGAAACAACGATGCATAGGTAGGTTGCAAAGGCCCAGTTTGGCTGAATAGGGCAGAGGGGCTGAACCAGGGAATGTGTTGGGGCGTGTGGGTTTGGGTGGGATGAGCCGGAGACCCTGTGAGCTGGGTCACATTAGGGGCAGGCAGGGGGTGGAAGGGGTTGCGAACAGCTGTCACTGGAGAAGCATCACAAGTGCTGGAGCTGGTGAGCAGGGCACCTGGAAGAGAGGACAGACAAAGGAGAGAAGCAAAGTGCGGAGGAGAGGAGAGGGGAGAGGATGGTGAGGACAGGAGAGGACAGGAGAGGACAGGATTAGAGGGGACCTGAGAAACCTACCTGGACAAAGGCAGCATACGGACATCCAGGAAGGCAGGCAGGCATGCAGGCAGCTCTGGCCTGGGCTCCCAGTATCCCGGGCGCACCTCCACCTGTCTTCTCTTGGCTGCCAGCCCTGAGGTCCCTCGTCGGTCAGCACTGTCTTCCCATCCTTCCGTCCCTCACTGCCAGGGCCCAGGCGTCTGGGCGCTGTTGCCTGACCTAGTGGCAGGGCAGTTGGGCTGCCCAGTGCCAGTGTGGCCAGCACAGATTGCCAGGGGCTAGGACATCACAGAGGGCTCATGTGGTTGCTAGGCCATGGGGACCCCGCCCATCCAGTTGACCAGCAGCCATGACCCCCACGCTGAACTTGACCTGAGGGGTGGTGGCCAGCCACCAGAGCCAGAGCCCCAGGCCAAAGCAGGTGCTGGTCGGCCGGGCCAAGGGGCTATGTGCAGATTGGTGTGTGTCTGGGCATGGGGCTGGCATCTGACAGTCCAGGGCGGGGGACCAAGGTCCGCCAGGCCCCTGTCCCACCATGTGCACTGACACACAGTCTTGCTGACTGACTGACAGTCCCCGCCCCAGAGATACCCACACCAAGTCCCTGGGTGCCCTGAGCTGCCCCTGAGGGTGGGTGGGTGCCTGCCTGGACACATGCCTCCGTAATGGAGGCCTCTATTAATCCCGTTGCCTACTGACAGCTGCCCTCCTGCCCCTCCTTCTCCTCCTACGCCTCCATCTCCTCCTCTTCCTACTCTTCCTCCTCCTCTTTCTCCTCCTCCTCCTCCACCCCCTCCTCCTCTTCCTCATCCTCAGATGGACTCACTCAGGGCCCTTGGCCTAGGCAAGCCAGGGCTGCTGCTCTGGCTTCTGCAGCTTCTATCCAGTGGGGGGGTGTAGGAATCTGTTCCTGTCAGTCCCTGATTCCTGGGACCTTCCATGCCTCCAGCTGCCCCCACTCTCTAGTCCTGACCCCTCCTCAAGGATGCCCCCTTTCCCCTTACCCTCTGTCCCCCAGCTCCCAACTAACATCTACTGTGTTCCTCCCTGCGCTACTTTACTGCCACCCTGCTTCTGCCCTTCAGCCCTGAGGGCCCAGGGCCAGCCCAGCTGCCATCTCACCATCCAGCAGGGGGACCTGCCCTAACTCCCTGCCACCACACCCACACACACAGCCCTGCACACACTCCTGGGCTCCCCTGCCTGCAGCCTGCCTCTCAAACAGTCTCCTTCTGCCCCCTAGCCCCCTTACAGCCTCTGCCACGGACCCCCACAGACACCTGGGCATGAGCAGTGCAGACATGCAAACAGCTCCCCTCGCCCCCACTCCAGTTGCTCCAAGGTTGTCAAGAGTCTTTTTTTCATGCTGTAGGGGAGGGAGTTGAGACAGTCCAATGTCCTGGGGAGCAAGAACTGCAAACAGTCCATCTACAATGTAACATTTGGGTCTCAGGCCGCCCAATCCCTAGTGCGCTGTGCAGACCTTTGACTGGCAAAAACACCCCATCTGAGCGTGAGATCTGGCTGGGCTAGTGGCTCTTTCTGTGGACTAAGAGACAGACAGACAGAGTTTTCAGGTTCAAAACCTATACTTGCCAGAAGATGGTCATTCACTTGGGTAAAAAAAAAAAAAAAAAAAAAGGCTTTTTATTTTTTTTCCTCCTGCCTGGGTAACCTGTCTCCTGCCTGTTTCAAAGTGAAAAAAGGGAAAAATCTTTTTTGGAGCGAAAAGGACCAAAATGCAGGCAGGTGGACTCCGTGGAAGGTGGATGGGGAGTTGCTCCTGCCCTGGCACTAGAGCCCCAGCTGCTGTTCCAGGTGCTCTCTGATAACAGAGATCTCCGTGTGTCGTGTCATGACACTGTCTCCAGGACTGACCCTCAGGATAATGAGGATTCAAAACGAGGCAGGTGATACTGCCTTCAAAAGTAAATCCAGGGAGGTTTGGCGGTATGTCAGAGGGTTAAGGGCTTGTGGCGCTCACGAATAGAGGGGACAGGTGGAAGGATTTGGGGTCTGGCCCCCAGACCGCCACCTGCAGGGGAGTCGCTTTACAGGGGGTGAAGCGGGTCTTTAGGAGCTCTATCTTTCTCTCCCACCCTGTATTTCCTCTGCTCTCTCCTTTTGTGTCTGTCAGATGCAAGGTCAGTAACAACAACAACAACAACAACAAAAACAATAACCACCACAGTGACCAAGCAACAAGGGCAGCGAAAGGGGAACAAATGGAGTGCAGGAGCTGTGGATTATTCGTGGCGTAGGCACTCAGCTGTGGCAATAACCCCTTGAGGCAATCAATCCATACATGAAGATGTAATACAGGTAACAGAGACGTATATGTCCCTGTGTGTTTCCACTGAGTTAATGTAAATGCACTTTTATTGACTTCTTCATTTATTTATTACCTTGCCACGAGAATTTCTTTTCATTGCTAAAAAAAAGTGTCCCATCAAGGGTACCAGGTGGTGCCACACCCAGTTAAGCACTCATGTTACAATGCAGGAGGACTGGGCTTCAACACCCTGGTTCCCACATGCCAGGGGAAATCTTTACAAGTGGTGCGGAAGTGCTGCAGTTGTCTCTCTCTGTGTCTCAAACTCTCTCTACCTCCCTTCCCTCTCAATTCCTGTCTATTTATTCCAGTGAATAATCAAGAAAATAGAAAGTAAAAAAAGAAAAAGGAAAAGGAAATATTCCACGACTTCAAATGGGTTAATCAGGACAATGCTTTCCTTGTTAAGATCCTCACAGCATTCCATATGCAGAAAGGCAAAGATGCCATGTATTTTTTAACCCAGTTTTTATATTTATTTATTTATTTATTTATTTAGGTGCTTATTCATTTTTGTTATTGATGAATTAATGTTTTACATTTGACATTGACTAGGGATCTGACACTAGCGGACTCCAGTACCCCTATATGGTACTCTGCCTCTACAAAACCCATCCATTGACCTGTCCATCCATCCATCCATCCACCCATACATCTATCCATCCATTCATACATACATACATACATACATCCATCCATCCATCCATCCATCCACCAGTCAACCAAGCTAAGTACAAAAGGAGATCTCTCCTTGAATGGTGAGGAGAAACAACGATGCATAGGTAGGTTGCAAAGGCCCAGTTTGGCTGAATAGGGCAGAGGGGCTGAATCAGGGAATGTGTTGGGGCGTGTGGGTTTGGGTGGGATGAGCCGGAGACCCTGTGAGCTGGGTCACATTAGGGGCAGGCAGGGGGTGGAAGGGGTTGCGAACAGCTGTCACTGGAGAAGCATCACAAGTGCTGGAGCTGGTGAGCAGGGCACCTGGAAGAGAGGACAGACAAAGGAGAGAAGCAAAGTGCGGAGGAGAGGAGAGGGGAGAGGATGGTGAGGACAGGAGAGGACAGGAGAGGACAGGATTAGAGGGGACCTGAGAAACCTACCTGGACAAAGGCAGCATACGGACATCCAGGAAGGCAGGCAGGCATGCAGGCAGCTCTGGCCTGGGCTCCCAGGATCCCGGGCGCACCTCCACCTGTCTTCTCTTGGCTGCCAGCCCTGAGGTCCCTCGTCGGTCAGCACTGTCTTCCCATCCTTCCGTCCCTCACTGCCAGGGCCCAGGCGTCTGGGCGCTGTTGCCTGACCTAGTGGCAGGGCAGTTGGGCTGCCCAGTGCCAGTGTGGCCAGCACAGATTGCCAGGGGCTAGGACATCACAGAGGGCTCATGTGGTTGCTAGGCCATGGGGACCCCGCCCATCCAGTTGACCAGCAGCCATGACCCCCACGCTGAACTTGACCTGAGGGGTGGTGGCCAGCCACCAGAGCCAGAGCCCCAGGCCAAAGCAGGTGCTGGTCGGCCGGGCCAAGGGGCTATGTGCAGATTGGTGTGTGTCTGGGCATGGGGCTGGCATCTGACAGTCCAGGGCGGGGGACCAAGGTCCGCCAGGCCCCTGTCCCACCATGTGCACTGACACACAGTCTTGCTGACTGACTGACAGTCCCCGCCCCAGAGATACCCACACCAAGTCCCTGGGTGCCCTGAGCTGCCCCTGAGGGTGGGTGGGTGCCTGCCTGGACACATGCCTCCGTAATGGAGGCCTCTATTAATCCCGTTGCCTACTGACAGCTGCCCTCCTGCCCCTCCTTCTCCTCCTACGCCTCCATCTCCTCCTCTTCCTACTCTTCCTCCTCCTCTTTCTCCTCCTCCTCCTCCACCCCCTCCTCCTCTTCCTCATCCTCAGATGGACTCACTCAGGGCCCTTGGCCTAGGCAAGCCAGGGCTGCTGCTCTGGCTTCTGCAGCTTCTATCCAGTGGGGGGGTGTAGGAATCTGTTCCTGTCAGTCCCTGATTCCTGGGACCTTCCATGCCTCCAGCTGCCCCCACTCTCTAGTCCTGACCCCTCCTCAAGGATGCCCCCTTTCCCCTTACCCTCTGTCCCCCAGCTCCCAACTAACATCTACTGTGTTCCTCCCTGCGCTACTTTACTGCCACCCTGCTTCTGCCCTTCAGCCCTGAGGGCCCAGGGCCAGCCCAGCTGCCATCTCACCATCCAGCAGGGGGACCTGCCCTAACTCCCTGCCACCACACCCACACACACAGCCCTGCACACACTCCTGGGCTCCCCTGCCTGCAGCCTGCCTCTCAAACAGTCTCCTTCTGCCCCCTAGCCCCCTTACAGCCTCTGCCACGGACCCCCACAGACACCTGGGCATGAGCAGTGCAGACATGCAAACAGCTCCCCTCGCCCCCACTCCAGTTGCTCCAAGGTTGTCAAGAGTCTTTTTTTCATGCTGTAGGGGAGGGAGTTGAGACAGTCCAATGTCCTGGGGAGCAAGAACTGCAAACAGTCCATCTACAATGTAACATTTGGGTCTCAGGCCGCCCAATCCCTAGTGCGCTGTGCAGACCTTTGACTGGCAAAAACACCCCATCTGAGCGTGAGATCTGGCTGGGCTAGTGGCTCTTTCTGTGGACTAAGAGACAGACAGACAGAGTTTTCAGGTTCAAAACCTATACTTGCCAGAAGATGGTCATTCACTTGGGTAAAAAAAAAAAAAAAAAAAAAAAAAAAAAAAAAAAAAAAAAAAAAAAAAAGGCTTTTTATTTTTTTTCCTCCTGCCTGGGTAACCTGTCTCCTGCCTGTTTCAAAGTGAAAAAAGGGAAAAATCTTTTTTGGAGCGAAAAGGACCAAAATGCAGGCAGGTGGACTCCGTGGAAGGTGGATGGGGAGTTGCTCCTGCCCTGGCACTAGAGCCCCAGCTGCTGTTCCAGGTGCTCTCTGATAACAGAGATCTCCGTGTGTCGTGTCATGACACTGTCTCCAGGACTGACCCTCAGGATAATGAGGATTCAAAACGAGGCAGGTGATACTGCCTTCAAAAGTAAATCCAGGGAGGTTTGGCGGTATGTCAGAGGGTTAAGGGCTTGTGGCGCTCACGAATAGAGGGGACAGGTGGAAGGATTTGGGGTCTGGCCCCCAGACCGCCACCTGCAGGGGAGTCGCTTTACAGGGGGTGAAGCGGGTCTTTAGGAGCTCTATCTTTCTCTCCCACCCTGTATTTCCTCTGCTCTCTCCTTTTGTGTCTGTCAGATGCAAGGTCAGTAACAACAACAACAACAACAAAAACAATAACCACCACAGTGACCAAGCAACAAGGGCAGCGAAAGGGGAACAAATGGAGTGCAGGAGCTGTGGATTATTCGTGGCGTAGGCACTCAGCTGTGGCAATAACCCCTTGAGGCAATCAATCCATACATGAAGATGTAATACAGGTAACAGAGACGTATATGTCCCTGTGTGTTTCCACTGAGTTAATGTAAATGCACTTTTATTGACTTCTTCATTTATTTATTACCTTGCCACGAGAATTTCTTTTCATTGCTAAAAAAAAGTGTCCCATCAAGGGTACCAGGTGGTGCCACACCCAGTTAAGCACTCATGTTACAATGCAGGAGGACTGGGCTTCAACACCCTGGTTCCCACATGCCAGGGGAAATCTTTACAAGTGGTGCGGAAGTGCTGCAGTTGTCTCTCTCTGTGTCTCAAACTCTCTCTACCTCCCTTCCCTCTCAATTCCTGTCTATTTATTCCAGTGAATAATCAAGAAAATAGAAAGTAAAAAAAGAAAAAGGAAAAGGAAATATTCCACGACTTCAAATGGGTTAATCAGGACAATGCTTTCCTTGTTAAGATCCTCACAGCATTCCATATGCAGAAAGGCAAAGATGCCATGTATTTTTTAACCCAGTTTTTATATTTATTTATTTATTTATTTATTTAGGTGCTTATTCATTTTTGTTATTGATGAATTAATGTTTTACATTTGACATTGACTAGGGATCTGACACTAGCGGACTCCAGTACCCCTATATGGTACTCTGCCTCTACAAAACCCATCCATTGACCTGTCCATCCATCCATCCATCCACCCATACATCTATCCATCCATTCATACATACATACATACATACATCCATCCATCCATCCATCCATCCACCAGTCAACCAAGCTAAGTACAAAAGGAGATCTCTCCTTGAATGGTGAGGAGAAACAACGATGCATAGGTAGGTTGCAAAGGCCCAGTTTGGCTGAATAGGGCAGAGGGGCTGAACCAGGGAATGTGTTGGGGCGTGTGGGTTTGGGTGGGATGAGCCGGAGACCCTGTGAGCTGGGTCACATTAGGGGCAGGCAGGGGGTGGAAGGGGTTGCGAACAGCTGTCACTGGAGAAGCATCACAAGTGCTGGAGCTGGTGAGCAGGGCACCTGGAAGAGAGGACAGACAAAGGAGAGAAGCAAAGTGCGGAGGAGAGGAGAGGGGAGAGGATGGTGAGGACAGGAGAGGACAGGAGAGGACAGGATTAGAGGGGACCTGAGAAACCTACCTGGACAAAGGCAGCATACGGACATCCAGGAAGGCAGGCAGGCATGCAGGCAGCTCTGGCCTGGGCTCCCAGGATCCCGGGCGCACCTCCACCTGTCTTCTCTTGGCTGCCAGCCCTGAGGTCCCTCGTCGGTCAGCACTGTCTTCCCATCCTTCCGTCCCTCACTGCCAGGGCCCAGGCGTCTGGGCGCTGTTGCCTGACCTAGTGGCAGGGCAGTTGGGCTGCCCAGTGCCAGTGTGGCCAGCACAGATTGCCAGGGGCTAGGACATCACAGAGGGCTCATGTGGTTGCTAGGCCATGGGGACCCCGCCCATCCAGTTGACCAGCAGCCATGACCCCCACGCTGAACTTGACCTGAGGGGTGGTGGCCAGCCACCAGAGCCAGAGCCCCAGGCCAAAGCAGGTGCTGGTCGGCCGGGCCAAGGGGCTATGTGCAGATTGGTGTGTGTCTGGGAATGGGGCTGGCATCTGACAGTCCAGGGCGGGGGACCAAGGTCCGCCAGGCCCCTGTCCCACCATGTGCACTGACACACAGTCTTGCTGACTGACTGACAGTCCCCGCCCCAGAGATACCCACACCAAGTCCCTGGGTGCCCTGAGCTGCCCCTGAGGGTGGGTGGGTGCCTGCCTGGACACATGCCTCCGTAATGGAGGCCTCTATTAATCCCGTTGCCTACTGACAGCTGCCCTCCTGCCCCTCCTTCTCCTCCTACGCCTCCATCTCCTCCTCTTCCTACTCTTCCTCCTCCTCTTTCTCCTCCTCCTCCTCCACCCCCTCCTCCTCTTCCTCATCCTCAGATGGACTCACTCAGGGCCCTTGGCCTAGGCAAGCCAGGGCTGCTGCTCTGGCTTCTGCAGCTTCTATCCAGTGGGGGGGTGTAGGAATCTGTTCCTGTCAGTCCCTGATTCCTGGGACCTTCCATGCCTCCAGCTGCCCCCACTCTCTAGTCCTGACCCCTCCTCAAGGATGCCCCCTTTCCCCTTACCCTCTGTCCCCCAGCTCCCAACTAACATCTACTGTGTTCCTCCCTGCGCTACTTTACTGCCACCCTGCTTCTGCCCTTCAGCCCTGAGGGCCCAGGGCCAGCCCAGCTGCCATCTCACCATCCAGCAGGGGGACCTGCCCTAACTCCCTGCCACCACACCCACACACACAGCCCTGCACACACTCCTGGGCTCCCCTGCCTGCAGCCTGCCTCTCAAACAGTCTCCTTCTGCCCCCTAGCCCCCTTACAGCCTCTGCCACGGACCCCCACAGACACCTGGGCATGAGCAGTGCAGACATGCAAACAGCTCCCCTCGCCCCCACTCCAGTTGCTCCAAGGTTGTCAAGAGTCTTTTTTTCATGCTGTAGGGGAGGGAGTTGAGACAGTCCCATGTCCTGGGGAGCAAGAACTGCAAACAGTCCATCTACAATGTAACATTTGGGTCTCAGGCCGCCCAATCCCTAGTGCGCTGTGCAGACCTTTGACTGGCAAAAACACCCCATCTGAGCGTGAGATCTGGCTGGGCTAGTGGCTCTTTCTGTGGACTAAGAGACAGACAGACAGAGTTTTCAGGTTCAAAACCTATACTTGCCAGAAGATGGTCATTCACTTGGGTAAAAAAAAAAAAAAAAAAAAAAAAAAAAAAAAAAAAAAGGCTTTTTATTTTTTTTCCTCCTGCCTGGGTAACCTGTCTCCTGCCTGTTTCAAAGTGAAAAAAGGGAAAAATCTTTTTTGGAGCGAAAAGGACCAAAATGCAGGCAGGTGGACTCCGTGGAAGGTGGATGGGGAGTTGCTCCTGCCCTGGCACTAGAGCCCCAGCTGCTGTTCCAGGTGCTCTCTGATAACAGAGATCTCCGTGTGTCGTGTCATGACACTGTCTCCAGGACTGACCCTCAGGATAATGAGGATTCAAAACGAGGCAGGTGATACTGCCTTCAAAAGTAAATCCAGGGAGGTTTGGCGGTATGTCAGAGGGTTAAGGGCTTGTGGCGCTCACGAATAGAGGGGACAGGTGGAAGGATTTGGGGTCTGGCCCCCAGACCGCCACCTGCAGGGGAGTCGCTTTACAGGGGGTGAAGCGGGTCTTTAGGAGCTCTATCTTTCTCTCCCACCCTGTATTTCCTCTGCTCTCTCCTTTTGTGTCTGTCAGATGCAAGGTCAGTAACAACAACAACAACAACAAAAACAATAACCACCACAGTGACCAAGCAACAAGGGCAGCGAAAGGGGAACAAATGGAGTGCAGGAGCTGTGGATTATTCGTGGCGTAGGCACTCAGCTGTGGCAATAACCCCTTGAGGCAATCAATCCATACATGAAGATGTAATACAGGTAACAGAGACGTATATGTCCCTGTGTGTTTCCACTGAGTTAATGTAAATGCACTTTTATTGACTTCTTCATTTATTTATTACCTTGCCACGAGAATTTCTTTTCATTGCTAAAAAAAAGTGTCCCATCAAGGGTACCAGGTGGTGCCACACCCAGTTAAGCACTCATGTTACAATGCAGGAGGACTGGGCTTCAACACCCTGGTTCCCACATGCCAGGGGAAATCTTTACAAGTGGTGCGGAAGTGCTGCAGTTGTCTCTCTCTGTGTCTCAAACTCTCTCTACCTCCCTTCCCTCTCAATTCCTGTCTATTTATTCCAGTGAATAATCAAGAAAATAGAAAGTAAAAAAAGAAAAAGGAAAAGGAAATATTCCACGACTTCAAATGGGTTAATCAGGACAATGCTTTCCTTGTTAAGATCCTCACAGCATTCCATATGCAGAAAGGCAAAGATGCCATGTATTTTTTAACCCAGTTTTTATATTTATTTATTTATTTATTTATTTAGGTGCTTATTCATTTTTGTTATTGATGAATTAATGTTTTACATTTTACATTGACTAGGGATCTGACACTAGCGGACTCCAGTACCCCTATATGGTACTCTGCCTCTACAAAACCCATCCATTGACCTGTCCATCCATCCATCCATCCACCCATACATCTATCCATCCATTCATACATACATACATACATACATCCATCCATCCATCCATCCATCCACCAGTCAACCAAGCTAAGTACAAAAGGAGATCTCTCCTTGAATGGTGAGGAGAAACAACGATGCATAGGTAGGTTGCAAAGGCCCAGTTTGGCTGAATAGGGCAGAGGGGCTGAACCAGGGAATGTGTTGGGGCGTGTGGGTTTGGGTGGGATGAGCCGGAGACCCTGTGAGCTGGGTCACATTAGGGGCAGGCAGGGGGTGGAAGGGGTTGCGAACAGCTGTCACTGGAGAAGCATCACAAGTGCTGGAGCTGGTGAGCAGGGCACCTGGAAGAGAGGACAGACAAAGGAGAGAAGCAAAGTGCGGAGGAGAGGAGAGGGGAGAGGATGGTGAGGACAGGAGAGGACAGGAGAGGACAGGATTAGAGGGGACCTGAGAAACCTACCTGGACAAAGGCAGCATACGGACATCCAGGAAGGCAGGCAGGCATGCAGGCAGCTCTGGCCTGGGCTCCCAGGATCCCGGGCGCACCTCCACCTGTCTTCTCTTGGCTGCCAGCCCTGAGGTCCCTCGTCGGTCAGCACTGTCTTCCCATCCTTCCGTCCCTCACTGCCAGGGCCCAGGCGTCTGGGCGCTGTTGCCTGACCTAGTGGCAGGGCAGTTGGGCTGCCCAGTGCCAGTGTGGCCAGCACAGATTGCCAGGGGCTAGGACATCACAGAGGGCTCATGTGGTTGCTAGGCCATGGGGACCCCGCCCATCCAGTTGACCAGCAGCCATGACCCCCACGCTGAACTTGACCTGAGGGGTGGTGGCCAGCCACCAGAGCCAGAGCCCCAGGCCAAAGCAGGTGCTGGTCGGCCGGGCCAAGGGGCTATGTGCAGATTGGTGTGTGTCTGGGCATGGGGCTGGCATCTGACAGTCCAGGGCGGGGGACCAAGGTCCGCCAGGCCCCTGTCCCACCATGTGCACTGACACACAGTCTTGCTGACTGACTGACAGTCCCCGCCCCAGAGATACCCACACCAAGTCCCTGGGTGCCCTGAGCTGCCCCTGAGGGTGGGTGGGTGCCTGCCTGGACACATGCCTCCGTAATGGAGGCCTCTATTAATCCCGTTGCCTACTGACAGCTGCCCTCCTGCCCCTCCTTCTCCTCCTACGCCTCCATCTCCTCCTCTTCCTACTCTTCCTCCTCCTCTTTCTCCTCCTCCTCCTCCACCCCCTCCTCCTCTTCCTCATCCTCAGATGGACTCACTCAGGGCCCTTGGCCTAGGCAAGCCAGGGCTGCTGCTCTGGCTTCTGCAGCTTCTATCCAGTGGGGGGGTGTAGGAATCTGTTCCTGTCAGTCCCTGATTCCTGGGACCTTCCATGCCTCCAGCTGCCCCCACTCTCTAGTCCTGACCCCTCCTCAAGGATGCCCCCTTTCCCCTTACCCTCTGTCCCCCAGCTCCCAACTAACATCTACTGTGTTCCTCCCTGCGCTACTTTACTGCCACCCTGCTTCTGCCCTTCAGCCCTGAGGGCCCAGGGCCAGCCCAGCTGCCATCTCACCATCCAGCAGGGGGACCTGCCCTAACTCCCTGCCACCACACCCACACACACAGCCCTGCACACACTCCTGGGCTCCCCTGCCTGCAGCCTGCCTCTCAAACAGTCTCCTTCTGCCCCCTAGCCCCCTTACAGCCTCTGCCACGGACCCCCACAGACACCTGGGCATGAGCAGTGCAGACATGCAAACAGCTCCCCTCGCCCCCACTCCAGTTGCTCCAAGGTTGTCAAGAGTCTTTTTTTCATGCTGTAGGGGAGGGAGTTGAGACAGTCCAATGTCCTGGGGAGCAAGAACTGCAAACAGTCCATCTACAATGTAACATTTGGGTCTCAGGCCGCCCAATCCCTAGTGCGCTGTGCAGACCTTTGACTGGCAAAAACACCCCATCTGAGCGTGAGATCTGGCTGGGCTAGTGGCTCTTTCTGTGGACTAAGAGACAGACAGACAGAGTTTTCAGGTTCAAAACCTATACTTGCCAGAAGATGGTCATTCACTTGGGTAAAAAAAAAAAAAAAAAAAAAGGCTTTTTATTTTTTTTCCTCCTGCCTGGGTAACCTGTCTCCTGCCTGTTTCAAAGTGAAAAAAGGGAAAAATCTTTTTTGGAGCGAAAAGGACCAAAATGCAGGCAGGTGGACTCCGTGGAAGGTGGATGGGGAGTTGCTCCTGCCCTGGCACTAGAGCCCCAGCTGCTGTTCCAGGTGCTCTCTGATAACAGAGATCTCCGTGTGTCGTGTCATGACACTGTCTCCAGGACTGACCCTCAGGATAATGAGGATTCAAAACGAGGCAGGTGATACTGCCTTCAAAAGTAAATCCAGGGAGGTTTGGCGGTATGTCAGAGGGTTAAGGGCTTGTGGCGCTCACGAATAGAGGGGACAGGTGGAAGGATTTGGGGTCTGGCCCCCAGACCGCCACCTGCAGGGGAGTCGCTTTACAGGGGGTGAAGCGGGTCTTTAGGAGCTCTATCTTTCTCTCCCACCCTGTATTTCCTCTGCTCTCTCCTTTTGTGTCTGTCAGATGCAAGGTCAGTAACAACAACAACAACAACAAAAACAATAACCACCACAGTGACCAAGCAACAAGGGCAGCGAAAGGGGAACAAATGGAGTGCAGGAGCTGTGGATTATTCGTGGCGTAGGCACTCAGCTGTGGCAATAACCCCTTGAGGCAATCAATCCATACATGAAGATGTAATACAGGTAACAGAGACGTATATGTCCCTGTGTGTTTCCACTGAGTTAATGTAAATGCACTTTTATTGACTTCTTCATTTATTTATTACCTTGCCACGAGAATTTCTTTTCATTGCTAAAAAAAAGTGTCCCATCAAGGGTACCAGGTGGTGCCACACCCAGTTAAGCACTCATGTTACAATGCAGGAGGACTGGGCTTCAACACCCTGGTTCCCACATGCCAGGGGAAATCTTTACAAGTGGTGCGGAAGTGCTGCAGTTGTCTCTCTCTGTGTCTCAAACTCTCTCTACCTCCCTTCCCTCTCAATTCCTGTCTATTTATTCCAGTGAATAATCAAGAAAATAGAAAGTAAAAAAAGAAAAAGGAAAAGGAAATATTCCACGACTTCAAATGGGTTAATCAGGACAATGCTTTCCTTGTTAAGATCCTCACAGCATTCCATATGCAGAAAGGCAAAGATGCCATGTATTTTTTAACCCAGTTTTTATATTTATTTATTTATTTATTTATTTAGGTGCTTATTCATTTTTGTTATTGATGAATTAATGTTTTACATTTTACATTGACTAGGGATCTGACACTAGCGGACTCCAGTACCCCTATATGGTACTCTGCCTCTACAAAACCCATCCATTGACCTGTCCATCCATCCATCCATCCACCCATACATCTATCCATCCATTCATACATACATACATACATACATACATACATACATACATCCACCAGTCAACCAAGCTAAGTACAAAAGGAGATCTCTCCTTGAATGGTGAGGAGAAACAACGATGCATAGGTAGGTTGCAAAGGCCCAGTTTGGCTGAATAGGGCAGAGGGGCTGAACCAGGGAATGTGTTGGGGCGTGTGGGTTTGGGTGGGATGAGCCGGAGACCCTGTGAGCTGGGTCACATTAGGGGCAGGCAGGGGGTGGAAGGGGTTGCGAACAGCTGTCACTGGAGAAGCATCACAAGTGCTGGAGCTGGTGAGCAGGGCACCTGGAAGAGAGGACAGACAAAGGAGAGAAGCAAAGTGCGGAGGAGAGGAGAGGGGAGAGGATGGTGAGGACAGGAGAGGACAGGAGAGGACAGGATTAGAGGGGACCTGAGAAACCTACCTGGACAAAGGCAGCATACGGACATCCAGGAAGGCAGGCAGGCATGCAGGCAGCTCTGGCCTGGGCTCCCAGGATCCCGGGCGCACCTCCACCTGTCTTCTCTTGGCTGCCAGCCCTGAGGTCCCTCGTCGGTCAGCACTGTCTTCCCATCCTTCCGTCCCTCACTGCCAGGGCCCAGGCGTCTGGGCGCTGTTGCCTGACCTAGTGGCAGGGCAGTTGGGCTGCCCAGTGCCAGTGTGGCCAGCACAGATTGCCAGGGGCTAGGACATCACAGAGGGCTCATGTGGTTGCTAGGCCATGGGGACCCCGCCCATCCAGTTGACCAGCAGCCATGACCCCCACGCTGAACTTGACCTGAGGGGTGGTGGCCAGCCACCAGAGCCAGAGCCCCAGGCCAAAGCAGGTGCTGGTCGGCCGGGCCAAGGGGCTATGTGCAGATTGGTGTGTGTCTGGGCATGGGGCTGGCATCTGACAGTCCAGGGCGGGGGACCAAGGTCCGCCAGGCCCCTGTCCCACCATGTGCACTGACACACAGTCTTGCTGACTGACTGACAGTCCCCGCCCCAGAGATACCCACACCAAGTCCCTGGGTGCCCTGAGCTGCCCCTGAGGGTGGGTGGGTGCCTGCCTGGACACATGCCTCCGTAATGGAGGCCTCTATTAATCCCGTTGCCTACTGACAGCTGCCCTCCTGCCCCTCCTTCTCCTCCTACGCCTCCATCTCCTCCTCTTCCTACTCTTCCTCCTCCTCTTTCTCCTCCTCCTCCTCCACCCCCTCCTCCTCTTCCTCATCCTCAGATGGACTCACTCAGGGCCCTTGGCCTAGGCAAGCCAGGGCTGCTGCTCTGGCTTCTGCAGCTTCTATCCAGTGGGGGGGTGTAGGAATCTGTTCCTGTCAGTCCCTGATTCCTGGGACCTTCCATGCCTCCAGCTGCCCCCACTCTCTAGTCCTGACCCCTCCTCAAGGATGCCCCCTTTCCCCTTACCCTCTGTCCCCCAGCTCCCAACTAACATCTACTGTGTTCCTCCCTGCGCTACTTTACTGCCACCCTGCTTCTGCCCTTCAGCCCTGAGGGCCCAGGGCCAGCCCAGCTGCCATCTCACCATCCAGCAGGGGGACCTGCCCTAACTCCCTGCCACCACACCCACACACACAGCCCTGCACACACTCCTGGGCTCCCCTGCCTGCAGCCTGCCTCTCAAACAGTCTCCTTCTGCCCCCTAGCCCCCTTACAGCCTCTGCCACGGACCCCCACAGACACCTGGGCATGAGCAGTGCAGACATGCAAACAGCTCCCCTCGCCCCCACTCCAGTTGCTCCAAGGTTGTCAAGAGTCTTTTTTTCATGCTGTAGGGGAGGGAGTTGAGACAGTCCAATGTCCTGGGGAGCAAGAACTGCAAACAGTCCATCTACAATGTAACATTTGGGTCTCAGGCCGCCCAATCCCTAGTGCGCTGTGCAGACCTTTGACTGGCAAAAACACCCCATCTGAGCGTGAGATCTGGCTGGGCTAGTGGCTCTTTCTGTGGACTAAGAGACAGACAGACAGAGTTTTCAGGTTCAAAACCTATACTTGCCAGAAGATGGTCATTCACTTGGGTAAAAAAAAAAAAAGGCTTTTTATTTTTTTTCCTCCTGCCTGGGTAACCTGTCTCCTGCCTGTTTCAAAGTGAAAAAAGGGAAAAATCTTTTTTGGAGCGAAAAGGACCAAAATGCAGGCAGGTGGACTCCGTGGAAGGTGGATGGGGAGTTGCTCCTGCCCTGGCACTAGAGCCCCAGCTGCTGTTCCAGGTGCTCTCTGATAACAGAGATCTCCGTGTGTCGTGTCATGACACTGTCTCCAGGACTGACCCTCAGGATAATGAGGATTCAAAACGAGGCAGGTGATACTGCCTTCAAAAGTAAATCCAGGGAGGTTTGGCGGTATGTCAGAGGGTTAAGGGCTTGTGGCGCTCACGAATAGAGGGGACAGGTGGAAGGATTTGGGGTCTGGCCCCCAGACCGCCACCTGCAGGGGAGTCGCTTTACAGGGGGTGAAGCGGGTCTTTAGGAGCTCTATCTTTCTCTCCCACACTGTATTTCCTCTGCTCTCTCCTTTTGTGTCTGTCAGATGCAAGGTCAGTAACAACAACAACAACAACAAAAACAATAACCACCACAGTGACCAAGCAACAAGGGCAGCGAAAGGGGAACAAATGGAGTGCAGGAGCTGTGGATTATTCGTGGCGTAGGCACTCAGCTGTGGCAATAACCCCTTGAGGCAATCAATCCATACATGAAGATGTAATACAGGTAACAGAGACGTATATGTCCCTGTGTGTTTCCACTGAGTTAATGTAAATGCACTTTTATTGACTTCTTCATTTATTTATTACCTTGCCACGAGAATTTCTTTTCATTGCTAAAAAAAAGTGTCCCATCAAGGGTACCAGGTGGTGCCACACCCAGTTAAGCACTCATGTTACAATGCAGGAGGACTGGGCTTCAACACCCTGGTTCCCACATGCCAGGGGAAATCTTTACAAGTGGTGCGGAAGTGCTGCAGTTGTCTCTCTCTGTGTCTCAAACTCTCTCTACCTCCCTTCCCTCTCAATTCCTGTCTATTTATTCCAGTGAATAATCAAGAAAATAGAAAGTAAAAAAAGAAAAAGGAAAAGGAAATATTCCACGACTTCAAATGGGTTAATCAGGACAATGCTTTCCTTGTTAAGATCCTCACAGCATTCCATATGCAGAAAGGCAAAGATGCCATGTATTTTTTAACCCAGTTTTTATATTTATTTATTTATTTATTTATTTAGGTGCTTATTCATTTTTGTTATTGATGAATTAATGTTTTACATTTTACATTGACTAGGGATCTGACACTAGCGGACTCCAGTACCCCTATATGGTACTCTGCCTCTACAAAACCCATCCATTGACCTGTCCATCCATCCATCCATCCACCCATACATCTATCCATCCATTCATACATACATACATACATACATACATCCATCCATCCATCCATCCACCAGTCAACCAAGCTAAGTACAAAAGGAGATCTCTCCTTGAATGGTGAGGAGAAACAACGATGCATAGGTAGGTTGCAAAGGCCCAGTTTGGCTGAATAGGGCAGAGGGGCTGAACCAGGGAATGTGTTGGGGCGTGTGGGTTTGGGTGGGATGAGCCGGAGACCCTGTGAGCTGGGTCACATTAGGGGCAGGCAGGGGGTGGAAGGGGTTGCGAACAGCTGTCACTGGAGAAGCATCACAAGTGCTGGAGCTGGTGAGCAGGGCACCTGGAAGAGAGGACAGACAAAGGAGAGAAGCAAAGTGCGGAGGAGAGGAGAGGGGAGAGGATGGTGAGGACAGGAGAGGACAGGAGAGGACAGGATTAGAGGGGACCTGAGAAACCTACCTGGACAAAGGCAGCATACGGACATCCAGGAAGGCAGGCAGGCATGCAGGCAGCTCTGGCCTGGGCTCCCAGGATCCCGGGCGCACCTCCACCTGTCTTCTCTTGGCTGCCAGACCTGAGGTCCCTCGTCGGTCAGCACTGTCTTCCCATCCTTCCGTCCCTCACTGCCAGGGCCCAGGCGTCTGGGCGCTGTTGCCTGACCTAGTGGCAGGGCAGTTGGGCTGCCCAGTGCCAGTGTGGCCAGCACAGATTGCCAGGGGCTAGGACATCACAGAGGGCTCATGTGGTTGCTAGGCCATGGGGACCCCGCCCATCCAGTTGACCAGCAGCCATGACCCCCACGCTGAACTTGACCTGAGGGGTGGTGGCCAGCCACCAGAGCCAGAGCCCCAGGCCAAAGCAGGTGCTGGTCGGCCGGGCCAAGGGGCTATGTGCAGATTGGTGTGTGTCTGGGCATGGGGCTGGCATCTGACAGTCCAGGGCGGGGGACCAAGGTCCGCCAGGCCCCTGTCCCACCATGTGCACTGACACACAGTCTTGCTGACTGACTGACAGTCCCCGCCCCAGAGATACCCACACCAAGTCCCTGGGTGCCCTGAGCTGCCCCTGAGGGTGGGTGGGTGCCTGCCTGGACACATGCCTCCGTAATGGAGGCCTCTATTAATCCCGTTGCCTACTGACAGCTGCCCTCCTGCCCCTCCTTCTCCTCCTACGCCTCCATCTCCTCCTCTTCCTACTCTTCCTCCTCCTCTTTCTCCTCCTCCTCCTCCACCCCCTCCTCCTCTTCCTCATCCTCAGATGGACTCACTCAGGGCCCTTGGCCTAGGCAAGCCAGGGCTGCTGCTCTGGCTTCTGCAGCTTCTATCCAGTGGGGGGGTGTAGGAATCTGTTCCTGTCAGTCCCTGATTCCTGGGACCTTCCATGCCTCCAGCTGCCCCCACTCTCTAGTCCTGACCCCTCCTCAAGGATGCCCCCTTTCCCCTTACCCTCTGTCCCCCAGCTCCCAACTAACATCTACTGTGTTCCTCCCTGCGCTACTTTACTGCCACCCTGCTTCTGCCCTTCAGCCCTGAGGGCCCAGGGCCAGCCCAGCTGCCATCTCACCATCCAGCAGGGGGACCTGCCCTAACTCCCTGCCACCACACCCACACACACAGCCCTGCACACACTCCTGGGCTCCCCTGCCTGCAGCCTGCCTCTCAGTCTCCTTCTGCCCCCTAGCCCCCTTACAGCCTCTGCCACGGACCCCCACAGACACCTGGGCATGAGCAGTGCAGACATGCAAACAGCTCCCCTCGCCCCCACTCCAGTTGCTCCAAGGTTGTCAAGAGTCTTTTTTTCATGCTGTAGGGGAGGGAGTTGAGACAGTCCAATGTCCTGGGGAGCAAGAACTGCAAACAGTCCATCTACAATGTAACATTTGGGTCTCAGGCCGCCCAATCCCTAGTGCGCTGTGCAGACCTTTGACTGGCAAAAACACCCCATCTGAGCGTGAGATCTGGCTGGGCTAGTGGCTCTTTCTGTGGACTAAGAGACAGACAGACAGAGTTTTCAGGTTCAAAACCTATACTTGCCAGAAGATGGTCATTCACTTGGGTAAAAAAAAAAAAAGGCTTTTTATTTTTTTTCCTCCTGCCTGGGTAACCTGTCTCCTGCCTGTTTCAAAGTGAAAAAAGGGAAAAATCTTTTTTGGAGCGAAAAGGACCAAAATGCAGGCAGGTGGACTCCGTGGAAGGTGGATGGGGAGTTGCTCCTGCCCTGGCACTAGAGCCCCAGCTGCTGTTCCAGGTGCTCTCTGATAACAGAGATCTCCGTGTGTCGTGTCATGACACTGTCTCCAGGACTGACCCTCAGGATAATGAGGATTCAAAACGAGGCAGGTGATACTGCCTTCAAAAGTAAATCCAGGGAGGTTTGGCGGTATGTCAGAGGGTTAAGGGCTTGTGGCGCTCACGAATAGAGGGGACAGGTGGAAGGATTTGGGGTCTGGCCCCCAGACCGCCACCTGCAGGGGAGTCGCTTTACAGGGGGTGAAGCAGGTCTTTAGGAGCTCTATCTTTCTCTCCCACCCTGTATTTCCTCTGCTCTCTCCTTTTGTGTCTGTCAGATGCAAGGTCAGTAACAACAACAACAACAACAAAAACAATAACCACCACAGTGACCAAGCAACAAGGGCAGCGAAAGGGGAACAAATGGAGTGCAGGAGCTGTGGATTATTCGTGGCGTAGGCACTCAGCTGTGGCAATAACCCCTTGAGGCAATCAATCCATACATGAAGATGTAATACAGGTAACAGAGACGTATATGTCCCTGTGTGTTTCCACTGAGTTAATGTAAATGCACTTTTATTGACTTCTTCATTTATTTATTACCTTGCCAGGAGAATTTCTTTTCATTGCTAAAAAAAAGTGTCCCATCAAGGGTAGCAGGTGGTGCCACACCCAGTTAAGCACTCATGTTACAATGCAGGAGGACTGGGCTTCAACACCCTGGTTCCCACATGCCAGGGGAAATCTTTACAAGTGGTGCGGAAGTGCTGCAGTTGTCTCTCTCTGTGTCTCAAACTCTCTCTACCTCCCTTCCCTCTCAATTCCTGTCTATTTATTCCAGTGAATAATCAAGAAAATAGAAAGTAAAAAAAGAAAAAGGAAAAGGAAATATTCCACGACTTCAAATGGGTTAATCAGGACAATGCTTTCCTTGTTAAGATCCTCACAGCATTCCATATGCAGAAAGGCAAAGATGCCATGTATTTTTTAACCCAGTTTTTATATTTATTTATTTATTTATTTATTTAGGTGCTTATTCATTTTTGTTATTGATGAATTAATGTTTTACATTTTACATTGACTAGGGATCTGACACTAGCGGACTCCAGTACCCCTATATGGTACTCTGCCTCTACAAAACCCATCCATTGACCTGTCCATCCATCCATCCATCCACCCATACATCTATCCATCCATTCATACATACATACATACATACATACATCCATCCATCCATCCACCAGTCAACCAAGCTAAGTACAAAAGGAGATCTCTCCTTGAATGGTGAGGAGAAACAACGATGCATAGGTAGGTTGCAAAGGCCCAGTTTGGCTGAATAGGGCAGAGGGGCTGAACCAGGGAATGTGTTGGGGCGTGTGGGTTTGGGTGGGATGAGCCGGAGACCCTGTGAGCTGGGTCACATTAGGGGCAGGCAGGGGGTGGAAGGGGTTGCGAACAGCTGTCACTGGAGAAGCATCACAAGTGCTGGAGCTGGTGAGCAGGGCACCTGGAAGAGAGGACAGACAAAGGAGAGAAGCAAAGTGCGGAGGAGAGGAGAGGGGAGAGGATGGTGAGGACAGGAGAGGACAGGAGAGGACAGGATTAGAGGGGACCTGAGAAACCTACCTGGACAAAGGCAGCATACGGACATCCAGGAAGGCAGGCAGGCATGCAGGCAGCTCTGGCCTGGGCTCCCAGGATCCCGGGCGCACCTCCACCTGTCTTCTCTTGGCTGCCAGCCCTGAGGTCCCTCTTCGGTCAGCACTGTCTTCCCATCCTTCCGTCCCTCACTGCCAGGGCCCAGGCGTCTGGGCGCTGTTGCCTGACCTAGTGGCAGGGCAGTTGGGCTGCCCAGTGCCAGTGTGGCCAGCACAGATTGCCAGGGGCTAGGACATCACAGAGGGCTCATGTGGTTGCTAGGCCATGGGGACCCCGCCCATCCAGTTGACCAGCAGCCATGACCCCCACGCTGAACTTGACCTGAGGGGTGGTGGCCAGCCACCAGAGCCAGAGCCCCAGGCCAAAGCAGGTGCTGGTCGGCCGGGCCAAGGGGCTATGTGCAGATTGGTGTGTGTCTGGGCATGGGGCTGGCATCTGACAGTCCAGGGCGGGGGACCAAGGTCCGCCAGGCCCCTGTCCCACCATGTGCACAGACACACAGTCTTGCTGACTGACTGACAGTCCCCGCCCCAGAGATACCCACACCAAGTCCCTGGGTGCCCTGAGCTGCCCCTGAGGGTGGGTGGGTGCCTGCCTGGACACATGCCTCCGTAATGGAGGCCTCTATTAATCCCGTTGCCTACTGACAGCTGCCCTCCTGCCCCTCCTTCTCCTCCTACGCCTCCTCCTCCTCCTCTTCCTACTCTTCCTCCTCCTCTTTCTCCTCCTCCTCCTCCACCCCCTCCTCCTCTTCCTCATCCTCAGATGGACTCACTCAGGGCCCTTGGCCTAGGCAAGCCAGGGCTGCTGCTCTGGCTTCTGCAGCTTCTATCCAGTGGGGGGGTGTAGGAATCTGTTCCTGTCAGTCCCTGATTCCTGGGACCTTCCATGCCTCCAGCTGCCCCCACTCTCTAGTCCTGACCCCTCCTCAAGGATGCCCCCTTTCCCCTTACCCTCTGTCCCCCAGCTCCCAACTAACATCTACTGTGTTCCTCCCTGCGCTACTTTACTGCCACCCTGCTTCTGCCCTTCAGCTCTGAGGGCCCAGGGCCAGCCCAGCTGCCATCTCACCATCCAGCAGGGGGACCTGCCCTAACTCCCTGCCACCACACCCACACACACAGCCCTGCACACACTCCTGGGCTCCCCTGCCTGCAGCCTGCCTCTCAAACAGTCTCCTTCTGCCCCCTAGCCCCCTTACAGCCTCTGCCACGGACCCCCACAGACACCTGGGCATGAGCAGTGCAGACATGCAAACAGCTCCCCTCGCCCCCACTCCAGTTGCTCCAAGGTTGTCAAGAGTCTTTTTTTCATGCTGTAGGGGAGGGAGTTGAGACAGTCCAATGTCCTGGGGAGCAAGAACTGCAAACAGTCCATCTACAATGTAACATTTGGGTCTCAGGCCGCCCAATCCCTAGTGCGCTGTGCAGACCTTTGACTGGCAAAAACACCCCATCTGAGCGTGAGATCTGGCTGGGCTAGTGGCTCTTTCTGTGGACTAAGAGACAGACAGACAGAGTTTTCAGGTTCAAAACCTATACTTCCCAGAAGATGGTCATTCACTTCGGTAAAAAAAAAAAAAAAAAAAAAAAAAAGGCTTTTTATTTTTTTTCCCCCTGCCTGGGTAACCAGTCTCCTGCCTGTTTCAAAGTGAAAAAAGGGAAAAATCTTTTTTGGAGGGAAAAGGACCAAAATGCAGGCAGGTGGACTCCGTGGAAGGTGGATGGGGAGTTGCTCCTGCCCTGGCACTAGAGCCCCAGCTGCTGTTCCAGGTGCTCTCTGATAACAGAGATCTCCGTGTGTCGTGTCATGACACTGTCATCAGGACTGACCCTCAGGATAATGAGGATTCAAAACGAGGCAGGTGATACTGCCTTCAAAAGTAAATCCAGGGAGGTTTGGCGGTATGTCAGAGGGTTAAGGGCTTGTGGCGCTCACGAATAGAGGGGACAGGTGGAAGGATTTGGGGTCTGGCCCCCAGACCGCCACCTGCAGGGGAGTCGCTTTACAGGGGGTGAAGCAGGTCTTTAGGAGCTCTATCTTTCTCTCCCACCCTGTATTTCCTCTGCTCTCTCCTTTTGTGTCTGTCAGATGCAAGGTCAGTAACAACAACAACAACAACAACAAAAACAATAACCACCACAGTGACCAAGCAACAAGGGCAGCGAAAGGGGAACAAATGGAGTGCAGGAGCTGTGGATTATTCGTGGCGTAGGCACTCAGCTGTGGCAATAACCCCTTGAGGCAATCAAGCCATACATGAAGATGTAATACAGGTAACAGAGACGTATATGTCCCTGTGTGTTTCCACTGAGTTAATGTAAATGCACTTTTATTGACTTCTTCATTTATTTATTACCTTGCCAGGAGAATTTCTTTTCATTGCTAAAAAAAAGTGTCCCATCAAGGGTAGCAGGTGGTGCCACACCCAGTTAAGCACTCATGTTACAATGCAGGAGGACTGGGCTTCAACACCCTGGTTCCCACCTGCCAGGGGAAATCTTTACAGGTGGTGCGGAAGTGCTGCAGTTGTCTCTCTCTGTGTCTCAAACTCTCTCTACCTCCCTTCCCTCTCAATTCCTGTCTATTTATTCCAGTGAATAATCAAGAAAATAGAAAGTAAGAAAAGAAAAAGGAAAAGGAAATATTCCACGACTTCAAATGGGCTACTCAGGACAATGCTTTCCTTGTTAAGATCCTCACAGCACTCCATATGCAGAAAGGCAAAGACGCCATGTATTTTTTAACCCAGTTTTTTATTTATTTATTTATTTAGGTGCTTATTCATTTTTGTTATTGATGAATTAGTGTTTTACATTTGACATTGACTAAGGATCTAACACCAGCGGACTCCAGTACCCCTATATGGTACTCTGCCTCTACAAAACCCATCCATTGACCTGTCCATCCATCCATCCATCCACCCATACATCTATCCATCCATTCATCCATCCATCCATCCATCCATCCTTCCATCCATCCATCCATCCACCAGTCAACCAAGCTAAGTACAAAAGGAGATCTCTCCTTGAATGGTGAGGAGAAACAACGATGCATAGGTAGGTTGCAAAGGCCCAGTTTGGCTGAATAGGGCAGAGGGGCTGAACCTGGGAATGTGTTGGGGCGTGTGGGTTTGGGTGGGATGAGCCGGAGACCCTGTGAGCTGGGTCACATTAGGGGCAGGCAGGGGGTGGAAGGGGTTGCGAACAGCTGTCACTGGAGAAGCATCACAAGTGCTGGAGCTGGTGAGCAGGGCACCTGGAAGAGAGGACAGACAAAGGAGAGAAGCAAAGTGCGGAGGAGAGGAGAGGGGAGAGGATGGTGAGGACAGGAGAGGACAGGAGAGGACAGGATTAGAGGGGACCTGAGAAACCTACCTGGACAAAGGCAGCATACGGACATCCAGGAAGGCAGGCAGGCATGCAGGCAGCTCTGGCCTGGGCTCCCAGGATCCCGGGCGCACCTCCACCTGTCTTCTCTTGGCTGCCAGCCCTGAGGTCCCTCGTCGGTCAGCACTGTCTTCCCATCCTTCCGTCCCTCACTGCCAGGGCCCAGGCGTCTGGGCGCTGTTGCCTGACCTAGTGGCAGGGCAGTTGGGCTGCCCAGTGCCAGTGTGGCCAGCACAGATTGCCAGGGGCTAGGACATCACAGAGGGCTCATGTGGTTGCTAGGCCATGGGGACCCCGCCCATCCAGTTGACCAGCAGCCATGACCCCCACGCTGAACTTGACCTGAGGGGTGGTGGCCAGCCACCAGAGCCAGAGCCCCAGGCCAAAGCAGGTGCTGGTTGGCCGGGCCAAGGGGCTATGTGCAGATTGGTGTGTGTCTGGGCATGGGGCTGGCATCTGACAGTCCAGGGCGGGGGACCAAGGTCCGCCAGGCCCCTGTCCCACCATGTGCACAGACACACAGTCTTGCTGACTGACTGACAGTCCCCGCCCCAGAGATACCCACACCAAGTCCCTGGGTGCCCTGAGCTGCCCCTGAGGGTGGGTGGGTGCCTGCCTGGACACATGCCTCCGTAATGGAGGCCTCTATTAATCCCGTTGCCTACTGACAGCTGCCCTCCTGCCCCTCCTTCTCCTCCTACGCCTCCTCCTCCTCCTCTTCCTACTCTTCCTCCTCCTCTTTCTCCTCCTCCTCCTCCACCCCCTCCTCCTCTTCCTCATCCTCAGATGGACTCACTCAGGGCCCTTGGCCTAGGCAAGCCAGGGCTGCTGCTCTGGCTTCTGCAGCTTCTATCCAGTGGGGGGTGTAGGAATCTGTTCCTGTCAGTCCCTGATTCCTGGGACCTTCCATGCCTCCAGCTGCCCCCACTCTCTAGTCCTGACCCCTCCTCAAGGATGCCCCCTTTCCCCTTACCCTCTGTCCCCCAGCTCCCAACTAACATCTACTGTGTTCCTCCCTGCGCTACTTTACTGCCACCCTGCTTCTGCCCTTCAGCTCTGAGGGCCCAGGGCCAGCCCAGCTGCCATCTCACCATCCAGCAGGGGGACCTGCCCTAACTCCCTGCCACCACACCCACACACACAGCCCTGCACACACTCCTGGGCTCCCCTGCCTGCAGCCTGCCTCTCAAACAGTCTCCTTCTGCCCCCTAGCCCCCTTACAGCCTCTGCCACGGACCCCCACAGACACCTGGGCATGAGCAGTGCAGACATGCAAACAGCTCCCCTCGCCCCCACTCCAGTTGCTCCAAGGTTGTCAAGAGTCTTTTTTTCATGCTGTAGGGGAGGGAGTTGAGACAGTCCAATGTCCTGGGGAGCAAGAACTGCAAACAGTCCATCTACAATGTAACATTTGGGTCTCAGGCCGCCCAATCCCTAGTGCGCTGTGCAGACCTTTGACTGGCAAAAACACCCCATCTGAGCGTGAGATCTGGCTGGGCTAGTGGCTCTTTCTGTGGACTAAGAGACAGACAGACAGAGTTTTCAGGTTCAAAACCTATACTTCCCAGAAGATGGTCATTCACTTCGGTAAAAAAAAAAAAAAAAAAAAAAAAAAAGGCTTTTTATTTTTTTTCCCCCTGCCTGGGTAACCAGTCTCCTGCCTGTTTCAAAGTGAAAAAAGGGAAAAATCTTTTTTGGAGGGAAAAGGACCAAAATGCAGGCAGGTGGACTCCGTGGAAGGTGGATGGGGAGTTGCTCCTGCCCTGGCACTAGAGCCCCAGCTGCTGTTCCAGGTGCTCTCTGATAACAGAGATCTCCGTGTGTCGTGTCATGACACTGTCATCAGGACTGACCCTCAGGATAATGAGGATTCAAAACGAGGCAGGTGATACTGCCTTCAAAAGTAAATCCAGGGAGGTTTGGCGGTATGTCAGAGGGTTAAGGGCTTGTGGCGCTCACGAATAGAGGGGACAGGTGGAAGGATTTGGGGTCTGGCCCCCAGACCGCCACCTGCAGGGGAGTCGCTTTACAGGGGGTGAAGCAGGTCTTTAGGAGCTCTATCTTTCTCTCCCACCCTGTATTTCCTCTGCTCTCTCCTTTTGTGTCTGTCAGATGCAAGGTCAGTAACAACAACAACAACAACAACAAAAACAATAACCACCACAGTGACCAAGCAACAAGGGCAGCGAAAGGGGAACAAATGGAGTGCAGGAGCTGTGGATTATTCGTGGCGTAGGCACTCAGCTGTGGCAATAACCCCTTGAGGCAATCAAGCCATACATGAAGATGTAATACAGGTAACAGAGACGTATATGTCCCTGTGTGTTTCCACTGAGTTAATGTAAATGCACTTTTATTGACTTCTTCATTTATTTATTACCTTGCCAGGAGAATTTCTTTTCATTGCTAAAAAAAAGTGTCCCATCAAGGGTAGCAGGTGGTGCCACACCCAGTTAAGCACTCATGTTACAATGCAGGAGGACTGGGCTTCAACACCCTGGTTCCCACCTGCCAGGGGAAATCTTTACAGGTGGTGCGGAAGTGCTGCAGTTGTCTCTCTCTGTGTCTCAAACTCTCTCTACCTCCCTTCCCTCTCAATTCCTGTCTATTTATTCCAGTGAATAATCAAGAAAATAGAAAGTAAGAAAAGAAAAAGGAAAAGGAAATATTCCACGACTTCAAATGGGCTACTCAGGACAATGCTTTCCTTGTTAAGATCCTCACAGCACTCCATATGCAGAAAGGCAAAGACGCCATGTATTTTTTAACCCAGTTTTTTATTTATTTATTTATTTAGGTGCTTATTCATTTTTGTTATTGATGAATTAGTGTTTTACATTTGACATTGACTAAGGATCTAACACCAGCGGACTCCAGTACCCCTATATGGTACTCTGCCTCTACAAAACCCATCCATTGACCTGTCCATCCATCCATCCATCCACCCATACATCTATCCATCCATTCATCCATCCATCCATCCATCCATCCTTCCATCCATCCATCCATCCACCAGTCAACCAAGCTAAGTACAAAAGGAGATCTCTCCTTGAATGGTGAGGAGAAACAACGATGCATAGGTAGGTTGCAAAGGCCCAGTTTGGCTGAATAGGGCAGAGGGGCTGAACCTGGGAATGTGTTGGGGCGTGTGGGTTTGGGTGGGATGAGCCGGAGACCCTGTGAGCTGGGTCACATTAGGGGCAGGCAGGGGGTGGAAGGGGTTGCGAACAGCTGTCACTGGAGAAGCATCACAAGTGCTGGAGCTGGTGAGCAGGGCACCTGGAAGAGAGGACAGACAAAGGAGAGAAGCAAAGTGCGGAGGAGAGGAGAGGGGAGAGGATGGTGAGGACAGGAGAGGACAGGAGAGGACAGGATTGGAGGGGACCTGAGAAACCTACCTGGACAAAGGCAGCATACGGACATCCAGGAAGGCAGGCAGGCATGCAGGCAGCTCTGGCCTGGGCTCCCAGGATCCCGGGCGCACCTCCACCTGTCTTCTCTTGGCTGCCAGCCCTGAGGTCCCTCGTCGGTCAGCACTGTCTTCCCATCCTTCCGTCCCTCTGTGCCAGGGCCCAGGCGTCTGGGCGCTGTTGCCTGACCTAGTGGCAGGGCAGTTGGGCTACCCAGTGCCAGTGTGGCCAGCACAGATTGCCAGGGGCTAGGACATCACAGAGGGCTCATGTGGTTGCTAGGCCATGGGGACCCCGCCCATCCAGTTGACCAGCAGCCATGACCCCCACGCTGAACTTGACCTGAGGGGTGGTGGCCAGCCACCAGAGCCAGAGCCCCAGGCCAAAGCAGGTGCTGGTCGGCCGGGCCAAGGGGCTATGTGCAGATTGGTGTGTGTCTGGGCATGGGGCTGGCATCTGACAGTCCAGGGCGGGGGACCAAGGTCCGCCAGGGCCTGTCCCACCATGTGCACTGACACACAGTCTTGCTGACTGACTGACAGTCCCCGCCCCAGAGATACCCACACCAAGTCCCTGGGTGCCCTGAGCTGCCCCTGAGGGTTGGTGGGTGCCTGCCTGGACACATGCCTCCGTAATGGAGGCCTCTATTAATCCCGTTGCCTACTGACAGCTGCCCTCCTGCCCCTCCTCCTCCTCCTACGCCTCCTCCTCCTCCTCCTCTTCCTACTCTTCCTCCTCCTCTTTCTCCTCCTCCTCCTCCACCCCCTCCTCCTCTTCCTCATCCTCAGATGGACTCACTCAGGGCCCTTAGCCTAGGCAAGCCAGGGCTGCTGCTCTGGCTTCTGCAGCTTCTATCCAGTGGGGGGGTGTAGGAATCTGTTCCTGTCAGTCCCTGATTCCTGGGACCTTCCATGCCTCCAGCTGCCCCCACTCTCTAGTCCTGACCCCTCCTCAAGGATGCCCCCTTTCCCCTTACCCTCTGTCCCCCAGCTCCCAACTAACATCTACTGTGTTCCTCCCTGCGCTACTTTACTGCCACCTGCTTCTGCCCTTCAGCCCTGAGGGCCCAGGGCCAGCCCAGCTGCCATCTCACCATCCAGCAGGGGGACCTGCCCTAACCCCCTGCCACCACACCCACACACACAGCCCTGCACACACTCCTGGGCTCCCCTGCCTGCAGCCTGCCTCTCAAACAGTCTCCTTCTGCCCCCTAGCCCCTTACAGCCTCTGCCACGGACCCCCACAGACACCTGGGCATGAGCAGTGCAGACATGCAAACAGCTCCCCTCGCCCCCACTCCAGTTGCTCCAAGGTTGTCAAGAGTCTTTTTTTCATGCTGTAGGGGAGGGAGTTGAGACAGTCCAATGTCCTGGGGAGCAAGAACTGCAAACAGTCCATCTACAATGGAACATTTGGGTCTCAGGCCGCCCAATCCCTAGTGCGCTGTGCAGACCTTTGACTGGCAAAAACACCCCATCTGAGCGTGAGATCTGACTGGGCTAGTGGCTCTTTCTGTGGACTAAGAGACAGACAGACAGAGTTTTCAGGTTCAAAACCTATACTTCCCAGAAGATGGTCATTCACTTCGGTAAAAAAAAAAAAAAAAAAAAAAAAAAAAAAAAGGCTTTTTATTTTTTTCCCCCTGCCTGGGTAACCTGTCTCCTGCCTGTTTCAAAGTGAAAAAAGGGAAAAATCTTTTTTGGAGGGCAAAGGACCAAAATGCAGGCAGGTGGACTCCGTGGAAGGTGGATGGGGAGTTGCTCCTGCCCTGGCACTAGAGCCCCAGCTGCTGTTCCAGGTGCTCTCTGATAACAGAGATCTCCGTGTGTCGTGTCATGACACTGTCATCAGGACTGACCCTCAGGATAATGAGGATTCAAAACGAGGCAGGTGATACTGCCTTCAAAAGTAAATCCAGGGAGGTTTGGCGGTATGTCAGAGGGTTAAGGGCTTGTGGCGCTCACGAATAGAGGGGACAGGTGGAAGGATTTGGGGTCTGGCCCCCAGACCGCCACCTGCAGGGGAGTCGCTTTACAGGGGGTGAAGCAGGTCTTTAGGAGCTCTATCTTTCTCTCCCACCCTGTATTTCCTCTGCTCTCTCCTTTTGTGTCTGTCAGATGCAAGGTCAGTAACAACAACAACAACAACAAAAAAACAATAACCACCACAGTGACCAAGCAACAAGGGCAGCGAAAGGGGAACAAATGGAGTGCAGGAGCTGTGGATTATTCGTGGCGTAGGCACTCAGCTGTGGCAATAACCCCTTGAGGCAATCAATCCATACATGAAGATGTAATACAGGTAACAGAGACGTATATGTCCCTGTGTGTTTCCACTGAGTTAATGTAAATGCACTTTTATTGACTTCTTCATTTATTTATTACCTTGCCACGAGAATTTCTTTTCATTGCTAAACAAAAGTGTCCCATCAAGGGTACCAGGTGGTGCCACACCCAGTTAAGCACTCATGTTACAATGCAGGAGGACTGGGCTTCAACACCCTGGTTCCCACATGCCAGGGGAAATCTTTACAAGTGGTGCGGAAGTGCTGCAGTTGTCTCTCTCTGTGTCTCAAACTCTCTCTACCTCCCTTCCCTCTCAATTCCTGTCTATTTATTCCAGTGAATAATCAAGAAAATAGAAAGTAAAAAAAGAAAAAGGAAAAGGAAATATTCCACGACTTCAAATGGGTTAATCAGGACAATGCTTTCCTTGTTAAGATCCTCACAGCATTCCATATGCAGAAAGGCAAAGATGCCATGTATTTTTTAACCCAGTTTTTATATTTATTTATTTATTTATTTAGGTGCTTATTCATTTTTGTTATTGATGAATTAATGTTTTACATTTTACATTGACTAGGGATCTGACACCAGCGGACTCCAGTACCCCTATATGGTACTCTGCCTCTACAAAACCCATCCATTGACCTGTCCATCCATCCATCCATCCACCCATACATCTATCCATCCATTCATACATACGTACATACATACATCCATCCATCCATCCATCCATCCACCAGTCAACCAAGCTAAGTACAAAAGGAGATCTCTCCTTGAATGGTGAGGAGAAACAACGATGCATAGGTAGGTTGCAAAGGCCCAGTTTGGCTGAATAGGGCAGAGGGGCTGAACCAGGGAATGTGTTGGGGCGTGTGGGTTTGGGTGGGATGAGCCGGAGACCCTGTGAGCTGGGTCACATTAGGGGCAGGCAGGGGGTGGAAGGGGTTGCGAACAGCTGTCACTGGAGAAGCATCACAAGTGCTGGAGCTGGTGAGCAGGGCACCTGGAAGAGAGGACAGACAAAGGAGAGAAGCAAAGTGCGGAGGAGAGGAGAGGGGAGAGGATGGTGAGGACAGGAGAGGACAGGAGAGGACAGGATTAGAGGGGACCTGAGAAACCTACCTGGACAAAGGCAGCATACGGACATCCAGGAAGGCAGGCAGGCATGCAGGCAGCTCTGGCCTGGGCTCCCAGGATCCCGGGCGCACCTCCACCTGTCTTCTCTTGGCTGCCAGCCCTGAGGTCCCTCGTCGGTCAGCACTGTCTTCCCATCCTTCCGTCCCTCACTGCCAGGGCCCAGGCGTCTGGGCGCTGTTGCCTGACCTAGTGGCAGGGCAGTTGGGCTGCCCAGTGCCAGTGTGGCCAGCACAGATTGCCAGGGGCTAGGACATCACAGAGGGCTCATGTGGTTGCTAGGCCATGGGGACCCCGCCCATCCAGTTGACCAGCAGCCATGACCCCCACGCTGAACTTGACCTGAGGGGTGGTGGCCAGCCACCAGAGCCAGAGCCCCAGGCCAAAGCAGGTGCTGGTCGGCCGGGCCAAGGGGCTATGTGCAGATTGGTGTGTGTCTGGGCATAGGGCTGGCATCTGACAGTCCAGGGCGGGGGACCAAGGTCCGCCAGGCCCCTGTCCCACCATGTGCACTGACACACAGTCTTGCTGACTGACTGACAGTCCCCGCCCCAGAGATACCCACACCAAGTCCCTGGGTGCCCTGAGCTGCCCCTGAGGGTGGGTGGGTGCCTGCCTGGACACATGCCTCCGTAATGGAGGCCTCTATTAATCCCGTTGCCTACTGACAGCTGCCCTCCTGCCCCTCCTTCTCCTCCTACGCCTCCTCCTCCTCCTCTTCCTACTCTTCCTCCTCCTCTTTCTCCTCCTCCTCCTCCACCCCCTCCTCCTCTTCCTCATCCTCAGATGGACTCACTCAGGGCCCTTGGCCTAGGCAAGCCAGGGCTGCTGCTCTGGCTTCTGCAGCTTCTATCCAGTGGGGGGGTGTAGGAATCTGTTCCTGTCAGTCCCTGATTCCTGGGACCTTCCATGCCTCCAGCTGCCCCCACTCTCTAGTCCTGACCCCTCCTCAAGGATGCCCCCTTTCCCCTTACCCTCTGTCCCCCAGCTCCCAACTAACATCTACTGTGTTCCTCCCTGCGCTACTTTACTGCCACCCTGCTTCTGCCCTTCAGCCCTGAGGGCCCAGGGCCAGCCCAGCTGCCATCTCACCATCCAGCAGGGGGACCTGCCCTAACTCCCTGCCACCACACCCACACACACAGCCCTGCACACACTCCTGGGCTCCCCTGCCTGCAGCCTGCCTCTCAAACAGTCTCCTTCTGCCCCCTAGCCCCCTTACAGCCTCTGCCACGGACCCCCACAGACACCTGGGCATGAGCAGTGCAGACATGCAAACAGCTCCCCTCGCCCCCACTCCAGTTGCTCCAAGGTTGTCAAGAGTCTTTTTTTCATGCTGTAGGGGAGGGAGTTGAGACAGTCCAATGTCCTGGGGAGCAAGAACTGCAAACAGTCCATCTACAATGTAACATTTGGGTCTCAGGCCGCCCAATCCCTAGTGCGCTGTGCAGACCTTTGACTGGCAAAAACACCCCATCTGAGCGTGAGATCTGGCTGGGCTAGTGGCTCTTTCTGTGGACTAAGAGACAGACAGACAGAGTTTTCAGGTTCAAAACCTATACTTCCCAGAAGATGGTCATTCACTTCGGTAAAAAAAAAAAAAAAAAAAAAAAAAAAAAGGCTTTTTATTTTTTTTCCCCCTGCCTGGGTAACCAGTCTCCTGCCTGTTTCAAAGTGAAAAAAGGGAAAAATCTTTTTTGGAGGGAAAAGGACCAAAATGCAGGCAGGTGGACTCCGTGGAAGGTGGATGGGGAGTTGCTCCTGCCCTGGCACTAGAGCCCCAGCTGCTGTTCCAGGTGCTCTCTGATAACAGAGATCTCCGTGTGTCGTGTCATGACACTGTCATCAGGACTGACCCTCAGGATAATGAGGATTCAAAACGAGGCAGGTGATACTGCCTTCAAAAGTAAATCCAGGGAGGTTTGGCGGTATGTCAGAGGGTTAAGGGCTTGTGGCGCTCACGAATAGAGGGGACAGGTGGAAGGATTTGGGGTCTGGCCCCCAGACCGCCACCTGCAGGGGAGTCGCTTTACAGGGGGTGAAGCAGGTCTTTAGGAGCTCTATCTTTCTCTCCCACCCTGTATTTCCTCTGCTCTCTCCTTTTGTGTCTGTCAGATGCAAGGTCAGTAACAACAACAACAACAACAACAAAAACAATAACCACCACAGTGACCAAGCAACAAGGGCAGCGAAAGGGGAACAAATGGAGTGCAGGAGCTGTGGATTATTCGTGGCGTAGGCACTCAGCTGTGGCAATAACCCCTTGAGGCAATCAAGCCATACATGAAGATGTAATACAGGTAACAGAGACGTATATGTCCCTGTGTGTTTCCACTGAGTTAATGTAAATGCACTTTTATTGACTTCTTCATTTATTTATTACCTTGCCAGGAGAATTTCTTTTCATTGCTAAAAAAAAGTGTCCCATCAAGGGTAGCAGGTGGTGCCACACCCAGTTAAGCACTCATGTTACAATGCAGGAGGACTGGGCTTCAACACCCTGGTTCCCACCTGCCAGGGGAAAACTTTACAGGTGGTGCGGAAGTGCTGCAGTTGTCTCTCTCTGTGTCTCAAACTCTCTCTACCTCCCTTCCCTCTCAATTCCTGTCTATTTATTCCAGTGAATAATCAAGAAAATAGAAAGTAAGAAAAGAAAAAGGAAAAGGAAATATTCCACGACTTCAAATGGGCTACTCAGGACAATGCTTTCCTTGTTAAGATCCTCACAGCACTCCATATGCAGAAAGGCAAAGACGCCATGTATTTTTTAACCCAGTTTTTTATTTATTTATTTATTTAGGTGCTTATTCATTTTTGTTATTGATGAATTAGTGTTTTACATTTGACATTGACTAAGGTCTAACACCAGCGGACTCCAGTACCCCTATATGGTACTCTGCCTCTACAAAACCCATCCATTGACCTGTCCATCCATCCATCCATCCACCCATACATCTATCCATCCATTCATCCATCCATCCATCCATCCTTCCATCCATCCATCCATCCACCAGTCAACCAAGCTAAGTACAAAAGGAGATCTCTCCTTGAATGGTGAGGAGAAACAACGATGCATAGGTAGGTTGCAAAGGCCCAGTTTGGCTGAATAGGGCAGAGGGGCTGAACCTGGGAATGTGTTGGGGCGTGTGGGTTTGGGTGGGATGAGCCGGAGACCCTGTGAGCTGGGTCACATTAGGGGCAGGCAGGGGGTGGAAGGGGTTGCGAACAGCTGTCACTGGAGAAGCATCACAAGTGCTGGAGCTGGTGAGCAGGGCACCTGGAAGAGAGGACAGACAAAGGAGAGAAGCAAAGTGCGGAGGAGAGGAGAGGGGAGAGGATGGTGAGGACAGGAGAGGACAGGAGAGGACAGGATTGGAGGGGACCTGAGAAACCTACCTGGACAAAGGCAGCATACGGACATCCAGGAAGGCAGGCAGGCATGCAGGCAGCTCTGGCCTGGGCTCCCAGGATCCCGGGCGCACCTCCACCTGTCTTCTCTTGGCTGCCAGCCCTGAGGTCCCTCGTCGGTCAGCACTGTCTTCCCATCCTTCCGTCCCTCACTGCCAGGGCCCAGGCGTCTGGGCGCTGTTGCCTGACCTAGTGGCAGGGCAGTTGGGCTGCCCAGTGCCAGTGTGGCCAGCACAGATTGCCAGGGGCTAGGACATCACAGAGGGCTCATGTGGTTGCTAGGCCATGGGGACCCCGCCCATCCAGTTGACCAGCAGCCATGACCCCCACGCTGAACTTGACCTGAGGGGTGGTGGCCAGCCACCAGAGCCAGAGCCCCAGGCCAAAGCAGGTGCTGGTCGGCCGGGCCAAGGGGCTATGTGCAGATTGGTGTGTGTCTGGGCATGGGGCTGGCATCTGACAGTCCAGGGCGGGGGACCAAGGTCCGCCAGGCCCCTGTCCCACCATGTGCACTGACACACAGTCTTGCTGACTGACTGACAGTCCCCGCCCCAGAGATACCCACACCAAGTCCCTGGGTGCCCTGAGCTGCCCCTGAGGGTTGGTGGGTGCCTGCCTGGACACATGCCTCCGTAATGGAGGCCTCTATTAATCCCGTTGCCTACTGACAGCTGCCCTCCTGCCCCTCCTCCTCCTCCTACGCCTCCTCCTCCTCCTCCTCTTCCTACTCTTCCTCCTCCTCTTTCTCCTCCTCCTCCTCCACCCCCTCCTCCTCTTCCTCATCCTCAGATGGACTCACTCAGGGCCCTTAGCCTAGGCAAGCCAGGGCTGCTGCTCTGGCTTCTGCAGCTTCTATCCAGTGGGGGGGTGTAGGAATCTGTTCCTGTCAGTCCCTGATTCCTGGGACCTTCCATGCCTCCAGCTGCCCCCACTCTCTAGTCCTGACCCCTCCTCAAGGATGCCCCCTTTCCCCTTACCCTCTGTCCCCCAGCTCCCAACTAACATCTACTGTGTTCCTCCCTGCGCTACTTTACTGCCACCCTGCTTCTGCCCTTCAGCCCTGAGGGCCCAGGGCCAGCCCAGCTGCCATCTCACCATCCAGCAGGGGGACCTGCCCTAACCCCCTGCCACCACACCCACACACACAGCCCTGCACACACTCCTGGGCTCCCCTGCCTGCAGCCTGCCTCTCAAACAGTCTCCTTCTGCCCCCTAGCCCCCTTACAGCCTCTGCCACGGACCCCCACAGACACCTGGGCATGAGCAGTGCAGACATGCAAACAGCTCCCCTCGCCCCCACTCCAGTTGCTCCAAGGTTGTCAAGAGTCTTTTTTTCATGCTGTAGGGGAGGGAGTTGAGACAGTCCAATGTCCTGGGGAGCAAGAACTGCAAACAGTCCATCAAAAATGGAACATTTGGCTCTCAGGCCGCCCAATCCCTAGTGCGCTGTGCAGACCTTTGACTGGCAAAAACACCCCATCTGAGCGTGAGATCTGACTGGGCTAGTGGCTCTTTCTGTGGACTAAGAGACAGACAGACAGAGTTTTCAGGTTCAAAACCTATACTTCCCAGAAGATGGTCATTCACTTCGGTAAAAAAAAAAAAAAAAAAAAAAAAAAAAAGGCTTTTTATTTTTTTTCCCCCTGCCTGGGTAACCTGTCTCCTGCCTGTTTCAAAGTGAAAAAAGGGAAAAATCTTTTTTGGAGGGAAAAGGACCAAAATGCAGGCAGGTGGACTCCGTGGAAGGTGGATGGGGAGTTGCTCCTGCCCTGGCACTAGAGCCCCAGCTGCTGTTCCAGGTGCTCTCTGATAACAGAGATCTCCGTGTGTCGTGTCATGACACTGTCATCAGGACTGACCCTCAGGATAATGAGGATTCAAAACGAGGCAGGTGATACTGCCTTCAAAAGTAAATCCAGGGAGGTTTGGCGGTATGTCAGAGGGTTAAGGGCTTGTGGCGCTCACGAATAGAGGGGACAGGTGGAAGGATTTGGGGTCTGGCCCCCAGACCGCCACCTGCAGGGGAGTCGCTTTACAGGGGGTGAAGCAGGTCTTTAGGAGCTCTATCTTTCTCTCCCACCCTGTATTTCCTCTGCTCTCTCCTTTTGTGTCTGTCAGATGCAAGGTCAGTAACAACAACAACAACAACAAAAACAATAACCACCACAGTGACCAAGCAACAAGGGCAGCGAAAGGGGAACAAATGGAGTGCAGGAGCTGTGGATTATTCGTGGCGTAGGCACTCAGCTGTGGCAATAACCCCTTGAGGCAATCAATCCATACATGAAGATGTAATACAGGTAACAGAGACGTATATGTCCCTGTGTGTTTCCACTGAGTTAATGTAAATGCACTTTTATTGACTTCTTCATTTATTTATTACCTTGCCACGAGAATTTCTTTTCATTGCTAAAAAAAAGTGTCCCATCAAGGGTACCAGGTGGTGCCACACCCAGTTAAGCACTCATGTTACAATGCAGGAGGACTGGGCTTCAACACCCTGGTTCCCACATGCCAGGGGAAATCTTTACAAGTGGTGCGGAAGTGCTGCAGTTGTCTCTCTCTGTGTCTCAAACTCTCTCTACCTCCCTTCCCTCTCAATTCCTGTCTATTTATTCCAGTGAATAATCAAGAAAATAGAAAGTAAAAAAAGAAAAAGGAAAAGGAAATATTCCACGACTTCAAATGGGTTAATCAGGACAATGCTTTCCTTGTTAAGATCCTCACAGCATTCCATATGCAGAAAGGCAAAGATGCCATGTATTTTTTAACCCAGTTTTTATATTTATTTATTTATTTATTTAGGTGCTTATTCATTTTTGTTATTGATGAATTAATGTTTTACATTTTACATTGACTAGGGATCTGACACCAGCGGACTCCAGTACCCCTATATGGTACTCTGCCTCTACAAAACCCATCCATTGACCTGTCCATCCATCCATCCATCCACCCATACATCTATCCATCCATTCATACATACGTACATACATACATCCATCCATCCATCCATCCATCCACCAGTCAACCAAGCTAAGTACAAAAGGAGATCTCTCCTTGAATGGTGAGGAGAAACAACGATGCATAGGTAGGTTGCAAAGGCCCAGTTTGGCTGAATAGGGCAGAGGGGCTGAACCAGGGAATGTGTTGGGGCGTGTGGGTTTGGGTGGGATGAGCCGGAGACCCTGTGAGCTGGGTCACATTAGGGGCAGGCAGGGGGTGGAAGGGGTTGCGAACAGCTGTCACTGGAGAAGCATCACAAGTGCTGGAGCTGGTGAGCAGGGCACCTGGAAGAGAGGACAGACAAAGGAGAGAAGCAAAGTGCGGAGGAGAGGAGAGGGGAGAGGATGGTGAGGACAGGAGAGGACAGGAGAGGACAGGATTAGAGGGGACCTGAGAAACCTACCTGGACAAAGGCAGCATACGGACATCCAGGAAGGCAGGCAGGCATGCAGGCAGCTCTGGCCTGGGCTCCCAGGATCCCGGGCGCACCTCCACCTGTCTTCTCTTGGCTGCCAGCCCTGAGGTCCCTCGTCGGTCAGCACTGTCTTCCCATCCTTCCGTCCCTCTGTGCCAGGGCCCAGGCGTCTGGGCGCTGTTGCCTGACCTAGTGGCAGGGCAGTTGGGCTGCCCAGTGCCAGTGTGGCCAGCACAGATTGCCAGGGGCTAGGACATCACAGAGGGCTCATGTGGTTGCTAGGCCATGGGGACCCCGCCCATCCAGTTGACCAGCAGCCATGACCCCCACGCTGAACTTGACCTGAGGGGTGGTGGCCAGCCACCAGAGCCAGAGCCCCAGGCCAAAGCAGGTGCTGGTCGGCCGGGCCAAGGGGCTATGTGCAGATTGGTGTGTGTCTGGGCATGGGGCTGGCATCTGACAGTCCAGGGCGGGGGACCAAGGTCCGCCAGGCCCCTGTCCCACCATGTGCACTGACACACAGTCTTGCTGACTGACTGACAGTCCCCGCCCCAGAGATACCCACACCAAGTCCCTGGGTGCCCTGAGCTGCCCCTGAGGGTTGGTGGGTGCCTGCCTGGACACATGCCTCCGTAATGGAGGCCTCTATTAATCCCGTTGCCTACTGACAGCTGCCCTCCTGCCCCTCCTCCTCCTCCTACGCCTTCTCCTCCTCCTCTTCCTACTCTTCCTCCTCCTCTTTCTCCTCCTCCTCCTCCACCCCCTCCTCCTCTTCCTCATCCTCAGATGGACTCACTCAGGGCCCTTGGCCTAGGCAAGCCAGGGCTGCTGCTCTGGCTTCTGCAGCTTCTATCCAGTGGGGGGGTGTAGGAATCTGTTCCTGTCAGTCCCTGATTCCTGGGACCTTCCATGCCTCCAGCTGCCCCCACTCTCTAGTCCTGACCCCTCCTCAAGTATGCCCCCTTTCCCCTTACCCTCTGTCCCCCAGCTCCCAACTAACATCTACTGTGTTCCTCCCTGCGCTACTTTACTGCCACCCTGCTTCTGCCCTTCAGCCCTGAGGGCCCAGGGCCAGCCCAGCTGCCATCTCACCATCCAGCAGGGGGACCTGCCCTAACTCCCTGCCACCACACCCACACACACAGCCCTGCACACACTCCTGGGCTCCCCTGCCTGCAGCCTGCCTCTCAAACAGTCTCCTTCTGCCCCCTAGCCCCCTTACAGCCTCTGCCACGGACCCCCACAGACACCTGGGCATGAGCAGTGCAGACATGCAAACAGCTCCCCTCGCCCCCACTCCAGTTGCTCCAAGGTTGTCAAGAGTCTTTTTTTCATGCTGTAGGGGAGGGAGTTGAGACAGTCCAATGTCCTGGGGAGCAAGAACTGCAAACAGTCCATCTACAATGGAACATTTGGGTCTCAGGCCGCCCAATCCCTAGTGCGCTGTGCAGACCTTTGACTGGCAAAAACACCCCATCTGAGCGTGAGATCTGGCTGGGCTAGTGGCTCTTTCTGTGGACTAAGAGACAGACAGACAGAGTTTTCAGGTTCAAAACCTATACTTGCCAGAAGATGGTCATTCACTTGGGTAAAAAAAAAAAAAAAAAAAAAAAAAAAAAAAAAAAGGCTTTTTATTTTTTTTCCTCCTGCCTGGGTAACCTGTCTCCTGCCTGTTTCAAAGTGAAAAAAGGGAAAAATCTTTTTTGGAGCGAAAAGGACCAAAATGCAGGCAGGTGGACTCCGTGGAAGGTGGATGGGGAGTTGCTCCTGCCCTGGCACTAGAGCCCCAGCTGCTGTTCCAGGTGCTCTCTGATAACAGAGATCTCCGTGTGTCGTGTCATGACACTGTCTCCAGGACTGACCCTCAGGATAATGAGGATTCAAAACGAGGCAGGTGATACTGCCTTCAAAAGTAAATCCAGGGAGGTTTGGCGGTATGTCAGAGGGTTAAGGGCTTGTGGCGCTCACGAATAGAGGGGACAGGTGGAAGGATTTGGGGTCTGGCCCCCAGACCGCCACCTGCAGGGGAGTCGCTTTACAGGGGGTGAAGCAGGTCTTTAGGAGCTCTATCTTTCTCTCCCACCCTGTATTTCCTCTGCTCTCTCCTTTTGTGTCTGTCAGATGCAAGGTCAGTAACAACAACAACAACAACAAAAACAATAACCACCACAGTGACCAAGCAACAAGGGCAGCGAAAGGGGAACAAATGGAGTGCAGGAGCTGTGGATTATTCGTGGCGTAGGCACTCAGCTGTGGCAATAACCCCTTGAGGCAATCAATCCATACATGAAGATGTAATACAGGTAACAGAGACGTATATGTCCCTGTGTGTTTCCACTGAGTTAATGTAAATGCACTTTTATTGACTTCTTCATTTATTTATTACCTTGCCACGAGAATTTCTTTTCATTGCTAAAAAAAAGTGTCCCATCAAGGGTACCAGGTGGTGCCACACCCAGTTAAGCACTCATGTTACAATGCAGGAGGACTGGGCTTCAACACCCTGGTTCCCACATGCCAGGGGAAATCTTTACAAGTGGTGCGGAAGTGCTGCAGTTGTCTCTCTCTGTGTCTCAAACTCTCTCTACCTCCCTTCCCTCTCAATTCCTGTCTATTTATTCCAGTGAATAATCAAGAAAATAGAAAGTAAAAAAAGAAAAAGGAAAAGGAAATATTCCACGACTTCAAATGGGTTAATCAGGACAATGCTTTCCTTGTTAAGATCCTCACAGCATTCCATATGCAGAAAGGCAAAGATGCCATGTATTTTTTAACCCAGTTTTTATATTTATTTATTTATTTATTTATTTAGGTGCTTATTCATTTTTGTTATTGATGAATTAATGTTTTACATTTTACATTGACTAGGGATCTGACACTAGCGGACTCCAGTACCCCTATATGGTACTCTGCCTCTACAAAACCCATCCATTGACCTGTCCATCCATCCATCCATCCACCCATACATCTATCCATCCATTCATACATACATACATACATACATCCATCCATCCATCCATCCATCCATCCACCAGTCAACCAAGCTAAGTACAAAAGGAGATCTCTCCTTGAATGGTGAGGAGAAACAACGATGCATAGGTAGGTTGCAAAGGCCCAGTTTGGCTGAATAGGGCAGAGGGGCTGAACCAGGGAATGTGTTGGGGCGTGTGGGTTTGGGTGGGATGAGCCGGAGACCCTGTGAGCTGGGTCACATTAGGGGCAGGCAGGGGGTGGAAGGGGTTGCGAACAGCTGTCACTGGAGAAGCATCACAAGTGCTGGAGCTGGTGAGCAGGGCACCTGGAAGAGAGGACAGACAAAGGAGAGAAGCAAAGTGCGGAGGAGAGGAGAGGGGAGAGGATGGTGAGGACAGGAGAGGACAGGAGAGGACAGGATTAGAGGGGACCTGAGAAACCTACCTGGACAAAGGCAGCATACGGACATCCAGGAAGGCAGGCAGGCATGCAGGCAGCTCTGGCCTGGGCTCCCAGGATCCCGGGCGCACCTCCACCTGTCTTCTCTTGGCTGCCAGCCCTGAGGTCCCTCGTCGGTCAGCACTGTCTTCCCATCCTTCCGTCCCTCACTGCCAGGGCCCAGGCGTCTGGGCGCTGTTGCCTGACCTAGTGGCAGGGCAGTTGGGCTGCCCAGTGCCAGTGTGGCCAGCACAGATTGCCAGGGGTTAGGACATCACAGAGGGCTCATGTGGTTGCTAGGCCATGGGGACCCCGCCCATCCAGTTGACCAGCAGCCATGACCCCCACGCTGAACTTGACCTGAGGGGTGGTGGCCAGCCACCAGAGCCAGAGCCCCAGGCCAAAGCAGGTGCTGGTCGGCCGGGCCAAGGGGCTATGTGCAGATTGGTGTGTGTCTGGGCATGGGGCTGGCATCTGACAGTCCAGGGCGGGGGACCAAGGTCCGCCAGGCCCCTGTCCCACCATGTGCACTGACACACAGTCTTGCTGACTGACTGACAGTCCCCGCCCCAGAGATACCCACACCAAGTCCCTGGGTGCCCTGAGCTGCCCCTGAGGGTGGGTGGGTGCCTGCCTGGACACATGCCTCCGTAATGGAGGCCTCTATTAATCCCGTTGCCTACTGACAGCTGCCCTCCTGCCCCTCCTTCTCCTCCTACGCCTCCTCCTCCTCCTCTTCCTACTCTTCCTCCTCCTCTTTCTCCTCCTCCTCCTCCACCCCCTCCTCCTCTTCCTCATCCTCAGATGGACTCACTCAGGGCCCTTGGCCTAGGCAAGCCAGGGCTGCTGCTCTGGCTTCTGCAGCTTCTATCCAGTGGGGGGGTGTAGGAATCTGTTCCTGTCAGTCCCTGATTCCTGGGACCTTCCATGCCTCCAGCTGCCCCCACTCTCTAGTCCTGACCCCTCCTCAAGGATGCCCCCTTTCCCCTTACCCTCTGTCCCCCAGCTCCCAACTAACATCTACTGTGTTCCTCCCTGCGCTACTTTACTGCCACCCTGCTTCTGCCCTTCAGCCCTGAGGGCCCAGGGCCAGCCCAGCTGCCATCTCACCATCCAGCAGGGGGACCTGCCCTAACTCCCTGCCACCACACCCACACACACAGCCCTGCACACACTCCTGGGCTCCCCTGCCTGCAGCCTGCCTCTCAAACAGTCTCCTTCTGCCCCCTAGCCCCCTTACAGCCTCTGCCACGGACCCCCACAGACACCTGGGCATGAGCAGTGCAGACATGCAAACAGCTCCCCTCGCCCCCACTCCAGTTGCTCCAAGGTTGTCAAGAGTCTTTTTTTCATGCTGTAGGGGAGGGAGTTGAGACAGTCCAATGTCCTGGGGAGCAAGAACTGCAAACAGTCCATCTACAATGTAACATTTGGGTCTCAGGCCGCCCAATCCCTAGTGCGCTGTGCAGACCTTTGACTGGCAAAAACACCCCATCTGAGCGTGAGATCTGGCTGGGCTAGTGGCTCTTTCTGTGGACTAAGAGACAGACAGACAGAGTTTTCAGGTTCAAAACCTATACTTGCCAGAAGATGGTCATTCACTTGGGTAAAAAAAAAAAAAAAAAAAAAAAAAAAAAAAGGCTTTTTATTTTTTTTCCTCCTGCCTGGGTAACCTGTCTCCTGCCTGTTTCAAAGTGAAAAAAGGGAAAAATCTTTTTTGGAGCGAAAAGGACCAAAATGCAGGCAGGTGGACTCCGTGGAAGGTGGATGGGGAGTTGCTCCTGCCCTGGCACTAGAGCCCCAGCTGCTGTTCCAGGTGCTCTCTGATAACAGAGATCTCCGTGTGTCGTGTCATGACACTGTCTCCAGGACTGACCCTCAGGATAATGAGGATTCAAAACGAGGCAGGTGATACTGCCTTCAAAAGTAAATCCAGGGAGGTTTGGCGGTATGTCAGAGGGTTAAGGGCTTGTGGCGCTCACGAATAGAGGGGACAGGTGGAAGGATTTGGGGTCTGGCCCCCAGACCGCCACCTGCAGGGGAGTCGCTTTACAGGGGGTGAAGCAGGTCTTTAGGAGCTCTATCTTTCTCTCCCACCCTGTATTTCCTCTGCTCTCTCCTTTTGTGTCTGTCAGATGCAAGGTCAGTAACAACAACAACAACAACAAAAACAATAACCACCACAGTGACCAAGCAACAAGGGCAGCGAAAGGGGAACAAATGGAGTGCAGGAGCTGTGGATTATTCGTGGCGTAGGCACTCAGCTGTGGCAATAACCCCTTGAGGCAATCAATCCATACATGAAGATGTAATACAGGTAACAGAGACGTATATGTCCCTGTGTGTTTCCACTGAGTTAATGTAAATGCACTTTTATTGACTTCTTCATTTATTTATTACCTTGCCACGAGAATTTCTTTTCATTGCTAAAAATAAGTGTCCCATCAAGGGTACCAGGTGGTGCCACACCCAGTTAAGCACTCATGTTACAATGCAGGAGGACTGGGCTTCAACACCCTGGTTCCCACATGCCAGGGGAAATCTTTACAAGTGGTGCGGAAGTGCTGCAGTTGTCTCTCTCTGTGTCTCAAACTCTCTCTACCTCCCTTCCCTCTCAATTCCTGTCTATTTATTCCAGTGAATAATCAAGAAAATAGAAAGTAAAAAAAGAAAAAGGAAAAGGAAATATTCCACGACTTCAAATGGGTTAATCAGGACAATGCTTTCCTTGTTAAGATCCTCACAGCATTCCATATGCAGAAAGGCAAAGATGCCATGTATTTTTTAACCCAGTTTTTTTATTTATTTATTTATTTATTTATTTAGGTGCTTATTCATTTTTGTTATTGATGAATTAATGTTTTACATTTTACATTGACTAGGGATCTGACACCAGCGGACTCCAGTACCCCTATATGGTACTCTGCCTCTACAAAACCCATCCATTGACCTGTCCATCCATCCATCCATCCACCCATACATCTATCCATCCATTCATACATACATACATACATACATCCATCCATCCATCCATCCATCCACCAGTCAACCAAGCTAAGTACAAAAGGAGATCTCTCCTTGAATGGTGAGGAGAAACAACGATGCATAGGTAGGTTGCAAAGGCCCAGTTTGGCTGAATAGGGCAGAGGGGCTGAACCAGGGAATGTGTTGGGGCGTGTGGGTTTGGGTGGGATGAGCCGGAGACCCTGTGAGCTGGGTCACATTAGGGGCAGGCAGGGGGTGGAAGGGGTTGCGAACAGCTGTCACTGGAGAAGCATCACAAGTGCTGGAGCTGGTGAGCAGGGCACCTGGAAGAGAGGACAGACAAAGGAGAGAAGCAAAGTGCGGAGGAGAGGAGAGGGGAGAGGATGGTGAGGACAGGAGAGGACAGGAGAGGACAGGATTAGAGGGGACCTGAGAAACCTACCTGGACAAAGGCAGCATACGGACATCCAGGAAGGCAGGCAGGCATGCAGGCAGCTCTGGCCTGGGCTCCCAGGATCCCGGGCGCACCTCCACCTGTCTTCTCTTGGCTGCCAGCCCTGAGGTCCCTCGTCGGTCAGCACTGTCTTCCCATCCTTCCGTCCCTCTGTGCCAGGGCCCAGGCGTCTGGGCGCTGTTGCCTGACCTAGTGGCAGGGCAGTTGGGCTGCCCAGTGCCAGTGTGGCCAGCACAGATTGCCAGGGGCTAGGACATCACAGAGGGCTCATGTGGTTGCTAGGCCATGGGGACCCCGCCCATCCAGTTGACCAGCAGCCATGACCCCCACGCTGAACTTGACCTGAGGGGTGGTGGCCAGCCACCAGAGCCAGAGCCCCAGGCCAAAGCAGGTGCTGGTCGGCTGGGCCAAGGGGCTATGTGCGGATTGGTGTGTGTCTGGGCATGGGGCTGGCATCTGACAGTCCAGGGCGGGGGACCAAGGTCCGCCAGGCCCCTGTCCCACCATGTGCACTGACACACAGTCTTGCTGACTGACTGACAGTCCCCGCCCCAGAGATACCCACACCAAGTCCCTGGGTGCCCTGAGCTGCCCCTGAGGGTTGGTGGGTGCCTGCCTGGACACATGCCTCCGTAATGGAGGCCTCTATTAATCCCGTTGCCTACTGACAGCTGCCCTCCTGCCCCTCCTCCTCCTCCTACGCCTTCTCCTCCTCCTCTTCCTACTCTTCCTCCTCCTCTTTCTCCTCCTCCTCCTCCACCCCCTCCTCCTCTTCCTCATCCTCAGATGGACTCACTCAGGGCCCTTGGCCTAGGCAAGCCAGGGCTGCTGCTCTGGCTTCTGCAGCTTCTATCCAGTGGGGGGGTGTAGGAATCTGTTCCTGTCAGTCCCTGATTCCTGGGACCTTCCATGCCTCCAGCTGCCCCCACTCTCTAGTCCTGACCCCTCCTCAAGGATGCCCCCTTTCCCCTTACCCTCTGTCCCCCAGCTCCCAACTAACATCTACTGTGTTCCTCCCTGCGCTACTTTACTGCCACCCTGCTTCTGCCCTTCAGCCCTGAGGGCCCAGGGCCAGCCCAGCTGCCATCTCACCATCCAGCAGGGGGACCTGCCCTAACTCCCTGCCACCACACCCACACACACAGCCCTGCACACACTCCTGGGCTCCCCTGCCTGCAGCCTGCCTCTCAAACAGTCTCCTTCTGCCCCCTAGCCCCCTTACAGCCTCTGCCACGGACCCCCACAGACACCTGGGCATGAGCAGTGCAGACATGCAAACAGCTCCCCTCGCCCCCACTCCAGTTGCTCCAAGGTTGTCAAGAGTCTTTTTTTCATGCTGTAGGGGAGGGAGTTGAGACAGTCCAATGTCCTGGGGAGCAAGAACTGCAAACAGTCCATCTACAATGTAACATTTGGGTCTCAGGCCGCCCAATCCCTAGTGCGCTGTGCAGACCTTTGACTGGCAAAAACACCCCATCTGAGCGTGAGATCTGGCTGGGCTAGTGGCTCTTTCTGTGGACTAAGAGACAGACAGACAGAGTTTTCAGGTTCAAAACCTATACTTGCCAGAAGATGGTCATTCACTTGGGTAAAAAAAAAAAAAAAAAAAAAAAAAAAAAAAAAAGGCTTTTTATTTTTTTTCCTCCTGCCTGGGTAACCTGTCTCCTGCCTGTTTCAAAGTGAAAAAAGGGAAAAATCTTTTTTGGAGCGAAAAGGACCAAAATGCAGGCAGGTGGACTCCGTGGAAGGTGGATGGGGAGTTGCTCCTGCCCTGGCACTAGAGCCCCAGCTGCTGTTCCAGGTGCTCTCTGATAACAGAGATCTCCGTGTGTCGTGTCATGACACTGTCTCCAGGACTGACCCTCAGGATAATGAGGATTCAAAACGAGGCAGGTGATACTGCCTTCAAAAGTAAATCCAGGGAGGTTTGGCGGTATGTCAGAGGGTTAAGGGCTTGTGGCGCTCACGAATAGAGGGGACAGGTGGAAGGATTTGGGGTCTGGCCCCCAGACCGCCACCTGCAGGGGAGTCGCTTTACAGGGGGTGAAGCAGGTCTTTAGGAGCTCTATCTTTCTCTCCCACCCTGTATTTCCTCTGCTCTCTCCTTTTGTGTCTGTCAGATGCAAGGTCAGTAACAACAACAACAACAACAAAAACAATAACCACCACAGTGACCAAGCAACAAGGGCAGCGAAAGGGGAACAAATGGAGTGCAGGAGCTGTGGATTATTCGTGGCGTAGGCACTCAGCTGTGGCAATAACCCCTTGAGGCAATCAATCCATACATGAAGATGTAATACAGGTAACAGAGACGTATATGTCCCTGTGTGTTTCCACTGAGTTAATGTAAATGCACTTTTATTGACTTCTTCATTTATTTATTACCTTGCCAGGAGAATTTCTTTTCATTGCTAAAAAAAAGTGTCCCATCAAGGGTAGCAGGTGGTGCCACACCCAGTTAAGCACTCATGTTACAATGCAGGAGGACTGGGCTTCAACACCCTGGTTCCCACATGCCAGGGGAAATCTTTACAAGTGGTGCGGAAGTGCTGCAGTTGTCTCTCTCTGTGTCTCAAACTCTCTCTACCTCCCTTCCCTCTCAATTCCTGTCTATTTATTCCAGTGAATAATCAAGAAAATAGAAAGTAAAAAAAGAAAAAGGAAAAGGAAATATTCCACGACTTCAAATGGGTTAATCAGGACAATGCTTTCCTTGTTAAGATCCTCACAGCATTCCATATGCAGAAAGGCAAAGATGCCATGTATTTTTTAACCCAGTTTTTATATTTATTTATTTATTTATTTATTTATTTAGGTGCTTATTCATTTTTGTTATTGATGAATTAATGTTTTACATTTTACATTGACTAGGGATCTGACACTAGCGGACTCCAGTACCCCTATATGGTACTCTGCCTCTACAAAACCCATCCATTGACCTGTCCATCCATCCATCCATCCACCCATACATCTATCCATCCATTCATACATACATACATACATACATACATCCATCCATCCATCCATCCACCAGTCAACCAAGCTAAGTACAAAAGGAGATCTCTCCTTGAATGGTGAGGAGAAACAACGATGCATAGGTAGGTTGCAAAGGCCCAGTTTGGCTGAATAGGGCAGAGGGGCTGAACCAGGGAATGTGTTGGGGCGTGTGGGTTTGGGTGGGATGAGCCGGAGACCCTGTGAGCTGGGTCACATTAGGGGCAGGCAGGGGGTGGAAGGGGTTGCGAACAGCTGTCACTGGAGAAGCATCACAAGTGCTGGAGCTGGTGAGCAGGGCACCTGGAAGAGAGGACAGACAAAGGAGAGAAGCAAAGTGCGGAGGAGAGGAGAGGGGAGAGGATGGTGAGGACAGGAGAGGACAGGAGAGGACAGGATTAGAGGGGACCTGAGAAACCTACCTGGACAAAGGCAGCATACGGACATCCAGGAAGGCAGGCAGGCATGCAGGCAGCTCTGGCCTGGGCTCCCAGGATCCCGGGCGCACCTCCACCTGTCTTCTCTTGGCTGCCAGCCCTGAGGTCCCTCGTCGGTCAGCACTGTCTTCCCATCCTTCCGTCCCTCACTGCCAGGGCCCAGGCGTCTGGGCGCTGTTGCCTGACCTAGTGGCAGGGCAGTTGGGCTGCCCAGTGCCAGTGTGGCCAGCACAGATTGCCAGGGGCTAGGACATCACAGAGGGCTCATGTGGTTGCTAGGCCATGGGGACCCCGCCCATCCAGTTGACCAGCAGCCATGACCCCCACGCTGAACTTGACCTGAGGGGTGGTGGCCAGCCACCAGAGCCAGAGCCCCAGGCCAAAGCAGGTGCTGGTCGGCCGGGCCAAGGGGCTATGTGCAGATTGGTGTGTGTCTGGGCATGGGGCTGGCATCTGACAGTCCAGGGCGGGGGACCAAGGTCCGCCAGGCCCCTGTCCCACCATGTGCACTGACACACAGTCTTGCTGACTGACTGACAGTCCCCGCCCCAGAGATACCCACACCAAGTCCCTGGGTGCCCTGAGCTGCCCCTGAGGGTGGGTGGGTGCCTGCCTGGACACATGCCTCCGTAATGGAGGCCTCTATTAATCCCGTTGCCTACTGACAGCTGCCCTCCTGCCCCTCCTTCTCCTCCTACGCCTCCTCCTCCTCCTCTTCCTACTCTTCCTCCTCCTCTTTCTCCTCCTCCTCCTCCACCCCCTCCTCCTCTTCCTCATCCTCAGATGGACTCACTCAGGGCCCTTGGCCTAGGCAAGCCAGGGCTGCTGCTCTGGCTTCTGCAGCTTCTATCCAGTGGGGGGGTGTAGGAATCTGTTCCTGTCAGTCCCTGATTCCTGGGACCTTCCATGCCTCCAGCTGCCCCCACTCTCTAGTCCTGACCCCTCCTCAAGGATGCCCCCTTTCCCCTTACCCTCTGTCCCCCAGCTCCCAACTAACATCTACTGTGTTCCTCCCTGCGCTACTTTACTGCCACCCTGCTTCTGCCCTTCAGCCCTGAGGGCCCAGGGCCAGCCCAGCTGCCATCTCACCATCCAGCAGGGGGACCTGCCCTAACTCCCTGCCACCACACCCACACACACAGCCCTGCACACACTCCTGGGCTCCCCTGCCTGCAGCCTGCCTCTCAAACAGTCTCCTTCTGCCCCCTAGCCCCCTTACAGCCTCTGCCACGGACCCCCACAGACACCTGGGCATGAGCAGTGCAGACATGCAAACAGCTCCCCTCGCCCCCACTCCAGTTGCTCCAAGGTTGTCAAGAGTCTTTTTTTCATGCTGTAGGGGAGGGAGTTGAGACAGTCCAATGTCCTGGGGAGCAAGAACTGCAAACAGTCCATCTACAATGTAACATTTGGGTCTCAGGCCGCCCAATCCCTAGTGCGCTGTGCAGACCTTTGACTGGCAAAAACACCCCATCTGAGCGTGAGATCTGGCTGGGCTAGTGGCTCTTTCTGTGGACTAAGAGACAGACAGACAGAGTTTTCAGGTTCAAAACCTATACTTGCCAGAAGATGGTCATTCACTTGGGTAAAAAAAAAAAAAAAAAAAAAAAAAAAAAAAAGGCTTTTTATTTTTTTTCCTCCTGCCTGGGTAACCTGTCTCCTGCCTGTTTCAAAGTGAAAAAAGGGAAAAATCTTTTTTGGAGCGAAAAGGACCAAAATGCAGGCAGGTGGACTCCGTGGAAGGTGGATGGGGAGTTGCTCCTGCCCTGGCACTAGAGCCCCAGCTGCTGTTCCAGGTGCTCTCTGATAACAGAGATCTCCGTGTGTCGTGTCATGACACTGTCTCCAGGACTGACCCTCAGGATAATGAGGATTCAAAACGAGGCAGGTGATACTGCCTTCAAAAGTAAATCCAGGGAGGTTTGGCGGTATGTCAGAGGGTTAAGGGCTTGTGGCGCTCACGAATAGAGGGGACAGGTGGAAGGATTTGGGGTCTGGCCCCCAGACCGCCACCTGCAGGGGAGTCGCTTTACAGGGGGTGAAGCAGGTCTTTAGGAGCTCTATCTTTCTCTCCCACCCTGTATTTCCTCTGCTCTCTCCTTTTGTGTCTGTCAGATGCAAGATCAGTAACAACAACAACAACAACAAAAACAATAACCACCACAGTGACCAAGCAACAAGGGCAGCGAAAGGGGAACAAATGGAGTGCAGGAGCTGTGGATTATTCGTGGCGTAGGCACTCAGCTGTGGCAATAACCCCTTGAGGCAATCAATCCATACATGAAGATGTAATACAGGTAACAGAGACGTATATGTCCCTGTGTGTTTCCACTGAGTTAATGTAAATGCACTTTTATTGACTTCTTCATTTATTTATTACCTTGCCACGAGAATTTCTTTTCATTGCTAAAAAAAAGTGTCCCATCAAGGGTACCAGGTGGTGCCACACCCAGTTAAGCACTCATGTTACAATGCAGGAGGACTGGGCTTCAACACCCTGGTTCCCACATGCCAGGGGAAATCTTTACAAGTGGTGCGGAAGTGCTGCAGTTGTCTCTCTCTGTGTCTCAAACTCTCTCTACCTCCCTTCCCTCTCAATTCCTGTCTATTTATTCCAGTGAATAATCAAGAAAATAGAAAGTAAAAAAAGAAAAAGGAAAAGGAAATATTCCACGACTTCAAATGGGTTAATCAGGACAATGCTTTCCTTGTTAAGATCCTCACAGCATTCCATATGCAGAAAGGCAAAGATGCCATGTATTTTTTAACCCAGTTTTTATATTTATTTATTTATTTATTTATTTATTTAGGTGCTTATTCATTTTTGTTATTGATGAATTAATGTTTTACATTTTACATTGACTAGGGATCTGACACTAGCGGACTCCAGTACCCCTATATGGTACTCTGCCTCTACAAAACCCATCCATTGACCTGTCCATCCATCCATCCATCCACCCATACATCTATCCATCCATTCATACATACATACATACATACATCCATCCATCCATCCATCCATCCACCAGTCAACCAAGCTAAGTACAAAAGGAGATCTCTCCTTGAATGGTGAGGAGAAACAACGATGCATAGGTAGGTTGCAAAGGCCCAGTTTGGCTGAATAGGGCAGAGGGGCTGAACCAGGGAATGTGTTGGGGCGTGTGGGTTTGGGTGGGATGAGCCGGAGACCCTGTGAGCTGGGTCACATTAGGGGCAGGCAGGGGGTGGAAGGGGTTGCGAACAGCTGTCACTGGAGAAGCATCACAAGTGCTGGAGCTGGTGAGCAGGGCACCTGGAAGAGAGGACAGACAAAGGAGAGAAGCAAAGTGCGGAGGAGAGGAGAGGGGAGAGGATGGTGAGGACAGGAGAGGACAGGAGAGGACAGGATTAGAGGGGACCTGAGAAACCTACCTGGACAAAGGCAGCATACGGACATCCAGGAAGGCAGGCAGGCATGCAGGCAGCTCTGGCCTGGGCTCCCAGGATCCCGGGCGCACCTCCACCTGTCTTCTCTTGGCTGCCAGCCCTGAGGTCCCTCGTCGGTCAGCACTGTCTTCCCATCCTTCCGTCCCTCACTGCCAGGGCCCAGGCGTCTGGGCGCTGTTGCCTGACCTAGTGGCAGGGCAGTTGGGCTGCCCAGTGCCAGTGTGGCCAGCACAGATTGCCAGGGGCTAGGACATCACAGAGGGCTCATGTGGTTGCTAGGCCATGGGGACCCCGCCCATCCAGTTGACCAGCAGCCATGACCCCCACGCTGAACTTGACCTGAGGGGTGGTGGCCAGCCACCAGAGCCAGAGCCCCAGGCCAAAGCAGGTGCTGGTCGGCCGGGCCAAGGGGCTATGTGCAGATTGGTGTGTGTCTGGGCATGGGGCTGGCATCTGACAGTCCAGGGCGGGGGACCAAGGTCCGCCAGGCCCCTGTCCCACCATGTGCACTGACACACAGTCTTGCTGACTGACTGACAGTCCCCGCCCCAGAGATACCCACACCAAGTCCCTGGGTGCCCTGAGCTGCCCCTGAGGGTGGGTGGGTGCCTGCCTGGACACATGCCTCCGTAATGGAGGCCTCTATTAATCCCGTTGCCTACTGACAGCTGCCCTCCTGCCCCTCCTTCTCCTCCTACGCCTCCTCCTCCTCCTCTTCCTACTCTTCCTCCTCCTCTTTCTCCTCCTCCTCCTCCACCCCCTCCTCCTCTTCCTCATCCTCAGATGGACTCACTCAGGGCCCTTGGCCTAGGCAAGCCAGGGCTGCTGCTCTGGCTTCTGCAGCTTCTATCCAGTGGGGGGGTGTAGGAATCTGTTCCTGTCAGTCCCTGATTCCTGGGACCTTCCATGCCTCCAGCTGCCCCCACTCTCTAGTCCTGACCCCTCCTCAAGGATGCCCCCTTTCCCCTTACCCTCTGTCCCCCAGCTCCCAACTAACATCTACTGTGTTCCTCCCTGCGCTACTTTACTGCCACCCTGCTTCTGCCCTTCAGCCCTGAGGGCCCAGGGCCAGCCCAGCTGCCATCTCACCATCCAGCAGGGGGACCTGCCCTAACTCCCTGCCACCACACCCACACACACAGCCCTGCACACACTCCTGGGCTCCCCTGCCTGCAGCCTGCCTCTCAAACAGTCTCCTTCTGCCCCCTAGCCCCCTTACAGCCTCTGCCACGGACCCCCACAGACACCTGGGCATGAGCAGTGCAGACATGCAAACAGCTCCCCTCGCCCCCACTCCAGTTGCTCCAAGGTTGTCAAGAGTCTTTTTTTCATGCTGTAGGGGAGGGAGTTGAGACAGTCCAATGTCCTGGGGAGCAAGAACTGCAAACAGTCCATCTACAATGTAACATTTGGGTCTCAGGCCGCCCAATCCCTAGTGCGCTGTGCAGACCTTTGACTGGCAAAAACACCCCATCTGAGCGTGAGATCTGGCTGGGCTAGTGGCTCTTTCTGTGGACTAAGAGACAGACAGACAGAGTTTTCAGGTTCAAAACCTATACTTGCCAGAAGATGGTCATTCACTTGGGTAAAAAAAAAAAAAAAAAAGGCTTTTTATTTTTTTTCCTCCTGCCTGGGTAACCTGTCTCCTGCCTGTTTCAAAGTGAAAAAAGGGAAAAATCTTTTTTGGAGCGAAAAGGACCAAAATGCAGGCAGGTGGACTCCGTGGAAGGTGGATGGGGAGTTGCTCCTGCCCTGGCACTAGAGCCCCAGCTGCTGTTCCAGGTGCTCTCTGATAACAGAGATCTCCGTGTGTCGTGTCATGACACTGTCTCCAGGACTGACCCTCAGGATAATGAGGATTCAAAACGAGGCAGGTGATACTGCCTTCAAAAGTAAATCCAGGGAGGTTTGGCGGTATGTCAGAGGGTTAAGGGCTTGTGGCGCTCACGAATAGAGGGGACAGGTGGAAGGATTTGGGGTCTGGCCCCCAGACCGCCACCTGCAGGGGAGTCGCTTTACAGGGGGTGAAGCAGGTCTTTAGGAGCTCTATCTTTCTCTCCCACCCTGTATTTCCTCTGCTCTCTCCTTTTGTGTCTGTCAGATGCAAGGTCAGTAACAACAACAACAACAACAAAAACAATAACCACCACAGTGACCAAGCAACAAGGGCAGCGAAAGGGGAACAAATGGAGTGCAGGAGCTGTGGATTATTCGTGGCGTAGGCACTCAGCTGTGGCAATAACCCCTTGAGGCAATCAATCCATACATGAAGATGTAATACAGGTAACAGAGACGTATATGTCCCTGTGTGTTTCCACTGAGTTAATGTAAATGCACTTTTATTGACTTCTTCATTTATTTATTACCTTGCCACGAGAATTTCTTTTCATTGCTAAAAAAAAGTGTCCCATCAAGGGTACCAGGTGGTGCCACACCCAGTTAAGCACTCATGTTACAATGCAGGAGGACTGGGCTTCAACACCCTGGTTCCCACATGCCAGGGGAAATCTTTACAAGTGGTGCGGAAGTGCTGCAGTTGTCTCTCTCTGTGTCTCAAACTCTCTCTACCTCCCTTCCCTCTCAATTCCTGTCTATTTATTCCAGTGAATAATCAAGAAAATAGAAAGTAAAAAAAGAAAAAGGAAAAGGAAATATTCCACGACTTCAAATGGGTTAATCAGGACAATGCTTTCCTTGTTAAGATCCTCACAGCATTCCATATGCAGAAAGGCAAAGATGCCATGTATTTTTTAACCCAGTTTTTATATTTATTTATTTATTTATTTATTTATTTAGGTGCTTATTCATTTTTGTTATTGATGAATTAATGTTTTACATTTTACATTGACTAGGGATCTGACACTAGCGGACTCCAGTACCCCTATATGGTACTCTGCCTCTACAAAACCCATCCATTGACCTGTCCATCCATCCATCCATCCACCCATACATCTATCCATCCATTCATACATACATACATACATACATCCATCCATCCATCCATCCATCCACCAGTCAACCAAGCTAAGTACAAAAGGAGATCTCTCCTTGAATGGTGAGGAGAAACAACGATGCATAGGTAGGTTGCAAAGGCCCAGTTTGGCTGAATAGGGCAGAGGGGCTGAACCAGGGAATGTGTTGGGGCGTGTGGGTTTGGGTGGGATGAGCCGGAGACCCTGTGAGCTGGGTCACATTAGGGGCAGGCAGGGGGTGGAAGGGGTTGCGAACAGCTGTCACTGGAGAAGCATCACAAGTGCTGGAGCTGGTGAGCAGGGCACCTGGAAGAGAGGACAGACAAAGGAGAGAAGCAAAGTGCGGAGGAGAGGAGAGGGGAGAGGATGGTGAGGACAGGAGAGGACAGGAGAGGACAGGATTAGAGGGGACCTGAGAAACCTACCTGGACAAAGGCAGCATACGGACATCCAGGAAGGCAGGCAGGCATGCAGGCAGCTCTGGCCTGGGCTCCCAGGATCCCGGGCGCACCTCCACCTGTCTTCTCTTGGCTGCCAGCCCTGAGGTCCCTCGTCGGTCAGCACTGTCTTCCCATCCTTCCGTCCCTCACTGCCAGGGCCCAGGCGTCTGGGCGCTGTTGCCTGACCTAGTGGCAGGGCAGTTGGGCTGCCCAGTGCCAGTGTGGCCAGCACAGATTGCCAGGGGCTAGGACATCACAGAGGGCTCATGTGGTTGCTAGGCCATGGGGACCCCGCCCATCCAGTTGACCAGCAGCCATGACCCCCACGCTGAACTTGACCTGAGGGGTGGTGGCCAGCCAACAGAGCCAGAGCCCCAGGCCAAAGCAGGTGCTGGTCGGCCGGGCCAAGGGGCTATGTGCAGATTGGTGTGTGTCTGGGCATGGGGCTGGCATCTGACAGTCCAGGGCGGGGGACCAAGGTCCGCCAGGCCCCTGTCCCACCATGTGCACTGACACACAGTCTTGCTGACTGACTGACAGTCCCCGCCCCAGAGATACACACACCAAGTCCCTGGGTGCCCTGAGCTGCCCCTGAGGGTGGGTGGGTGCCTGCCTGGACACATGCCTCCGTAATGGAGGCCTCTATTAATCCCGTTGCCTACTGACAGCTGCCCTCCTGCCCCTCCTTCTCCTCCTACGCCTCCATCTCCTCCTCTTCCTACTCTTCCTCCTCCTCTTTCTCCTCCTCCTCCTCCACCCCCTCCTCCTCTTCCTCATCCTCAGATGGACTCACTCAGGGCCCTTGGCCTAGGCAAGCCAGGGCTGCTGCTCTGGCTTCTGCAGCTTCTATCCAGTGGGGGGGTGTAGGAATCTGTTCCTGTCAGTCCCTGATTCCTGGGACCTTCCATGCCTCCAGCTGCCCCCACTCTCTAGTCCTGACCCCTCCTCAAGGATGCCCCCTTTCCCCTTACCCTCTGTCCCCCAGCTCCCAACTAACATCTACTGTGTTCCTCCCTGCGCTACTTTACTGCCACCCTGCTTCTGCCCTTCAGCCCTGAGGGCCCAGGGCCAGCCCAGCTGCCATCTCACCATCCAGCAGGGGGACCTGCCCTAACTCCCTGCCACCACACCCACACACACAGCCCTGCACACACTCCTGGGCTCCCCTGCCTGCAGCCTGCCTCTCAAACAGTCTCCTTCTGCCCCCTAGCCCCCTTACAGCCTCTGCCACGGACCCCCACAGACACCTGGGCATGAGCAGTGCAGACATGCAAACAGCTCCCCTCGCCCCCACTCCAGTTGCTCCAAGGTTGTCAAGAGTCTTTTTTTCATGCTGTAGGGGAGGGAGTTGAGACAGTCCAATGTCCTGGGGAGCAAGAACTGCAAACAGTCCATCTACAATGTAACATTTGGGTCTCAGGCCGCCCAATCCCTAGTGCGCTGTGCAGACCTTTGACTGGCAAAAACACCCCATCTGAGCGTGAGATCTGGCTGGGCTAGTGGCTCTTTCTGTGGACTAAGAGACAGACAGACAGAGTTTTCAGGTTCAAAACCTATACTTGCCAGAAGATGGTCATTCACTTGGGTAAAAAAAAAAAAAAAAAAAAAAAAAGGCTTTTTATTTTTTTTCCTCCTGCCTGGGTAACCTGTCTCCTGCCTGTTTCAAAGTGAAAAAAGGGAAAAATCTTTTTTGGAGCGAAAAGGACCAAAATGCAGGCAGGTGGACTCCGTGGAAGGTGGATGGGGAGTTGCTCCTGCCCTGGCACTAGAGCCCCAGCTGCTGTTCCAGGTGCTCTCTGATAACAGAGATCTCCGTGTGTCGTGTCATGACACTGTCTCCAGGACTGACCCTCAGGATAATGAGGATTCAAAACGAGGCAGGTGATACTGCCTTCAAAAGTAAATCCAGGGAGGTTTGGCGGTATGTCAGAGGGTTAAGGGCTTGTGGCGCTCACGAATAGAGGGGACAGGTGGAAGGATTTGGGGTCTGGCCCCCAGACCGCCACCTGCAGGGGAGTCGCTTTACAGGGGGTGAAGCAGGTCTTTAGGAGCTCTATCTTTCTCTCCCACCCTGTATTTCCTCTGCTCTCTCCTTTTGTGTCTGTCAGATGCAAGATCAGTAACAACAACAACAACAACAAAAACAATAACCACCACAGTGACCAAGCAACAAGGGCAGCGAAAGGGGAACAAATGGAGTGCAGGAGCTGTGGATTATTCGTGGCGTAGGCACTCAGCTGTGGCAATAACCCCTTGAGGCAATCAATCCATACATGAAGATGTAATACAGGTAACAGAGACGTATATGTCCCTGTGTGTTTCCACTGAGTTAATGTAAATGCACTTTTATTGACTTCTTCATTTATTTATTACCTTGCCACGAGAATTTCTTTTCATTGCTAAAAAAAAGTGTCCCATCAAGGGTACCAGGTGGTGCCACACCCAGTTAAGCACTCATGTTACAATGCAGGAGGACTGGGCTTCAACACCCTGGTTCCCACATGCCAGGGGAAATCTTTACAAGTGGTGCGGAAGTGCTGCAGTTGTCTCTCTCTGTGTCTCAAACTCTCTCTACCTCCCTTCCCTCTCAATTCCTGTCTATTTATTCCAGTGAATAATCAAGAAAATAGAAAGTAAAAAAAGAAAAAGGAAAAGGAAATATTCCACGACTTCAAATGGGTTAATCAGGACAATGCTTTCCTTGTTAAGATCCTCACAGCATTCCATATGCAGAAAGGCAAAGATGCCATGTATTTTTTAACCCAGTTTTTATATTTATTTATTTATTTATTTATTTATTTAGGTGCTTATTCATTTTTGTTATTGATGAATTAATGTTTTACATTTTACATTGACTAGGGATCTGACACTAGCGGACTCCAGTACCCCTATATGGTACTCTGCCTCTACAAAACCCATCCATTGACCTGTCCATCCATCCATCCATCCACCCATACATCTATCCATCCATTCATACATACATACATACATACATCCATCCATCCATCCATCCATCCACCAGTCAACCAAGCTAAGTACAAAAGGAGATCTCTCCTTGAATGGTGAGGAGAAACAACGATGCATAGGTAGGTTGCAAAGGCCCAGTTTGGCTGAATAGGGCAGAGGGGCTGAACCAGGGAATGTGTTGGGGCGTGTGGGTTTGGGTGGGATGAGCCGGAGACCCTGTGAGCTGGGTCACATTAGGGGCAGGCAGGGGGTGGAAGGGGTTGCGAACAGCTGTCACTGGAGAAGCATCACAAGTGCTGGAGCTGGTGAGCAGGGCACCTGGAAGAGAGGACAGACAAAGGAGAGAAGCAAAGTGCGGAGGAGAGGAGAGGGGAGAGGATGGTGAGGACAGGAGAGGACAGGAGAGGACAGGATTAGAGGGGACCTGAGAAACCTACCTGGACAAAGGCAGCATACGGACATCCAGGAAGGCAGGCAGGCATGCAGGCAGCTCTGGCCTGGGCTCCCAGGATCCCGGGCGCACCTCCACCTGTCTTCTCTTGGCTGCCAGCCCTGAGGTCCCTCGTCGGTCAGCACTGTCTTCCCATCCTTCCGTCCCTCACTGCCAGGGCCCAGGCGTCTGGGCGCTGTTGCCTGACCTAGTGGCAGGGCAGTTGGGCTGCCCAGTGCCAGTGTGGCCAGCACAGATTGCCAGGGGCTAGGACATCACAGAGGGCTCATGTGGTTGCTAGGCCATGGGGACCCCGCCCATCCAGTTGACCAGCAGCCATGACCCCCACGCTGAACTTGACCTGAGGGGTGGTGGCCAGCCACCAGAGCCAGAGCCCCAGGCCAAAGCAGGTGCTGGTCGGCCGGGCCAAGGGGCTATGTGCAGATTGGTGTGTGTCTGGGCATGGGGCTGGCATCTGACAGTCCAGGGCGGGGGACCAAGGTCCGCCAGGCCCCTGTCCCACCATGTGCACTGACACACAGTCTTGCTGACTGACTGACAGTCCCCGCCCCAGAGATACCCACACCAAGTCCCTGGGTGCCCTGAGCTGCCCCTGAGGGTGGGTGGGTGCCTGCCTGGACACATGCCTCCGTAATGGAGGCCTCTATTAATCCCGTTGCCTACTGACAGCTGCCCTCCTGCCCCTCCTTCTCCTCCTACGCCTCCTCCTCCTCCTCTTCCTACTCTTCCTCCTCCTCTTTCTCCTCCTCCTCCTCCACCCCCTCCTCCTCTTCCTCATCCTCAGATGGACTCACTCAGGGCCCTTGGCCTAGGCAAGCCAGGGCTGCTGCTCTGGCTTCTGCAGCTTCTATCCAGTGGGGGGGTGTAGGAATCTGTTCCTGTCAGTCCCTGATTCCTGGGACCTTCCATGCCTCCAGCTGCCCCCACTCTCTAGTCCTGACCCCTCCTCAAGGATGCCCCCTTTCCCCTTACCCTCTGTCCCCCAGCTCCCAACTAACATCTACTGTGTTCCTCCCTGCGCTACTTTACTGCCACCCTGCTTCTGCCCTTCAGCCCTGAGGGCCCAGGGCCAGCCCAGCTGCCATCTCACCATCCAGCAGGGGGACCTGCCCTAACTCCCTGCCACCACACCCACACACACAGCCCTGCACACACTCCTGGGCTCCCCTGCCTGCAGCCTGCCTCTCAAACAGTCTCCTTCTGCCCCCTAGCCCCCTTACAGCCTCTGCCACGGACCCCCACAGACACCTGGGCATGAGCAGTGCAGACATGCAAACAGCTCCCCTCGCCCCCACTCCAGTTGCTCCAAGGTTGTCAAGAGTCTTTTTTTCATGCTGTAGGGGAGGGAGTTGAGACAGTCCAATGTCCTGGGGAGCAAGAACTGCAAACAGTCCATCTACAATGTAACATTTGGGTCTCAGGCCGCCCAATCCCTAGTGCGCTGTGCAGACCTTTGACTGGCAAAAACACCCCATCTGAGCGTGAGATCTGGCTGGGCTAGTGGCTCTTTCTGTGGACTAAGAGACAGACAGACAGAGTTTTCAGGTTCAAAACCTATACTTGCCAGAAGATGGTCATTCACTTGGGTAAAAAAAAAAAAAAAAAAGGCTTTTTATTTTTTTTCCTCCTGCCTGGGTAACCTGTCTCCTGCCTGTTTCAAAGTGAAAAAAGGGAAAAATCTTTTTTGGAGCGAAAAGGACCAAAATGCAGGCAGGTGGACTCCGTGGAAGGTGGATGGGGAGTTGCTCCTGCCCTGGCACTAGAGCCCCAGCTGCTGTTCCAGGTGCTCTCTGATAACAGAGATCTCCGTGTGTCGTGTCATGACACTGTCTCCAGGACTGACCCTCAGGATAATGAGGATTCAAAACGAGGCAGGTGATACTGCCTTCAAAAGTAAATCCAGGGAGGTTTGGCGGTATGTCAGAGGGTTAAGGGCTTGTGGCGCTCACGAATAGAGGGGACAGGTGGAAGGATTTGGGGTCTGGCCCCCAGACCGCCACCTGCAGGGGAGTCGCTTTACAGGGGGTGAAGCAGGTCTTTAGGAGCTCTATCTTTCTCTCCCACCCTGTATTTCCTCTGCTCTCTCCTTTTGTGTCTGTCAGATGCAAGGTCAGTAACAACAACAACAACAACAAAAACAATAACCACCACAGTGACCAAGCAACAAGGGCAGCGAAAGGGGAACAAATGGAGTGCAGGAGCTGTGGATTATTCGTGGCGTAGGCACTCAGCTGTGGCAATAACCCCTTGAGGCAATCAATCCATACATGAAGATGTAATACAGGTAACAGAGACGTATATGTCCCTGTGTGTTTCCACTGAGTTAATGTAAATGCACTTTTATTGACTTCTTCATTTATTTATTACCTTGCCACGAGAATTTCTTTTCATTGCTAAAAAAAAGTGTCCCATCAAGGGTACCAGGTGGTGCCACACCCAGTTAAGCACTCATGTTACAATGCAGGAGGACTGGGCTTCAACACCCTGGTTCCCACATGCCAGGGGAAATCTTTACAAGTGGTGCGGAAGTGCTGCAGTTGTCTCTCTCTGTGTCTCAAACTCTCTCTACCTCCCTTCCCTCTCAATTCCTGTCTATTTATTCCAGTGAATAATCAAGAAAATAGAAAGTAAAAAAAGAAAAAGGAAAAGGAAATATTCCACGACTTCAAATGGGTTAATCAGGACAATGCTTTCCTTGTTAAGATCCTCACAGCATTCCATATGCAGAAAGGCAAAGATGCCATGTATTTTTTAACCCAGTTTTTATATTTATTTATTTATTTATTTATTTATTTAGGTGCTTATTCATTTTTGTTATTGATGAATTAATGTTTTACATTTGACATTGACTAGGGATCTGACACTAGCGGACTCCAGTACCCCTATATGGTACTCTGCCTCTACAAAACCCATCCATTGACCTGTCCATCCATCCATCCATCCACCCATACATCTATCCATCCATTCATACATACATACATACATACATCCATCCATCCATCCATCCATCCACCAGTCAACCAAGCTAAGTACAAAAGGAGATCTCTCCTTGAATGGTGAGGAGAAACAACGATGCATAGGTAGGTTGCAAAGGCCCAGTTTGGCTGAATAGGGCAGAGGGGCTGAACCAGGGAATGTGTTGGGGCGTGTGGGTTTGGGTGGGATGAGCCGGAGACCCTGTGAGCTGGGTCACATTAGGGGCAGGCAGGGGGTGGAAGGGGTTGCGAACAGCTGTCACTGGAGAAGCATCACAAGTGCTGGAGCTGGTGAGCAGGGCACCTGGAAGAGAGGACAGACAAAGGAGAGAAGCAAAGTGCGGAGGAGAGGAGAGGGGAGAGGATGGTGAGGACAGGAGAGGACAGGAGAGGACAGGATTAGAGGGGACCTGAGAAACCTACCTGGACAAAGGCAGCATACGGACATCCAGGAAGGCAGGCAGGCATGCAGGCAGCTCTGGCCTGGGCTCCCAGGATCCCGGGCGCACCTCCACCTGTCTTCTCTTGGCTGCCAGCCCTGAGGTCCCTCGTCGGTCAGCACTGTCTTCCCATCCTTCCGTCCCTCACTGCCAGGGCCCAGGCGTCTGGGCGCTGTTGCCTGACCTAGTGGCAGGGCAGTTGGGCTGCCCAGTGCCAGTGTGGCCAGCACAGATTGCCAGGGGCTAGGACATCACAGAGGGCTCATGTGGTTGCTAGGCCATGGGGACCCCGCCCATCCAGTTGACCAGCAGCCATGACCCCCACGCTGAACTTGACCTGAGGGGTGGTGGCCAGCCACCAGAGCCAGAGCCCCAGGCCAAAGCAGGTGCTGGTCGGCCGGGCCAAGGGGCTATGTGCAGATTGGTGTGTGTCTGGGCATGGGGCTGGCATCTGACAGTCCAGGGCGGGGGACCAAGGTCCGCCAGGCCCCTGTCCCACCATGTGCACTGACACACAGTCTTGCTGACTGACTGACAGTCCCCGCCCCAGAGATACCCACACCAAGTCCCTGGGTGCCCTGAGCTGCCCCTGAGGGTGGGTGGGTGCCTGCCTGGACACATGCCTCCGTAATGGAGGCCTCTATTAATCCCGTTGCCTACTGACAGCTGCCCTCCTGCCCCTCCTTCTCCTCCTACGCCTCCATCTCCTCCTCTTCCTACTCTTCCTCCTCCTCTTTCTCCTCCTCCTCCTCCACCCCCTCCTCCTCTTCCTCATCCTCAGATGGACTCACTCAGGGCCCTTGGCCTAGGCAAGCCAGGGCTGCTGCTCTGGCTTCTGCAGCTTCTATCCAGTGGGGGGGTGTAGGAATCTGTTCCTGTCAGTCCCTGATTCCTGGGACCTTCCATGCCTCCAGCTGCCCCCACTCTCTAGTCCTGACCCCTCCTCAAGGATGCCCCCTTTCCCCTTACCCTCTGTCCCCCAGCTCCCAACTAACATCTACTGTGTTCCTCCCTGCGCTACTTTACTGCCACCCTGCTTCTGCCCTTCAGCCCTGAGGGCCCAGGGCCAGCCCAGCTGCCATCTCACCATCCAGCAGGGGGACCTGCCCTAACTCCCTGCCACCACACCCACACACACAGCCCTGCACACACTCCTGGGCTCCCCTGCCTGCAGCCTGCCTCTCAAACAGTCTCCTTCTGCCCCCTAGCCCCCTTACAGCCTCTGCCACGGACCCCCACAGACACCTGGGCATGAGCAGTGCAGACATGCAAACAGCTCCCCTCGCCCCCACTCCAGTTGCTCCAAGGTTGTCAAGAGTCTTTTTTTCATGCTGTAGGGGAGGGAGTTGAGACAGTCCAATGTCCTGGGGAGCAAGAACTGCAAACAGTCCATCTACAATGTAACATTTGGGTCTCAGGCCGCCCAATCCCTAGTGCGCTGTGCAGACCTTTGACTGGCAAAAACACCCCATCTGAGCGTGAGATCTGGCTGGGCTAGTGGCTCTTTCTGTGGACTAAGAGACAGACAGACAGAGTTTTCAGGTTCAAAACCTATACTTGCCAGAAGATGGTCATTCACTTGGGTAAAAAAAAAAAAAAAAAAAAAAAAAGGCTTTTTATTTTTTTTCCTCCTGCCTGGGTAACCTGTCTCCTGCCTGTTTCAAAGTGAAAAAAGGGAAAAATCTTTTTTGGAGCGAAAAGGACCAAAATGCAGGCAGGTGGACTCCGTGGAAGGTGGATGGGGAGTTGCTCCTGCCCTGGCACTAGAGCCCCAGCTGCTGTTCCAGGTGCTCTCTGATAACAGAGATCTCCGTGTGTCGTGTCATGACACTGTCTCCAGGACTGACCCTCAGGATAATGAGGATTCAAAACGAGGCAGGTGATACTGCCTTCAAAAGTAAATCCAGGGAGGTTTGGCGGTATGTCAGAGGGTTAAGGGCTTGTGGCGCTCACGAATAGAGGGGACAGGTGGAAGGATTTGGGGTCTGGCCCCCAGACCGCCACCTGCAGGGGAGTCGCTTTACAGGGGGTGAAGCAGGTCTTTAGGAGCTCTATCTTTCTCTCCCACCCTGTATTTCCTCTGCTCTCTCCTTTTGTGTCTGTCAGATGCAAGGTCAGTAACAACAACAACAACAACAAAAACAATAACCACCACAGTGACCAAGCAACAAGGGCAGCGAAAGGGGAACAAATGGAGTGCAGGAGCTGTGGATTATTCGTGGCGTAGGCACTCAGCTGTGGCAATAACCCCTTGAGGCAATCAATCCATACATGAAGATGTAATACAGGTAACAGAGACGTATATGTCCCTGTGTGTTTCCACTGAGTTAATGTAAATGCACTTTTATTGACTTCTTCATTTATTTATTACCTTGCCACGAGAATTTCTTTTCATTGCTAAAAAAAAGTGTCCCATCAATGGTACCAGGTGGTGCCACACCCAGTTAAGCACTCATGTTACAATGCAGGAGGACTGGGCTTCAACACCCTGGTTCCCACATGCCAGGGGAAATCTTTACAAGTGGTGCGGAAGTGCTGCAGTTGTCTCTCTCTGTGTCTCAAACTCTCTCTACCTCCCTTCCCTCTCAATTCCTGTCTATTTATTCCAGTGAATAATCAAGAAAATAGAAAGTAAAAAAAGAAAAAGGAAAAGGAAATATTCCACGACTTCAAATGGGTTAATCAGGACAATGCTTTCCTTGTTAAGATCCTCACAGCATTCCATATGCAGAAAGGCAAAGATGCCATGTATTTTTTAACCCAGTTTTTATATTTATTTATTTATTTATTTATTTATTTAGGTGCTTATTCATTTTTGTTATTGATGAATTAATGTTTTACATTTTACATTGACTAGGGATCTGACACTAGCGGACTCCAGTACCCCTATATGGTACTCTGCCTCTACAAAACCCATCCATTGACCTGTCCATCCATCCATCCATCCACCCATACATCTATCCATCCATTCATACATACATACATACATACATACATACATCCATCCATCCATCCATCCACCAGTCAACCAAGCTAAGTACAAAAGGAGATCTCTCCTTGAATGGTGAGGAGAAACAACGATGCATAGGTAGGTTGCAAAGGCCCAGTTTGGCTGAATAGGGCAGAGGGGCTGAACCAGGGAATGTGTTGGGGCGTGTGGGTTTGGGTGGGATGAGCCGGAGACCCTGTGAGCTGGGTCACATTAGGGGCAGGCAGGGGGTGGAAGGGGTTGCGAACAGCTGTCACTGGAGAAGCATCACAAGTGCTGGAGCTGGTGAGCAGGGCACCTGGAAGAGAGGACAGACAAAGGAGAGAAGCAAAGTGCGGAGGAGAGGAGAGGGGAGAGGATGGTGAGGACAGGAGAGGACAGGAGAGGACAGGATTAGAGGGGACCTGAGAAACCTACCTGGACAAAGGCAGCATACGGACATCCAGGAAGGCAGGCAGGCATGCAGGCAGCTCTGGCCTGGGCTCCCAGGATCCCGGGCGCACCTCCACCTGTCTTCTCTTGGCTGCCAGCCCTGAGGTCCCTCGTCGGTCAGCACTGTCTTCCCATCCTTCCGTCCCTCACTGCCAGGGCCCAGGCGTCTGGGCGCTGTTGCCTGACCTAGTGGCAGGGCAGTTGGGCTGCCCAGTGCCAGTGTGGCCAGCACAGATTGCCAGGGGCTAGGACATCACAGAGGGCTCATGTGGTTGCTAGGCCATGGGGACCCCGCCCATCCAGTTGACCAGCAGCCATGACCCCCACGCTGAACTTGACCTGAGGGGTGGTGGCCAGCCACCAGAGCCAGAGCCCCAGGCCAAAGCAGGTGCTGGTCGGCCGGGCCAAGGGGCTATGTGCAGATTGGTGTGTGTCTGGGCATGGGGCTGGCATCTGACAGTCCAGGGCGGGGGACCAAGGTCCGCCAGGCCCCTGTCCCACCATGTGCACTGACACACAGTCTTGCTGACTGACTGACAGTCCCCGCCCCAGAGATACCCACACCAAGTCCCTGGGTGCCCTGAGCTGCCCCTGAGGGTGGGTGGGTGCCTGCCTGGACACATGCCTCCGTAATGGAGGCCTCTATTAATCCCGTTGCCTACTGACAGCTGCCCTCCTGCCCCTCCTTCTCCTCCTACGCCTCCTCCTCCTCCTCTTCCTACTCTTCCTCCTCCTCTTTCTCCTCCTCCTCCTCCACCCCCTCCTCCTCTTCCTCATCCTCAGATGGACTCACTCAGGGCCCTTGGCCTAGGCAAGCCAGGGCTGCTGCTCTGGCTTCTGCAGCTTCTATCCAGTGGGGGGGTGTAGGAATCTGTTCCTGTCAGTCCCTGATTCCTGGGACCTTCCATGCCTCCAGCTGCCCCCACTCTCTAGTCCTGACCCCTCCTCAAGGATGCCCCCTTTCCCCTTACCCTCTGTCCCCCAGCTCCCAACTAACATCTACTGTGTTCCTCCCTGCGCTACTTTACTGCCACCCTGCTTCTGCCCTTCAGCCCTGAGGGCCCAGGGCCAGCCCAGCTGCCATCTCACCATCCAGCAGGGGGACCTGCCCTAACTCCCTGCCACCACACCCACACACACAGCCCTGCACACACTCCTGGGCTCCCCTGCCTGCAGCCTGCCTCTCAAACAGTCTCCTTCTGCCCCCTAGCCCCCTTACAGCCTCTGCCACGGACCCCCACAGACACCTGGGCATGAGCAGTGCAGACATGCAAACAGCTCCCCTCGCCCCCACTCCAGTTGCTCCAAGGTTGTCAAGAGTCTTTTTTTCATGCTGTAGGGGAGGGAGTTGAGACAGTCCAATGTCCTGGGGAGCAAGAACTGCAAACAGTCCATCTACAATGTAACATTTGGGTCTCAGGCCGCCCAATCCCTAGTGCGCTGTGCAGACCTTTGACTGGCAAAAACACCCCATCTGAGCGTGAGATCTGGCTGGGCTAGTGGCTCTTTCTGTGGACTAAGAGACAGACAGACAGAGTTTTCAGGTTCAAAACCTATACTTCCCAGAAGATGGTCATTCACTTCGGTAAAAAAAAAAAAAAAAAAAAAAAAAAGGCTTTTTATTTTTTTTCCCCCTGCCTGGGTAACCAGTCTCCTGCCTGTTTCAAAGTGAAAAAAGGGAAAAATCTTTTTTGGAGGGAAAAGGACCAAAATGCAGGCAGGTGGACTCCGTGGAAGGTGGATGGGGAGTTGCTCCTGCCCTGGCACTAGAGCCCCAGCTGCTGTTCCAGGTGCTCTCTGATAACAGAGATCTCCGTGTGTCGTGTCATGACACTGTCATCAGGACTGACCCTCAGGATAATGAGGATTCAAAACGAGGCAGGTGATACTGCCTTCAAAAGTAAATCCAGGGAGGTTTGGCGGTATGTCAGAGGGTTAAGGGCTTGTGGCGCTCACGAATAGAGGGGACAGGTGGAAGGATTTGGGGTCTGGCCCCCAGACCGCCACCTGCAGGGGAGTCGCTTTACAGGGGGTGAAGCAGGTCTTTAGGAGCTCTATCTTTCTCTCCCACCCTGTATTTCCTCTGCTCTCTCCTTTTGTGTCTGTCAGATGCAAGGTCAGTAACAACAACAACAACAACAACAAAAACAATAACCACCACAGTGACCAAGCAACAAGGGCAGCGAAAGGGGAACAAATGGAGTGCAGGAGCTGTGGATTATTCGTGGCGTAGGCACTCAGCTGTGGCAATAACCCCTTGAGGCAATCAAGCCATACATGAAGATGTAATACAGGTAACAGAGACGTATATGTCCCTGTGTGTTTCCACTGAGTTAATGTAAATGCACTTTTATTGACTTCTTCATTTATTTATTACCTTGCCAGGAGAATTTCTTTTCATTGCTAAAAAAAAGTGTCCCATCAAGGGTAGCAGGTGGTGCCACACCCAGTTAAGCACTCATGTTACAATGCAGGAGGACTGGGCTTCAACACCCTGGTTCCCACCTGCCAGGGGAAATCTTTACAGGTGGTGCGGAAGTGCTGCAGTTGTCTCTCTCTGTGTCTCAAACTCTCTCTACCTCCCTTCCCTCTCAATTCCTGTCTATTTATTCCAGTGAATAATCAAGAAAATAGAAAGTAAGAAAAGAAAAAGGAAAAGGAAATATTCCACGACTTCAAATGGGCTACTCAGGACAATGCTTTCCTTGTTAAGATCCTCACAGCACTCCATATGCAGAAAGGCAAAGACGCCATGTATTTTTTAACCCAGTTTTTTATTTATTTATTTATTTAGGTGCTTATTCATTTTTGTTATTGATGAATTAGTGTTTTACATTTGACATTGACTAAGGATCTAACACCAGCGGACTCCAGTACCCCTATATGGTACTCTGCCTCTACAAAACCCATCCATTGACCTGTCCATCCATCCATCCATCCACCCATACATCTATCCATCCATTCATCCATCCATCCATCCATCCTTCCATCCATCCATCCATCCACCAGTCAACCAAGCTAAGTACAAAAGGAGATCTCTCCTTGAATGGTGAGGAGAAACAACGATGCATAGGTAGGTTGCAAAGGCCCAGTTTGGCTGAATAGGGCAGAGGGGCTGAACCTGGGAATGTGTTGGGGCGTGTGGGTTTGGGTGGGATGAGCCGGAGACCCTGTGAGCTGGGTCACATTAGGGGCAGGCAGGGGGTGGAAGGGGTTGCGAACAGCTGTCACTGGAGAAGCATCACAAGTGCTGGAGCTGGTGAGCAGGGCACCTGGAAGAGAGGACAGACAAAGGAGAGAAGCAAAGTGCGGAGGAGAGGAGAGGGGAGAGGATGGTGAGGACAGGAGAGGACAGGAGAGGACAGGATTGGAGGGGACCTGAGAAACCTACCTGGACAAAGGCAGCATACGGACATCCAGGAAGGCAGGCAGGCATGCAGGCAGCTCTGGCCTGGGCTCCCAGGATCCCGGGCGCACCTCCACCTGTCTTCTCTTGGCTGCCAGCCCTGAGGTCCCTCGTCGGTCAGCACTGTCTTCCCATCCTTCCGTCCCTCACTGCCAGGGCCCAGGCGTCTGGGCGCTGTTGCCTGACCTAGTGGCAGGGCAGTTGGGCTGCCCAGTGCCAGTGTGGCCAGCACAGATTGCCAGGGGCTAGGACATCACAGAGGGCTCATGTGGTTGCTAGGCCATGGGGACCCCGCCCATCCAGTTGACCAGCAGCCATGACCCCCACGCTGAACTTGACCTGAGGGGTGGTGGCCAGCCACCAGAGCCAGAGCCCCAGGCCAAAGCAGGTGCTGGTCGGCCGGGCCAAGGGGCTATGTGCAGATTGGTGTGTGTCTGGGCATGGGGCTGGCATCTGACAGTCCAGGGCGGGGGACCAAGGTCCGCCAGGCCCCTGTCCCACCATGTGCACTGACACACAGTCTTGCTGACTGACTGACAGTCCCCGCCCCAGAGATACCCACACCAAGTCCCTGGGTGCCCTGAGCTGCCCCTGAGGGTGGGTGGGTGCCTGCCTGGACACATGCCTCCGTAATGGAGGCCTCTATTAATCCCGTTGCCTACTGACAGCTGCCCTCCTGCCCCTCCTCCTCCTCCTACGCCTCCTCCTCCTCCTCCTCTTCCTACTCTTCCTCCTCCTCTTTCTCCTCCTCCTCCTCCACCCCCTCCTCCTCTTCCTCATCCTCAGATGGACTCACTCAGGGCCCTTAGCCTAGGCAAGCCAGGGCTGCTGCTCTGGCTTCTGCAGCTTCTATCCAGTGGGGGGGTGTAGGAATCTGTTCCTGTCAGTCCCTGATTCCTGGGACCTTCCATGCCTCCAGCTGCCCCCACTCTCTAGTCCTGACCCCTCCTCAAGGATGCCCCCTTTCCCCTTACCCTCTGTCCCCCAGCTCCCAACTAACATCTACTGTGTTCCTCCCTGCGCTACTTTACTGCCACCCTGCTTCTGCCCTTCAGCCCTGAGGGCCCAGGGCCAGCCCAGCTGCCATCTCACCATCCAGCAGGGGGACCTGCCCTAACTCCCTGCCACCACACCCACACACACAGCCCTGCACACACTCCTGGGCTCCCCTGCCTGCAGCCTGCCTCTCAAACAGTCTCCTTCTGCCCCCTAGCCCCCTTACAGCCTCTGCCACGGACCCCCACAGACACCTGGGCATGAGCAGTGCAGACATGCAAACAGCTCCCCTCGCCCCCACTCCAGTTGCTCCAAGGTTGTCAAGAGTCTTTTTTTCATGCTGTAGGGGAGGGAGTTGAGACAGTCCAATGTCCTGGGGAGCAAGAACTGCAAACAGTCCATCTACAATGTAACATTTGGGTCTCAGGCCGCCCAATCCCTAGTGCGCTGTGCAGACCTTTGACTGGCAAAAACACCCCATCTGAGCGTGAGATCTGGCTGGGCTAGTGGCTCTTTCTGTGGACTAAGAGACAGACAGACAGAGTTTTCAGGTTCAAAACCTATACTTGCCAGAAGATGGTCATTCACTTGGGTAAAAAAAAAAAAAAAAAAAAAAAAAAAAAAAAGGCTTTTTATTTTTTTTCCTCCTGCCTGGGTAACCTGTCTCCTGCCTGTTTCAAAGTGAAAAAAGGGAAAAATCTTTTTTGGAGCGAAAAGGACCAAAATGCAGGCAGGTGGACTCCGTGGAAGGTGGATGGGGAGTTGCTCCTGCCCTGGCACTAGAGCCCCAGCTGCTGTTCCAGGTGCTCTCTGATAACAGAGATCTCCGTGTGTCGTGTCATGACACTGTCTCCAGGACTGACCCTCAGGATAATGAGGATTCAAAACGAGGCAGGTGATACTGCCTTCAAAAGTAAATCCAGGGAGGTTTGGCGGTATGTCAGAGGGTTAAGGGCTTGTGGCGCTCACGAATAGAGGGGACAGGTGGAAGGATTTGGGGTCTGGCCCCCAGACCGCCACCTGCAGGGGAGTCGCTTTACAGGGGGTGAAGCAGGTCTTTAGGAGCTCTATCTTTCTCTCCCACCCTGTATTTCCTCTGCTCTCTCCTTTTGTGTCTGTCAGATGCAAGGTCAGTAACAACAACAACAACAACAAAAACAATAACCACCACAGTGACCAAGCAACAAGGGCAGCGAAAGGGGAACAAATGGAGTGCAGGAGCTGTGGATTATTCGTGGCGTAGGCACTCAGCTGTGGCAATAACCCCTTGAGGCAATCAATCCATACATGAAGATGTAATACAGGTAACAGAGACGTATATGTCCCTGTGTGTTTCCACTGAGTTAATGTAAATGCACTTTTATTGACTTCTTCATTTATTTATTACCTTGCCACGAGAATTTCTTTTCATTGCTAAAAAAAAGTGTCCCATCAAGGGTAGCAGGTGGTGCCACACCCAGTTAAGCACTCATGTTACAATGCAGGAGGACTGGGCTTCAACACCCTGGTTCCCACATGCCAGGGGAAATCTTTACAAGTGGTGCGGAAGTGCTGCAGTTGTCTCTCTCTGTGTCTCAAACTCTCTCTACCTCCCTTCCCTCTCAATTCCTGTCTATTTATTCCAGTGAATAATCAAGAAAATAGAAAGTAAAAAAAGAAAAAGGAAAAGGAAATATTCCACGACTTCAAATGGGTTAATCAGGACAATGCTTTCCTTGTTAAGATCCTCACAGCATTCCATATGCAGAAAGGCAAAGATGCCATGTATTTTTTAACCCAGTTTTTATATTTATTTATTTATTTATTTATTTAGGTGCTTATTCATTTTTGTTATTGATGAATTAATGTTTTACATTTTACATTGACTAGGGATCTGACACTAGCGGACTCCAGTACCCCTATATGGTACTCTGCCTCTACAAAACCCATCCATTGACCTGTCCATCCATCCATCCATCCACCCATACATCTATCCATCCATTCATACATACATACATACATCCATCCATCCATCCATCCATCCATCCACCAGTCAACCAAGCTAAGTACAAAAGGAGATCTCTCCTTGAATGGTGAGGAGAAACAACGATGCATAGGTAGGTTGCAAAGGCCCAGTTTGGCTGAATAGGGCAGAGGGGCTGAACCAGGGAATGTGTTGGGGCGTGTGGGTTTGGGTGGGATGAGCCGGAGACCCTGTGAGCTGGGTCACATTAGGGGCAGGCAGGGGGTGGAAGGGGTTGCGAACAGCTGTCACTGGAGAAGCATCACAAGTGCTGGAGCTGGTGAGCAGGGCACCTGGAAGAGAGGACAGACAAAGGAGAGAAGCAAAGTGCGGAGGAGAGGAGAGGGGAGAGGATGGTGAGGACAGGAGAGGACAGGAGAGGACAGGATTAGAGGGGACCTGAGAAACCTACCTGGACAAAGGCAGCATACGGACATCCAGGAAGGCAGGCAGGCATGCAGGCAGCTCTGGCCTGGGCTCCCAGGATCCCGGGCGCACCTCCACCTGTCTTCTCTTGGCTGCCAGCCCTGAGGTCCCTCGTCGGTCAGCACTGTCTTCCCATCCTTCCGTCCCTCACTGCCAGGGCCCAGGCGTCTGGGCGCTGTTGCCTGACCTAGTGGCAGGGCAGTTGGGCTGCCCAGTGCCAGTGTGGCCAGCACAGATTGCCAGGGGCTAGGACATCACAGAGGGCTCATGTGGTTGCTAGGCCATGGGGACCCCGCCCATCCAGTTGACCAGCAGCCATGACCCCCACGCTGAACTTGACCTGAGGGGTGGTGGCCAGCCACCAGAGCCAGAGCCCCAGGCCAAAGCAGGTGCTGGTCGGCCGGGCCAAGGGGCTATGTGCAGATTGGTGTGTGTCTGGGCATGGGGCTGGCATCTGACAGTCCAGGGCGGGGGACCAAGGTCCGCCAGGCCCCTGTCCCACCATGTGCACTGACACACAGTCTTGCTGACTGACTGACAGTCCCCGCCCCAGAGATACCCACACCAAGTCCCTGGGTGCCCTGAGCTGCCCCTGAGGGTGGGTGGGTGCCTGCCTGGACACATGCCTCCGTAATGGAGGCCTCTATTAATCCCGTTGCCTACTGACAGCTGCCCTCCTGCCCCTCCTTCTCCTCCTACGCCTCCATCTCCTCCTCTTCCTACTCTTCCTCCTCCTCTTTCTCCTCCTCCTCCTCCACCCCCTCCTCCTCTTCCTCATCCTCAGATGGACTCACTCAGGGCCCTTGGCCTAGGCAAGCCAGGGCTGCTGCTCTGGCTTCTGCAGCTTCTATCCAGTGGGGGGGTGTAGGAATCTGTTCCTGTCAGTCCCTGATTCCTGGGACCTTCCATGCCTCCAGCTGCCCCCACTCTCTAGTCCTGACCCCTCCTCAAGGATGCCCCCTTTCCCCTTACCCTCTGTCCCCCAGCTCCCAACTAACATCTACTGTGTTCCTCCCTGCGCTACTTTACTGCCACCCTGCTTCTGCCCTTCAGCCCTGAGGGCCCAGGGCCAGCCCAGCTGCCATCTCACCATCCAGCAGGGGGACCTGCCCTAACTCCCTGCCACCACACCCACACACACAGCCCTGCACACACTCCTGGGCTCCCCTGCCTGCAGCCTGCCTCTCAAACAGTCTCCTTCTGCCCCCTAGCCCCCTTACAGCCTCTGCCACGGACCCCCACAGACACCTGGGCATGAGCAGTGCAGACATGCAAACAGCTCCCCTCGCCCCCACTCCAGTTGCTCCAAGGTTGTCAAGAGTCTTTTTTTCATGCTGTAGGGGAGGGAGTTGAGACAGTCCAATGTCCTGGGGAGCAAGAACTGCAAACAGTCCATCTACAATGTAACATTTGGGTCTCAGGCCGCCCAATCCCTAGTGCGCTGTGCAGACCTTTGACTGGCAAAAACACCCCATCTGAGCGTGAGATCTGGCTGGGCTAGTGGCTCTTTCTGTGGACTAAGAGACAGACAGACAGAGTTTTCAGGTTCAAAACCTATACTTGCCAGAAGATGGTCATTCACTTGGGTAAAAAAAAAAAAAAAAAAAAAAAGGCTTTTTATTTTTTTTCCTCCTGCCTGGGTAACCTGTCTCCTGCCTGTTTCAAAGTGAAAAAAGGGAAAAATCTTTTTTGGAGCGAAAAGGACCAAAATGCAGGCAGGTGGACTCCGTGGAAGGTGGATGGGGAGTTGCTCCTGCCCTGGCACTAGAGCCCCAGCTGCTGTTCCAGGTGCTCTCTGATAACAGAGATCTCCGTGTGTCGTGTCATGACACTGTCTCCAGGACTGACCCTCAGGATAATGAGGATTCAAAACGAGGCAGGTGATACTGCCTTCAAAAGTAAATCCAGGGAGGTTTGGCGGTATGTCAGAGGGTTAAGGGCTTGTGGCGCTCACGAATAGAGGGGACAGGTGGAAGGATTTGGGGTCTGGCCCCCAGACCGCCACCTGCAGGGGAGTCGCTTTACAGGGGGTGAAGCAGGTCTTTAGGAGCTCTATCTTTCTCTCCCACCCTGTATTTCCTCTGCTCTCTCCTTTTGTGTCTGTCAGATGCAAGGTCAGTAACAACAACAACAACAACAAAAACAATAACCACCACAGTGACCAAGCAACAAGGGCAGCGAAAGGGGAACAAATGGAGTGCAGGAGCTGTGGATTATTCGTGGCGTAGGCACTCAGCTGTGGCAATAACCCCTTGAGGCAATCAATCCATACATGAAGATGTAATACAGGTAACAGAGACGTATATGTCCCTGTGTGTTTCCACTGAGTTAATGTAAATGCACTTTTATTGACTTCTTCATTTATTTATTACCTTGCCACGAGAATTTCTTTTCATTGCTAAAAAAAAGTGTCCCATCAAGGGTACCAGGTGGTGCCACACCCAGTTAAGCACTCATGTTACAATGCAGGAGGACTGGGCTTCAACACCCTGGTTCCCACATGCCAGGGGAAATCTTTACAAGTGGTGCGGAAGTGCTGCAGTTGTCTCTCTCTGTGTCTCAAACTCTCTCTACCTCCCTTCCCTCTCAATTCCTGTCTATTTATTCCAGTGAATAATCAAGAAAATAGAAAGTAAAAAAAGAAAAAGGAAAAGGAAATATTCCACGACTTCAAATGGGTTAATCAGGACAATGCTTTCCTTGTTAAGATCCTCACAGCATTCCATATGCAGAAAGGCAAAGATGCCATGTATTTTTTAACCCAGTTTTTATATTTATTTATTTATTTATTTATTTATTTAGGTGCTTATTCATTTTTGTTATTGATGAATTAATGTTTTACATTTTACATTGACTAGGGATCTGACACTAGCGGACTCCAGTACCCCTATATGGTACTCTGCCTCTACAAAACCCATCCATTGACCTGTCCATCCATCCATCCATCCACCCATACATCTATCCATCCATTCATACATACATACATACATACATCCATCCATCCATCCATCCATCCACCAGTCAACCAAGCTAAGTACAAAAGGAGATCTCTCCTTGAATGGTGAGGAGAAACAACGATGCATAGGTAGGTTGCAAAGGCCCAGTTTGGCTGAATAGGGCAGAGGGGCTGAACCAGGGAATGTGTTGGGGCGTGTGGGTTTGGGTGGGATGAGCCGGAGACCCTGTGAGCTGGGTCACATTAGGGGCAGGCAGGGGGTGGAAGGGGTTGCGAACAGCTGTCACTGGAGAAGCATCACAAGTGCTGGAGCTGGTGAGCAGGGCACCTGGAAGAGAGGACAGACAAAGGAGAGAAGCAAAGTGCGGAGGAGAGGAGAGGGGAGAGGATGGTGAGGACAGGAGAGGACAGGAGAGGACAGGATTAGAGGGGACCTGAGAAACCTACCTGGACAAAGGCAGCATACGGACATCCAGGAAGGCAGGCAGGCATGCAGGCAGCTCTGGCCTGGGCTCCCAGGATCCCGGGCGCACCTCCACCTGTCTTCTCTTGGCTGCCAGCCCTGAGGTCCCTCGTCGGTCAGCACTGTCTTCCCATCCTTCCGTCCCTCACTGCCAGGGCCCAGGCGTCTGGGCGCTGTTGCCTGACCTAGTGGCAGGGCAGTTGGGCTGCCCAGTGCCAGTGTGGCCAGCACAGATTGCCAGGGGCTAGGACATCACAGAGGGCTCATGTGGTTGCTAGGCCATGGGGACCCCGCCCATCCAGTTGACCAGCAGCCATGACCCCCACGCTGAACTTGACCTGAGGGGTGGTGGCCAGCCACCAGAGCCAGAGCCCCAGGCCAAAGCAGGTGCTGGTCGGCCGGGCCAAGGGGCTATGTGCAGATTGGTGTGTGTCTGGGCATGGGGCTGGCATCTGACAGTCCAGGGCGGGGGACCAAGGTCCGCCAGGCCCCTGTCCCACCATGTGCACAGACACACAGTCTTGCTGACTGACTGACAGTCCCCGCCCCAGAGATACCCACACCAAGTCCCTGGGTGCCCTGAGCTGCCCCTGAGGGTGGGTGGGTGCCTGCCTGGACACATGCCTCCGTAATGGAGGCCTCTATTAATCCCGTTGCCTACTGACAGCTGCCCTCCTGCCCCTCCTTCTCCTCCTACGCCTCCATCTCCTCCTCTTCCTACTCTTCCTCCTCCTCTTTCTCCTCCTCCTCCTCCACCCCCTCCTCCTCTTCCTCATCCTCAGATGGACTCACTCAGGGCCCTTGGCCTAGGCAAGCCAGGGCTGCTGCTCTGGCTTCTGCAGCTTCTATCCAGTGGGGGGGTGTAGGAATCTGTTCCTGTCAGTCCCTGATTCCTGGGACCTTCCATGCCTCCAGCTGCCCCCACTCTCTAGTCCTGACCCCTCCTCAAGGATGCCCCCTTTCCCCTTACCCTCTGTCCCCCAGCTCCCAACTAACATCTACTGTGTTCCTCCCTGCGCTACTTTACTGCCACCCTGCTTCTGCCCTTCAGCCCTGAGGGCCCAGGGCCAGCCCAGCTGCCATCTCACCATCCAGCAGGGGGACCTGCCCTAACTCCCTGCCACCACACCCACACACACAGCCCTGCACACACTCCTGGGCTCCCCTGCCTGCAGCCTGCCTCTCAAACAGTCTCCTTCTGCCCCCTAGCCCCCTTACAGCCTCTGCCACGGACCCCCACAGACACCTGGGCATGAGCAGTGCAGACATGCAAACAGCTCCCCTCGCCCCCACTCCAGTTGCTCCAAGGTTGTCAAGAGTCTTTTTTTCATGCTGTAGGGGAGGGAGTTGAGACAGTCCAATGTCCTGGGGAGCAAGAACTGCAAACAGTCCATCTACAATGTAACATTTGGGTCTCAGGCCGCCCAATCCCTAGTGCGCTGTGCAGACCTTTGACTGGCAAAAACACCCCATCTGAGCGTGAGATCTGGCTGGGCTAGTGGCTCTTTCTGTGGACTAAGAGACAGACAGACAGAGTTTTCAGGTTCAAAACCTATACTTCCCAGAAGATGGTCATTCACTTCGGTAAAAAAAAAAAAAAAAAAAAAAAAAAAAAGGCTTTTTATTTTTTTTCCCCCTGCCTGGGTAACCAGTCTCCTGCCTGTTTCAAAGTGAAAAAAGGGAAAAATCTTTTTTGGAGGGAAAAGGACCAAAATGCAGGCAGGTGGACTCCGTGGAAGGTGGATGGGGAGTTGCTCCTGCCCTGGCACTAGAGCCCCAGCTGCTGTTCCAGGTGCTCTCTGATAACAGAGATCTCCGTGTGTCGTGTCATGACACTGTCATCAGGACTGACCCTCAGGATAATGAGGATTCAAAACGAGGCAGGTGATACTGCCTTCAAAAGTAAATCCAGGGAGGTTTGGCGGTATGTCAGAGGGTTAAGGGCTTGTGGCGCTCACGAATAGAGGGGACAGGTGGAAGGATTTGGGGTCTGGCCCCCAGACCGCCACCTGCAGGGGAGTCGCTTTACAGGGGGTGAAGCAGGTCTTTAGGAGCTCTATCTTTCTCTCCCACCCTGTATTTCCTCTGCTCTCTCCTTTTGTGTCTGTCAGATGCAAGGTCAGTAACAACAACAACAACAACAACAAAAACAATAACCACCACAGTGACCAAGCAACAAGGGCAGCGAAAGGGGAACAAATGGAGTGCAGGAGCTGTGGATTATTCGTGGCGTAGGCACTCAGCTGTGGCAATAACCCCTTGAGGCAATCAAGCCATACATGAAGATGTAATACAGGTAACAGAGACGTATATGTCCCTGTGTGTTTCCACTGAGTTAATGTAAATGCACTTTTATTGACTTCTTCATTTATTTATTACCTTGCCAGGAGAATTTCTTTTCATTGCTAAAAAAAAGTGTCCCATCAAGGGTAGCAGGTGGTGCCACACCCAGTTAAGCACTCATGTTACAATGCAGGAGGACTGGGCTTCAACACCCTGGTTCCCACCTGCCAGGGGAAATCTTTACAGGTGGTGCGGAAGTGCTGCAGTTGTCTCTCTCTGTGTCTCAAACTCTCTCTACCTCCCTTCCCTCTCAATTCCTGTCTATTTATTCCAGTGAATAATCAAGAAAATAGAAAGTAAGAAAAGAAAAAGGAAAAGGAAATATTCCACGACTTCAAATGGGCTACTCAGGACAATGCTTTCCTTGTTAAGATCCTCACAGCACTCCATATGCAGAAAGGCAAAGACGCCATGTATTTTTTAACCCAGTTTTTTATTTATTTATTTATTTAGGTGCTTATTCATTTTTGTTATTGATGAATTAGTGTTTTACATTTGACATTGACTAAGGATCTAACACCAGCGGACTCCAGTACCCCTATATGGTACTCTGCCTCTACAAAACCCATCCATTGACCTGTCCATCCATCCATCCATCCACCCATACATCTATCCATCCATTCATCCATCCATCCATCCATCCTTCCATCCATCCATCCATCCACCAGTCAACCAAGCTAAGTACAAAAGGAGATCTCTCCTTGAATGGTGAGGAGAAACAACGATGCATAGGTAGGTTGCAAAGGCCCAGTTTGGCTGAATAGGGCAGAGGGGCTGAACCTGGGAATGTGTTGGGGCGTGTGGGTTTGGGTGGGATGAGCCGGAGACCCTGTGAGCTGGGTCACATTAGGGGCAGGCAGGGGGTGGAAGGGGTTGCGAACAGCTGTCACTGGAGAAGCATCACAAGTGCTGGAGCTGGTGAGCAGGGCACCTGGAAGAGAGGACAGACAAAGGAGAGAAGCAAAGTGCGGAGGAGAGGAGAGGGGAGAGGATGGTGAGGACAGGAGAGGACAGGAGAGGACAGGATTGGAGGGGACCTGAGAAACCTACCTGGACAAAGGCAGCATACGGACATCCAGGAAGGCAGGCAGGCATGCAGGCAGCTCTGGCCTGGGCTCCCAGGATCCCGGGCGCACCTCCACCTGTCTTCTCTTGGCTGCCAGCCCTGAGGTCCCTCGTCGGTCAGCACTGTCTTCCCATCCTTCCGTCCCTCACTGCCAGGGCCCAGGCGTCTGGGCGCTGTTGCCTGACCTAGTGGCAGGGCAGTTGGGCTGCCCAGTGCCAGTGTGGCCAGCACAGATTGCCAGGGGCTAGGACATCACAGAGGGCTCATGTGGTTGCTAGGCCATGGGGACCCCGCCCATCCAGTTGACCAGCAGCCATGACCCCCACGCTGAACTTGACCTGAGGGGTGGTGGCCAGCCACCAGAGCCAGAGCCCCAGGCCAAAGCAGGTGCTGGTCGGCCGGGCCAAGGGGCTATGTGCAGATTGGTGTGTGTCTGGGCATGGGGCTGGCATCTGACAGTCCAGGGCGGGGGACCAAGGTCCGCCAGGCCCCTGTCCCACCATGTGCACTGACACACAGTCTTGCTGACTGACTGACAGTCCCCGCCCCAGAGATACCCACACCAAGTCCCTGGGTGCCCTGAGCTGCCCCTGAGGGTGGGTGGGTGCCTGCCTGGACACATGCCTCCGTAATGGAGGCCTCTATTAATCCCGTTGCCTACTGACAGCTGCCCTCCTGCCCCTCCTCCTCCTCCTACGCCTCCTCCTCCTCCTCCTCTTCCTACTCTTCCTCCTCCTCTTTCTCCTCCTCCTCCTCCACCCCCTCCTCCTCTTCCTCATCCTCAGATGGACTCACTCAGGGCCCTTAGCCTAGGCAAGCCAGGGCTGCTGCTCTGGCTTCTGCAGCTTCTATCCAGTGGGGGGGTGTAGGAATCTGTTCCTGTCAGTCCCTGATTCCTGGGACCTTCCATGCCTCCAGCTGCCCCCACTCTCTAGTCCTGACCCCTCCTCAAGGATGCCCCCTTTCCCCTTACCCTCTGTCCCCCAGCTCCCAACTAACATCTACTGTGTTCCTCCCTGCGCTACTTTACTGCCACCCTGCTTCTGCCCTTCAGCCCTGAGGGCCCAGGGCCAGCCCAGCTGCCATCTCACCATCCAGCAGGGGGACCTGCCCTAACCCCCTGCCACCACACCCACACACACAGCCCTGCACACACTCCTGGGCTCCCCTGCCTGCAGCCTGCCTCTCAAACAGTCTCCTTCTGCCCCCTAGCCCCCTTACAGCCTCTGCCACGGACCCCCACAGACACCTGGGCATGAGCAGTGCAGACATGCAAACAGCTCCCCTCGCCCCCACTCCAGTTGCTCCAAGGTTGTCAAGAGTCTTTTTTTCATGCTGTAGGGGAGGGAGTTGAGACAGTCCAATGTCCTGGGGAGCAAGAACTGCAAACAGTCCATCTACAATGGAACATTTGGGTCTCAGGCCGCCCAATCCCTAGTGCGCTGTGCAGACCTTTGACTGGCAAAAACACCCCATCTGAGCGTGAGATCTGACTGGGCTAGTGGCTCTTTCTGTGGACTAAGAGACAGACAGACAGAGTTTTCAGGTTCAAAACCTATACTTCCCAGAAGATGGTCATTCACTTCGGTAAAAAAAAAAAAAAAAAAAAAAAAAAAAAGGCTTTTTATTTTTTTTCCCCCTGCCTGGGTAACCTGTCTCCTGCCTGTTTCAAAGTGAAAAAAGGGAAAAATCTTTTTTGGAGGGAAAAGGACCAAAATGCAGGCAGGTGGACTCCGTGGAAGGTGGATGGGGAGTTGCTCCTGCCCTGGCACTAGAGCCCCAGCTGCTGTTCCAGGTGCTCTCTGATAACAGAGATCTCCGTGTGTCGTGTCATGACACTGTCATCAGGACTGACCCTCAGGATAATGAGGATTCAAAACGAGGCAGGTGATACTGCCTTCAAAAGTAAATCCAGGGAGGTTTGGCGGTATGTCAGAGGGTTAAGGGCTTGTGGCGCTCACGAATAGAGGGGACAGGTGGAAGGATTTGGGGTCTGGCCCCCAGACCGCCACCTGCAGGGGAGTCGCTTTACAGGGGGTGAAGCAGGTCTTTAGGAGCTCTATCTTTCTCTCCCACCCTGTATTTCCTCTGCTCTCTCCTTTTGTGTCTGTCAGATGCAAGGTCAGTAACAACAACAACAACAACAAAAAAACAATAACCACCACAGTGACCAAGCAACAAGGGCAGCGAAAGGGGAACAAATGGAGTGCAGGAGCTGTGGATTATTCGTGGCGTAGGCACTCAGCTGTGGCAATAACCCCTTGAGGCAATCAATCCATACATGAAGATGTAATACAGGTAACAGAGACGTATATGTCCCTGTGTGTTTCCACTGAGTTAATGTAAATGCACTTTTATTGACTTCTTCATTTATTTATTACCTTGCCAGGAGAATTTCTTTTCATTGCTAAAAAAAAGTGTCCCATCAAGGGTAGCAGTTGGTGCCACACCCAGTTAAGCACTCATGTTACAATGCAGGAGGACTGGGCTTCAACACCCTGGTTCCCACATGCCAGGGGAAATCTTTACAAGTGGTGCGGAAGTGCTGCAGTTGTCTCTCTCTGTGTCTCAAACTCTCTCTACCTCCCTTCCCTCTCAATTCCTGTCTATTTATTCCAGTGAATAATCAAGAAAATAGAAAGTAAAAAAAGAAAAAGGAAAAGGAAATATTCCACGACTTCAAATGGGTTAATCAGGACAATGCTTTCCTTGTTAAGATCCTCACAGCATTCCATATGCAGAAAGGCAAAGATGCCATGTATTTTTTAACCCAGTTTTTATATTTATTTATTTATTTATTTAGGTGCTTATTCATTTTTGTTATTGATGAATTAATGTTTTACATTTTACATTGACTAGGGATCTGACACCAGCGGACTCCAGTACCCCTATATGGTACTCTGCCTCTACAAAACCCATCCATTGACCTGTCCATCCATCCATCCATCCACCCATACATCTATCCATCCATTCATACATACATACATACATCCATCCATCCATCCATCCATCCACCAGTCAACCAAGCTAAGTACAAAAGGAGATCTCTCCTTGAATGGTGAGGAGAAACAACGATGCATAGGTAGGTTGCAAAGGCCCAGTTTGGCTGAATAGGGCAGAGGGGCTGAACCAGGGAATGTGTTGGGGCGTGTGGGTTTGGGTGGGATGAGCCGGAGACCCTGTGAGCTGGGTCACATTAGGGGCAGGCAGGGGGTGGAAGGGGTTGCGAACAGCTGTCACTGGAGAAGCATCACAAGTGCTGGAGCTGGTGAGCAGGGCACCTGGAAGAGAGGACAGACAAAGGAGAGAAGCAAAGTGCGGAGGAGAGGAGAGGGGAGAGGATGGTGAGGACAGGAGAGGACAGGAGAGGACAGGATTAGAGGGGACCTGAGAAACCTACCTGGACAAAGGCAGCATACGGACATCCAGGAAGGCAGGCAGGCATGCAGGCAGCTCTGGCCTGGGCTCCCAGGATCCCGGGCGCACCTCCACCTGTCTTCTCTTGGCTGCCAGCCCTGAGGTCCCTCGTCGGTCAGCACTGTCTTCCCATCCTTCCGTCCCTCACTGCCAGGGCCCAGGCGTCTGGGCGCTGTTGCCTGACCTAGTGGCAGGGCAGTTGGGCTGCCCAGTGCCAGTGTGGCCAGCACAGATTGCCAGGGGCTAGGACATCACAGAGGGCTCATGTGGTTGCTAGGCCATGGGGACCCCGCCCATCCAGTTGACCAGCAGCCATGACCCCCACGCTGAACTTGACCTGAGGGGTGGTGGCCAGCCACCAGAGCCAGAGCCCCAGGCCAAAGCAGGTGCTGGTCGGCCGGGCCAAGGGGCTATGTGCAGATTGGTGTGTGTCTGGGCATGGGGCTGGCATCTGACAGTCCAGGGCGGGGGACCAAGGTCCGCCAGGCCCCTGTCCCACCATGTGCACTGACACACAGTCTTGCTGACTGACTGACAGTCCCCGCCCCAGAGATACCCACACCAAGTCCCTGGGTGCCCTGAGCTGCCCCTGAGGGTGGGTGGGTGCCTGCCTGGACACATGCCTCCGTAATGGAGGCCTCTATTAATCCCGTTGCCTACTGACAGCTGCCCTCCTGCCCCTCCTTCTCCTCCTACGCCTCCATCTCCTCCTCTTCCTACTCTTCCTCCTCCTCTTTCTCCTCCTCCTCCTCCACCCCCTCCTCCTCTTCCTCATCCTCAGATGGACTCACTCAGGGCCCTTGGCCTAGGCAAGCCAGGGCTGCTGCTCTGGCTTCTGCAGCTTCTATCCAGTGGGGGGGTGTAGGAATCTGTTCCTGTCAGTCCCTGATTCCTGGGACCTTCCATGCCTCCAGCTGCCCCCACTCTCTAGTCCTGACCCCTCCTCAAGGATGCCCCCTTTCCCCTTACCCTCTGTCCCCCAGCTCCCAACTAACATCTACTGTGTTCCTCCCTGCGCTACTTTACTGCCACCCTGCTTCTGCCCTTCAGCCCTGAGGGCCCAGGGCCAGCCCAGCTGCCATCTCACCATCCAGCAGGGGGACCTGCCCTAACTCCCTGCCACCACACCCACACACACAGCCCTGCACACACTCCTGGGCTCCCCTGCCTGCAGCCTGCCTCTCAAACAGTCTCCTTCTGCCCCCTAGCCCCCTTACAGCCTCTGCCACGGACCCCCACAGACACCTGGGCATGAGCAGTGCAGACATGCAAACAGCTCCCCTCGCCCCCACTCCAGTTGCTCCAAGGTTGTCAAGAGTCTTTTTTTCATGCTGTAGGGGAGGGAGTTGAGACAGTCCAATGTCCTGGGGAGCAAGAACTGCAAACAGTCCATCTACAATGGAACATTTGGGTCTCAGGCCGCCCAATCCCTAGTGCGCTGTGCAGACCTTTGACTGGCAAAAACACCCCATCTGAGCGTGAGATCTGACTGGGCTAGTGGCTCTTTCTGTGGACTAAGAGACAGACAGACAGAGTTTTCAGGTTCAAAACCTATACTTCCCAGAAGATGGTCATTCACTTCGGTAAAAAAAAAAAAAAAAAAAAAAAAAAAAAGGCTTTTTATTTTTTTTCCCCCTGCCTGGGTAACCTGTCTCCTGCCTGTTTCAAAGTGAAAAAAGGGAAAAATCTTTTTTGGAGGGAAAAGGACCAAAATGCAGGCAGGTGGACTCCGTGGAAGGTGGATGGGGAGTTGCTCCTGCCCTGGCACTAGAGCCCCAGCTGCTGTTCCAGGTGCTCTCTGATAACAGAGATCTCCGTGTGTCGTGTCATGACACTGTCATCAGGACTGACCCTCAGGATAATGAGGATTCAAAACGAGGCAGGTGATACTGCCTTCAAAAGTAAATCCAGGGAGGTTTGGCGGTATGTCAGAGGGTTAAGGGCTTGTGGCGCTCACGAATAGAGGGGACAGGTGGAAGGATTTGGGGTCTGGCCCCCAGACCGCCACCTGCAGGGGAGTCGCTTTACAGGGGGTGAAGCAGGTCTTTAGGAGCTCTATCTTTCTCTCCCACCCTGTATTTCCTCTGCTCTCTCCTTTTGTGTCTGTCAGATGCAAGGTCAGTAACAACAACAACAACAACAAAAAAACAATAACCACCACAGTGACCAAGCAACAAGGGCAGCGAAAGGGGAACAAATGGAGTGCAGGAGCTGTGGATTATTCGTGGCGTAGGCACTCAGCTGTGGCAATAACCCCTTGAGGCAATCAATCCATACATGAAGATGTAATACAGGTAACAGAGACGTATATGTCCCTGTGTGTTTCCACTGAGTTAATGTAAATGCACTTTTATTGACTTCTTCATTTATTTATTACCTTGCCACGAGAATTTCTTTTCATTGCTAAAAAAAAGTGTCCCATCAAGGGTACCAGGTGGTGCCACACCCAGTTAAGCACTCATGTTACAATGCAGGAGGACTGGGCTTCAACACCCTGGTTCCCACATGCCAGGGGAAATCTTTACAAGTGGTGCGGAAGTGCTGCAGTTGTCTCTCTCTGTGTCTCAAACTCTCTCTACCTCCCTTCCCTCTCAATTCCTGTCTATTTATTCCAGTGAATAATCAAGAAAATAGAAAGTAAAAAAAGAAAAAGGAAAAGGAAATATTCCACGACTTCAAATGGGTTAATCAGGACAATGCTTTCCTTGTTAAGATCCTCACAGCATTCCATATGCAGAAAGGCAAAGATGCCATGTATTTTTTAACCCAGTTTTTATATTTATTTATTTATTTATTTAGGTGCTTATTCATTTTTGTTATTGATGAATTAATGTTTTACATTTTACATTGACTAGGGATCTGACACCAGCGGACTCCAGTACCCCTATATGGTACTCTGCCTCTACAAAACCCATCCATTGACCTGTCCATCCATCCATCCATCCACCCATACATCTATCCATCCATTCATACATACATACATACATCCATCCATCCATCCATCCATCCACCAGTCAACCAAGCTAAGTACAAAAGGAGATCTCTCCTTGAATGGTGAGGAGAAACAACGATGCATAGGTAGGTTGCAAAGGCCCAGTTTGGCTGAATAGGGCAGAGGGGCTGAACCAGGGAATGTGTTGGGGCGTGTGGGTTTGGGTGGGATGAGCCGGAGACCCTGTGAGCTGGGTCACATTAGGGGCAGGCAGGGGGTGGAAGGGGTTGCGAACAGCTGTCACTGGAGAAGCATCACAAGTGCTGGAGCTGGTGAGCAGGGCACCTGGAAGAGAGGACAGACAAAGGAGAGAAGCAAAGTGCGGAGGAGAGGAGAGGGGAGAGGATGGTGAGGACAGGAGAGGACAGGAGAGGACAGGATTAGAGGGGACCTGAGAAACCTACCTGGACAAAGGCAGCATACGGACATCCAGGAAGGCAGGCAGGCATGCAGGCAGCTCTGGCCTGGGCTCCCAGGATCCCGGGCGCACCTCCACCTGTCTTCTCTTGGCTGCCAGCCCTGAGGTCCCTCGTCGGTCAGCACTGTCTTCCCATCCTTCCGTCCCTCACTGCCAGGGCCCAGGCGTCTGGGCGCTGTTGCCTGACCTAGTGGCAGGGCAGTTGGGCTGCCCAGTGCCAGTGTGGCCAGCACAGATTGCCAGGGGCTAGGACATCACAGAGGGCTCATGTGGTTGCTAGGCCATGGGGACCCCGCCCATCCAGTTGACCAGCAGCCATGACCCCCACGCTGAACTTGACCTGAGGGGTGGTGGCCAGCCACCAGAGCCAGAGCCCCAGGCCAAAGCAGGTGCTGGTCGGCCGGGCCAAGGGGCTATGTGCAGATTGGTGTGTGTCTGGGCATGGGGCTGGCATCTGACAGTCCAGGGCGGGGGACCAAGGTCCGCCAGGCCCCTGTCCCACCATGTGCACTGACACACAGTCTTGCTGACTGACTGACAGTCCCCGCCCCAGAGATACCCACACCAAGTCCCTGGGTGCCCTGAGCTGCCCCTGAGGGTGGGTGGGTGCCTGCCTGGACACATGCCTCCGTAATGGAGGCCTCTATTAATCCCGTTGCCTACTGACAGCTGCCCTCCTGCCCCTCCTTCTCCTCCTACGCCTCCATCTCCTCCTCTTCCTACTCTTCCTCCTCCTCTTTCTCCTCCTCCTCCTCCACCCCCTCCTCCTCTTCCTCATCCTCAGATGGACTCACTCAGGGCCCTTGGCCTAGGCAAGCCAGGGCTGCTGCTCTGGCTTCTGCAGCTTCTATCCAGTGGGGGGGTGTAGGAATCTGTTCCTGTCAGTCCCTGATTCCTGGGACCTTCCATGCCTCCAGCTGCCCCCACTCTCTAGTCCTGACCCCTCCTCAAGGATGCCCCCTTTCCCCTTACCCTCTGTCCCCCAGCTCCCAACTAACATCTACTGTGTTCCTCCCTGCGCTACTTTACTGCCACCCTGCTTCTGCCCTTCAGCCCTGAGGGCCCAGGGCCAGCCCAGCTGCCATCTCACCATCCAGCAGGGGGACCTGCCCTAACTCCCTGCCACCACACCCACACACACAGCCCTGCACACACTCCTGGGCTCCCCTGCCTGCAGCCTGCCTCTCAAACAGTCTCCTTCTGCCCCCTAGCCCCCTTACAGCCTCTGCCACGGACCCCCACAGACACCTGGGCATGAGCAGTGCAGACATGCAAACAGCTCCCCTCGCCCCCACTCCAGTTGCTCCAAGGTTGTCAAGAGTCTTTTTTTCATGCTGTAGGGGAGGGAGTTGAGACAGTCCAATGTCCTGGGGAGCAAGAACTGCAAACAGTCCATCTACAATGTAACATTTGGGTCTCAGGCCGCCCAATCCCTAGTGCGCTGTGCAGACCTTTGACTGGCAAAAACACCCCATCTGAGCGTGAGATCTGGCTGGGCTAGTGGCTCTTTCTGTGGACTAAGAGACAGACAGACAGAGTTTTCAGGTTCAAAACCTATACTTGCCAGAAGATGGTCATTCACTTGGGTAAAAAAAAAAAAAAAAAAAAAAAAAAAAGGCTTTTTATTTTTTTTCCTCCTGCCTGGGTAACCTGTCTCCTGCCTGTTTCAAAGTGAAAAAAGGGAAAAATCTTTTTTGGAGCGAAAAGGACCAAAATGCAGGCAGGTGGACTCCGTGGAAGGTGGATGGGGAGTTGCTCCTGCCCTGGCACTAGAGCCCCAGCTGCTGTTCCAGGTGCTCTCTGATAACAGAGATCTCCGTGTGTCGTGTCATGACACTGTCTCCAGGACTGACCCTCAGGATAATGAGGATTCAAAACGAGGCAGGTGATACTGCCTTCAAAAGTAAATCCAGGGAGGTTTGGCGGTATGTCAGAGGGTTAAGGGCTTGTGGCGCTCACGAATAGAGGGGACAGGTGGAAGGATTTGGGGTCTGGCCCCCAGACCGCCACCTGCAGGGGAGTCGCTTTACAGGGGGTGAAGCAGGTCTTTAGGAGCTCTATCTTTCTCTCCCACCCTGTATTTCCTCTGCTCTCTCCTTTTGTGTCTGTCAGATGCAAGGTCAGTAACAACAACAACAACAACAACAAAAACAATAACCACCACAGTGACCAAGCAACAAGGGCAGCGAAAGGGGAACAAATGGAGTGCAGGAGCTGTGGATTATTCGTGGCGTAGGCACTCAGCTGTGGCAATAACCCCTTGAGGCAATCAATCCATACATGAAGATGTAATACAGGTAACAGAGACGTATATGTCCCTGTGTGTTTCCACTGAGTTAATGTAAATGCACTTTTATTGACTTCTTCATTTATTTATTACCTTGCCACGAGAATTTCTTTTCATTGCTAAAAAAAAGTGTCCCATCAAGGGTACCAGGTGGTGCCACACCCAGTTAAGCACTCATGTTACAATGCAGGAGGACTGGGCTTCAACACCCTGGTTCCCACATGCCAGGGGAAATCTTTACAAGTGGTGCGGAAGTGCTGCAGTTGTCTCTCTCTGTGTCTCAAACTCTCTCTACCTCCCTTCCCTCTCAATTCCTGTCTATTTATTCCAGTGAATAATCAAGAAAATAGAAAGTAAAAAAAGAAAAAGGAAAAGGAAATATTCCACGACTTCAAATGGGTTAATCAGGACAATGCTTTCCTTGTTAAGATCCTCACAGCATTCCATATGCAGAAAGGCAAAGATGCCATGTATTTTTTAACCCAGTTTTTATATTTATTTATTTATTTATTTAGGTGCTTATTCATTTTTGTTATTGATGAATTAATGTTTTACATTTTACATTGACTAGGGATCTGACACTAGCGGACTCCAGTACCCCTATATGGTACTCTGCCTCTACAAAACCCATCCATTGACCTGTCCATCCATCCATCCATCCACCCATACATCTATCCATCCATTCATACATACATACATACATACATCCATTCATCCATCCATCCATCCACCAGTCAACCAAGCTAAGTACAAAAGGAGATCTCTCCTTGAATGGTGAGGAGAAACAACGATGCATAGGTAGGTTGCAAAGGCCCAGTTTGGCTGAATAGGGCAGAGGGGCTGAACCAGGGAATGTGTTGGGGCGTGTGGGTTTGGGTGGGATGAGCCGGAGACCCTGTGAGCTGGGTCACATTAGGGGCAGGCAGGGGGTGGAAGGGGTTGCGAACAGCTGTCACTGGAGAAGCATCACAAGTGCTGGAGCTGGTGAGCAGGGCACCTGGAAGAGAGGACAGACAAAGGAGAGAAGCAAAGTGCGGAGGAGAGGAGAGGGGAGAGGATGGTGAGGACAGGAGAGGACAGGAGAGGACAGGATTAGAGGGGACCTGAGAAACCTACCTGGACAAAGGCAGCATACGGACATCCAGGAAGGCAGGCAGGCATGCAGGCAGCTCTGGCCTGGGCTCCCAGGATCCCGGGCGCACCTCCACCTGTCTTCTCTTGGCTGCCAGCCCTGAGGTCCCTCGTCGGTCAGCACTGTCTTCCCATCCTTCCGTCCCTCACTGCCAGGGCCCAGGCGTCTGGGCGCTGTTGCCTGACCTAGTGGCAGGGCAGTTGGGCTGCCCAGTGCCAGTGTGGCCAGCACAGATTGCCAGGGGCTAGGACATCACAGAGGGCTCATGTGGTTGCTAGGCCATGGGGACCCCGCCCATCCAGTTGACCAGCAGCCATGACCCCCACGCTGAACTTGACCTGAGGGGTGGTGGCCAGCCACCAGAGCCAGAGCCCCAGGCCAAAGCAGGTGCTGGTCGGCCGGGCCAAGGGGCTATGTGCAGATTGGTGTGTGTCTGGGCATGGGGCTGGCATCTGACAGTCCAGGGCGGGGGACCAAGGTCCGCCAGGCCCCTGTCCCACCATGTGCACTGACTCACAGTCTTGCTGACTGACTGACAGTCCCCACCCCAGAGATACCCACACCAAGTCCCTGGGTGCCCTGAGCTGCCCCTGAGGGTGGGTGGGTGCCTGCCTGGACACATGCCTCCGTAATGGAGGCCTCTATTAATCCCGTTGCCTACTGACAGCTGCCCTCCTGCCCCTCCTTCTCCTCCTACGCCTCCTCCTCCTCCTCTTCCTACTCTTCCTCCTCCTCTTTCTCCTCCTCCACCCCCTCCTCCTCTTCCTCATCCTCAGATGGACTCACTCAGGGCCCTTGGCCTAGGCAAGCCAGGGCTGCTGCTCTGGCTTCTGCAGCTTCTATCCAGTGGGGGGGTGTAGGAATCTGTTCCTGTCAGTCCCTGATTCCTGGGACCTTCCATGCCTCCAGCTGCCCCCACTCTCTAGTCCTGACCCCTCCTCAAGGATGCCCCCTTTCCCCTTACCCTCTGTCCCCCAGCTCCCAACTAACATCTACTGTGTTCCTCCCTGCGCTACTTTACTGCCACCCTGCTTCTGCCCTTCAGCCCTGAGGGCCCAGGGCCAGCCCAGCTGCCATCTCACCATCCAGCAGGGGGACCTGCCCTAACTCCCTGCCACCACACCCACACACACAGCCCTGCACACACTCCTGGGCTCCCCTGCCTGCAGCCTGCCTCTCAAACAGTCTCCTTCTGCCCCCTAGCCCCCTTACAGCCTCTGCCACGGACCCCCACAGACACCTGGGCATGAGCAGTGCAGACATGCAAACAGCTCCCCTCGCCCCCACTCCAGTTGCTCCAAGGTTGTCAAGAGTCTTTTTTTCATGCTGTAGGGGAGGGAGTTGAGACAGTCCAATGTCCTGGGGAGCAAGAACTGCAAACAGTCCATCTACAATGTAACATTTGGGTCTCAGGCCGCCCAATCCCTAGTGCGCTGTGCAGACCTTTGACTGGCAAAAACACCCCATCTGAGCGTGAGATCTGGCTGGGCTAGTGGCTCTTTCTGTGGACTAAGAGACAGACAGACAGAGTTTTCAGGTTCAAAACCTATACTTCCCAGAAGATGGTCATTCACTTCGGTAAAAAAAAAAAAAAAAAAAAAAAAAAAAAAAAAAGGCTTTTTATTTTTTTTCCCCCTGCCTGGGTAACCAGTCTCCTGCCTGTTTCAAAGTGAAAAAAGGGAAAAATCTTTTTTGGAGGGAAAAGGACCAAAATGCAGGCAGGTGGACTCCGTGGAAGGTGGATGGGGAGTTGCTCCTGCCCTGGCACTAGAGCCCCAGCTGCTGTTCCAGGTGCTCTCTGATAACAGAGATCTCCGTGTGTCGTGTCATGACACTGTCATCAGGACTGACCCTCAGGATAATGAGGATTCAAAACGAGGCAGGTGATACTGCCTTCAAAAGTAAATCCAGGGAGGTTTGGCGGTATGTCAGAGGGTTAAGGGCTTGTGGCGCTCACGAATAGAGGGGACAGGTGGAAGGATTTGGGGTCTGGCCCCCAGACCGCCACCTGCAGGGGAGTCGCTTTACAGGGGGTGAAGCAGGTCTTTAGGAGCTCTATCTTTCTCTCCCACCCTGTATTTCCTCTGCTCTCTCCTTTTGTGTCTGTCAGATGCAAGGTCAGTAACAACAACAACAACAACAACAAAAACAATAACCACCACAGTGACCAAGCAACAAGGGCAGCGAAAGGGGAACAAATGGAGTGCAGGAGCTGTGGATTATTCGTGGCGTAGGCACTCAGCTGTGGCAATAACCCCTTGAGGCAATCAAGCCATACATGAAGATGTAATACAGGTAACAGAGACGTATATGTCCCTGTGTGTTTCCACTGAGTTAATGTAAATGCACTTTTATTGACTTCTTCATTTATTTATTACCTTGCCAGGAGAATTTCTTTTCATTGCTAAAAAAAAGTGTCCCATCAAGGGTAGCAGGTGGTGCCACACCCAGTTAAGCACTCATGTTACAATGCAGGAGGACTGGGCTTCAACACCCTGGTTCCCACCTGCCAGGGGAAATCTTTACAGGTGGTGCGGAAGTGCTGCAGTTGTCTCTCTCTGTGTCTCAAACTCTCTCTACCTCCCTTCCCTCTCAATTCCTGTCTATTTATTCCAGTGAATAATCAAGAAAATAGAAAGTAAGAAAAGAAAAAGGAAAAGGAAATATTCCACGACTTCAAATGGGCTACTCAGGACAATGCTTTCCTTGTTAAGATCCTCACAGCACTCCATATGCAGAAAGGCAAAGACGCCATGTATTTTTTAACCCAGTTTTTTATTTATTTATTTATTTAGGTGCTTATTCATTTTTGTTATTGATGAATTAGTGTTTTACATTTGACATTGACTAAGGATCTAACACCAGCGGACTCCAGTACCCCTATATGGTACTCTGCCTCTACAAAACCCATCCATTGACCTGTCCATCCATCCATCCATCCACCCATACATCTATCCATCCATTCATCCATCCATCCATCCATCCTTCCATCCATCCATCCATCCACCAGTCAACCAAGCTAAGTACAAAAGGAGATCTCTCCTTGAATGGTGAGGAGAAACAACGATGCATAGGTAGGTTGCAAAGGCCCAGTTTGGCTGAATAGGGCAGAGGGGCTGAACCTGGGAATGTGTTGGGGCGTGTGGGTTTGGGTGGGATGAGCCGGAGACCCTGTGAGCTGGGTCACATTAGGGGCAGGCAGGGGGTGGAAGGGGTTGCGAACAGCTGTCACTGGAGAAGCATCACAAGTGCTGGAGCTGGTGAGCAGGGCACCTGGAAGAGAGGACAGACAAAGGAGAGAAGCAAAGTGCGGAGGAGAGGAGAGGGGAGAGGATGGTGAGGACAGGAGAGGACAGGAGAGGACAGGATTGGAGGGGACCTGAGAAACCTACCTGGACAAAGGCAGCATACGGACATCCAGGAAGGCAGGCAGGCATGCAGGCAGCTCTGGCCTGGGCTCCCAGGATCCCGGGCGCACCTCCACCTGTCTTCTCTTGGCTGCCAGCCCTGAGGTCCCTCGTCGGTCAGCACTGTCTTCCCATCCTTCCGTCCCTCACTGCCAGGGCCCAGGCGTCTGGGCGCTGTTGCCTGACCTAGTGGCAGGGCAGTTGGGCTGCCCAGTGCCAGTGTGGCCAGCACAGATTGCCAGGGGCTAGGACATCACAGAGGGCTCATGTGGTTGCTAGGCCATGGGGACCCCGCCCATCCAGTTGACCAGCAGCCATGACCCCCACGCTGAACTTGACCTGAGGGGTGGTGGCCAGCCACCAGAGCCAGAGCCCCAGGCCAAAGCAGGTGCTGGTCGGCCGGGCCAAGGGGCTATGTGCAGATTGGTGTGTGTCTGGGCATGGGGCTGGCATCTGACAGTCCAGGGCGGGGGACCAAGGTCCGCCAGGCCCCTGTCCCACCATGTGCACTGACACACAGTCTTGCTGACTGACTGACAGTCCCCGCCCCAGAGATACCCACACCAAGTCCCTGGGTGCCCTGAGCTGCCCCTGAGGGTGGGTGGGTGCCTGCCTGGACACATGCCTCCGTAATGGAGGCCTCTATTAATCCCGTTGCCTACTGACAGCTGCCCTCCTGCCCCTCCTCCTCCTCCTACGCCTCCTCCTCCTCCTCCTCTTCCTACTCTTCCTCCTCCTCTTTCTCCTCCTCCTCCTCCACCCCCTCCTCCTCTTCCTCATCCTCAGATGGACTCACTCAGGGCCCTTAGCCTAGGCAAGCCAGGGCTGCTGCTCTGGCTTCTGCAGCTTCTATCCAGTGGGGGGGTGTAGGAATCTGTTCCTGTCAGTCCCTGATTCCTGGGACCTTCCATGCCTCCAGCTGCCCCCACTCTCTAGTCCTGACCCCTCCTCAAGGATGCCCCCTTTCCCCTTACCCTCTGTCCCCCAGCTCCCAACTAACATCTACTGTGTTCCTCCCTGCGCTACTTTACTGCCACCCTGCTTCTGCCCTTCAGCCCTGAGGGCCCAGGGCCAGCCCAGCTGCCATCTCACCATCCAGCAGGGGGACCTGCCCTAACCCCCTGCCACCACACCCACACACACAGCCCTGCACACACTCCTGGGCTCCCCTGCCTGCAGCCTGCCTCTCAAACAGTCTCCTTCTGCCCCCTAGCCCCCTTACAGCCTCTGCCACGGACCCCCACAGACACCTGGGCATGAGCAGTGCAGACATGCAAACAGCTCCCCTCGCCCCCACTCCAGTTGCTCCAAGGTTGTCAAGAGTCTTTTTTTCATGCTGTAGGGGAGGGAGTTGAGACAGTCCAATGTCCTGGGGAGCAAGAACTGCAAACAGTCCATCTACAATGGAACATTTGGGTCTCAGGCCGCCCAATCCCTAGTGCGCTGTGCAGACCTTTGACTGGCAAAAACACCCCATCTGAGCGTGAGATCTGGCTGGGCTAGTGGCTCTTTCTGTGGACTAAGAGACAGACAGACAGAGTTTTCAGGTTCAAAACCTATACTTCCCAGAAGATGGTCATTCACTTCGGTAAAAAAAAAAAAAAAAAAAAAAAAAAAAAGGCTTTTTATTTTTTTTCCCCCTGCCTGGGTAACCTGTCTCCTGCCTGTTTCAAAGTGAAAAAAGGGAAAAATCTTTTTTGGAGGGAAAAGGACCAAAATGCAGGCAGGTGGACTCCGTGGAAGGTGGATGGGGAGTTGCTCCTGCCCTGGCACTAGAGCCCCAGCTGCTGTTCCAGGTGCTCTCTGATAACAGAGATCTCCGTGTGTCGTGTCATGACACTGTCATCAGGACTGACCCTCAGGATAATGAGGATTCAAAACGAGGCAGGTGATACTGCCTTCAAAAGTAAATCCAGGGAGGTTTGGCGGTATGTCAGAGGGTTAAGGGCTTGTGGCGCTCACGAATAGAGGGGACAGGTGGAAGGATTTGGGGTCTGGCCCCCAGACCACCACCTGCAGGGGAGTCGCTTTACAGGGGGTGAAGCAGGTCTTTAGGAGCTCTATCTTTCTCTCCCACCCTGTATTTCCTCTGCTCTCTCCTTTTGTGTCTGTCAGATGCAAGGTCAGTAACAACAACAACAACAACAAAAAAACAATAACCACCACAGTGACCAAGCAACAAGGGCAGCGAAAGGGGAACAAATGGAGTGCAGGAGCTGTGGATTATTCGTGGCGTAGGCACTCAGCTGTGGCAATAACCCCTTGAGGCAATCAATCCATACATGAAGATGTAATACAGGTAACAGAGACGTATATGTCCCTGTGTGTTTCCACTGAGTTAATGTAAATGCACTTTTATTGACTTCTTCATTTATTTATTACCTTGCCAGGAGAATTTCTTTTCATTGCTAAAAAAAAGTGTCCCATCAAGGGTAGCAGGTGGTGCCACACCCAGTTAAGCACTCATGTTACAATGCAGGAGGACTGGGCTTCAACACCCTGGTTCCCACATGCCAGGGGAAATCTTTACAAGTGGTGCGGAAGTGCTGCAGTTGTCTCTCTCTGTGTCTCAAACTCTCTCTACCTCCCTTCCCTCTCAATTCCTGTCTATTTATTCCAGTGAATAATCAAGAAAATAGAAAGTAAAAAAAGAAAAAGGAAAAGGAAATATTCCACGACTTCAAATGGGTTAATCAGGACAATGCTTTCCTTGTTAAGATCCTCACAGCATTCCATATGCAGAAAGGCAAAGATGCCATGTATTTTTTAACCCAGTTTTTATATTTATTTATTTATTTATTTAGGTGCTTATTCATTTTTGTTATTGATGAATTAATGTTTTACATTTTACATTGACTAGGGATCTGACACCAGCGGACTCCAGTACCCCTATATGGTACTCTGCCTCTACAAAACCCATCCATTGACCTGTCCATCCATCCATCCATCCACCCATACATCTATCCATCCATTCATACATACATACATACATCCATCCATCCATCCATCCATCCATCCATCCACCAGTCAACCAAGCTAAGTACAAAAGGAGATCTCTCCTTGAATGGTGAGGAGAAACAACGATGCATAGGTAGGTTGCAAAGGCCCAGTTTGGCTGAATAGGGCAGAGGGGCTGAACCTGGGAATGTGTTGGGGCGTGTGGGTTTGGGTGGGATGAGCCGGAGACCCTGTGAGCTGGGTCACATTAGGGGCAGGCAGGGGGTGGAAGGGGTTGCGAACAGCTGTCACTGGAGAAGCATCACAAGTGCTGGAGCTGGTGAGCAGGGCACCTGGAAGAGAGGACAGACAAAGGAGAGAAGCAAAGTGCGGAGGAGAGGAGAGGGGAGAGGATGGTGAGGACAGGAGAGGACAGGAGAGGACAGGATTAGAGGGGACCTGAGAAACCTACCTGGACAAAGGCAGCATACGGACATCCAGGAAGGCAGGCAGGCATGCAGGCAGCTCTGGCCTGGGCTCCCAGGATCCCGGGCGCACCTCCACCTGTCTTCTCTTGGCTGCCAGCCCTGAGGTCCCTCGTCGGTCAGCACTGTCTTCCCATCCTTCCGTCCCTCACTGCCAGGGCCCAGGCGTCTGGGCGCTGTTGCCTGACCTAGTGGCAGGGCAGTTGGGCTGCCCAGTGCCAGTGTGGCCAGCACAGATTGCCAGGGGCTAGGACATCACAGAGGGCTCATGTGGTTGCTAGGCCATGGGGACCCCGCCCATCCAGTTGACCAGCAGCCATGACCCCCACGCTGAACTTGACCTGAGGGGTGGTGGCCAGCCACCAGAGCCAGAGCCCCAGGCCAAAGCAGGTGCTGGTCGGCCGGGCCAAGGGGCTATGTGCAGATTGGTGTGTGTCTGGGCATGGGGCTGGCATCTGACAGTCCAGGGCGGGGGACCAAGGTCCGCCAGGCCCCTGTCCCACCATGTGCACTGACTCACAGTCTTGCTGACTGACTGACAGTCCCCACCCCAGAGATACCCACACCAAGTCCCTGGGTGCCCTGAGCTGCCCCTGAGGGTGGGTGGGTGCCTGCCTGGACACATGCCTCCGTAATGGAGGCCTCTATTAATCCCGTTGCCTACTGACAGCTGCCCTCCTGCCCCTCCTTCTCCTCCTACGCCTCCTCCTCCTCCTCTTCCTACTCTTCCTCCTCCTCTTTCTCCTCCTCCACCCCCTCCTCCTCTTCCTCATCCTCAGATGGACTCACTCAGGGCCCTTGGCCTAGGCAAGCCAGGGCTGCTGCTCTGGCTTCTGCAGCTTCTATCCAGTGGGGGGGTGTAGGAATCTGTTCCTGTCAGTCCCTGATTCCTGGGACCTTCCATGCCTCCAGCTGCCCCCACTCTCTAGTCCTGACCCCTCCTCAAGGATGCCCCCTTTCCCCTTACCCTCTGTCCCCCAGCTCCCAACTAACATCTACTGTGTTCCTCCCTGCGCTACTTTACTGCCACCCTGCTTCTGCCCTTCAGCCCTGAGGGCCCAGGGCCAGCCCAGCTGCCATCTCACCATCCAGCAGGGGGACCTGCCCTAACTCCCTGCCACCACACCCACACACACAGCCCTGCACACACTCCTGGGCTCCCCTGCCTGCAGCCTGCCTCTCAAACAGTCTCCTTCTGCCCCCTAGCCCCCTTACAGCCTCTGCCACGGACCCCCACAGACACCTGGGCATGAGCAGTGCAGACATGCAAACAGCTCCCCTCGCCCCCACTCCAGTTGCTCCAAGGTTGTCAAGAGTCTTTTTTTCATGCTGTAGGGGAGGGAGTTGAGACAGTCCAATGTCCTGGGGAGCAAGAACTGCAAACAGTCCATCTACAATGTAACATTTGGGTCTCAGGCCGCCCAATCCCTAGTGCGCTGTGCAGACCTTTGACTGGCAAAAACACCCCATCTGAGCGTGAGATCTGGCTGGGCTAGTGGCTCTTTCTGTGGACTAAGAGACAGACAGACAGAGTTTTCAGGTTCAAAACCTATACTTCCCAGAAGATGGTCATTCACTTCGGTAAAAAAAAAAAAAAAAAAAAAAAAAAAAAAAAAGGCTTTTTATTTTTTTTCCCCCTGCCTGGGTAACCAGTCTCCTGCCTGTTTCAAAGTGAAAAAAGGGAAAAATCTTTTTTGGAGGGAAAAGGACCAAAATGCAGGCAGGTGGACTCCGTGGAAGGTGGATGGGGAGTTGCTCCTGCCCTGGCACTAGAGCCCCAGCTGCTGTTCCAGGTGCTCTCTGATAACAGAGATCTCCGTGTGTCGTGTCATGACACTGTCATCAGGACTGACCCTCAGGATAATGAGGATTCAAAACGAGGCAGGTGATACTGCCTTCAAAAGTAAATCCAGGGAGGTTTGGCGGTATGTCAGAGGGTTAAGGGCTTGTGGCGCTCACGAATAGAGGGGACAGGTGGAAGGATTTGGGGTCTGGCCCCCAGACCGCCACCTGCAGGGGAGTCGCTTTACAGGGGGTGAAGCAGGTCTTTAGGAGCTCTATCTTTCTCTCCCACCCTGTATTTCCTCTGCTCTCTCCTTTTGTGTCTGTCAGATGCAAGGTCAGTAACAACAACAACAACAACAACAAAAACAATAACCACCACAGTGACCAAGCAACAAGGGCAGCGAAAGGGGAACAAATGGAGTGCAGGAGCTGTGGATTATTCGTGGCGTAGGCACTCAGCTGTGGCAATAACCCCTTGAGGCAATCAAGCCATACATGAAGATGTAATACAGGTAACAGAGACGTATATGTCCCTGTGTGTTTCCACTGAGTTAATGTAAATGCACTTTTATTGACTTCTTCATTTATTTATTACCTTGCCAGGAGAATTTCTTTTCATTGCTAAAAAAAAGTGTCCCATCAAGGGTAGCAGGTGGTGCCACACCCAGTTAAGCACTCATGTTACAATGCAGGAGGACTGGGCTTCAACACCCTGGTTCCCACCTGCCAGGGGAAATCTTTACAGGTGGTGCGGAAGTGCTGCAGTTGTCTCTCTCTGTGTCTCAAACTCTCTCTACCTCCCTTCCCTCTCAATTCCTGTCTATTTATTCCAGTGAATAATCAAGAAAATAGAAAGTAAGAAAAGAAAAAGGAAAAGGAAATATTCCACGACTTCAAATGGGCTACTCAGGACAATGCTTTCCTTGTTAAGATCCTCACAGCACTCCATATGCAGAAAGGCAAAGACGCCATGTATTTTTTAACCCAGTTTTTTATTTATTTATTTATTTAGGTGCTTATTCATTTTTGTTATTGATGAATTAGTGTTTTACATTTGACATTGACTAAGGATCTAACACCAGCGGACTCCAGTACCCCTATATGGTACTCTGCCTCTACAAAACCCATCCATTGACCTGTCCATCCATCCATCCATCCACCCATACATCTATCCATCCATTCATCCATCCATCCATCCATCCTTCCATCCATCCATCCATCCACCAGTCAACCAAGCTAAGTACAAAAGGAGATCTCTCCTTGAATGGTGAGGAGAAACAACGATGCATAGGTAGGTTGCAAAGGCCCAGTTTGGCTGAATAGGGCAGAGGGGCTGAACCTGGGAATGTGTTGGGGCGTGTGGGTTTGGGTGGGATGAGCCGGAGACCCTGTGAGCTGGGTCACATTAGGGGCAGGCAGGGGGTGGAAGGGGTTGCGAACAGCTGTCACTGGAGAAGCATCACAAGTGCTGGAGCTGGTGAGCAGGGCACCTGGAAGAGAGGACAGACAAAGGAGAGAAGCAAAGTGCGGAGGAGAGGAGAGGGGAGAGGATGGTGAGGACAGGAGAGGACAGGAGAGGACAGGATTGGAGGGGACCTGAGAAACCTACCTGGACAAAGGCAGCATACGGACATCCAGGAAGGCAGGCAGGCATGCAGGCAGCTCTGGCCTGGGCTCCCAGGATCCCGGGCGCACCTCCACCTGTCTTCTCTTGGCTGCCAGCCCTGAGGTCCCTCGTCGGTCAGCACTGTCTTCCCATCCTTCCGTCCCTCACTGCCAGGGCCCAGGCGTCTGGGCGCTGTTGCCTGACCTAGTGGCAGGGCAGTTGGGCTGCCCAGTGCCAGTGTGGCCAGCACAGATTGCCAGGGGCTAGGACATCACAGAGGGCTCATGTGGTTGCTAGGCCATGGGGACCCCGCCCATCCAGTTGACCAGCAGCCATGACCCCCACGCTGAACTTGACCTGAGGGGTGGTGGCCAGCCACCAGAGCCAGAGCCCCAGGCCAAAGCAGGTGCTGGTCGGCCGGGCCAAGGGGCTATGTGCAGATTGGTGTGTGTCTGGGCATGGGGCTGGCATCTGACAGTCCAGGGCGGGGGACCAAGGTCCGCCAGGCCCCTGTCCCACCATGTGCACTGACACACAGTCTTGCTGACTGACTGACAGTCCCCGCCCCAGAGATACCCACACCAAGTCCCTGGGTGCCCTGAGCTGCCCCTGAGGGTGGGTGGGTGCCTGCCTGGACACATGCCTCCGTAATGGAGGCCTCTATTAATCCCGTTGCCTACTGACAGCTGCCCTCCTGCCCCTCCTCCTCCTCCTACGCCTCCTCCTCCTCCTCCTCTTCCTACTCTTCCTCCTCCTCTTTCTCCTCCTCCTCCTCCACCCCCTCCTCCTCTTCCTCATCCTCAGATGGACTCACTCAGGGCCCTTAGCCTAGGCAAGCCAGGGCTGCTGCTCTGGCTTCTGCAGCTTCTATCCAGTGGGGGGGTGTAGGAATCTGTTCCTGTCAGTCCCTGATTCCTGGGACCTTCCATGCCTCCAGCTGCCCCCACTCTCTAGTCCTGACCCCTCCTCAAGGATGCCCCCTTTCCCCTTACCCTCTGTCCCCCAGCTCCCAACTAACATCTACTGTGTTCCTCCCTGCGCTACTTTACTGCCACCCTGCTTCTGCCCTTCAGCCCTGAGGGCCCAGGGCCAGCCCAGCTGCCATCTCACCATCCAGCAGGGGGACCTGCCCTAACCCCCTGCCACCACACCCACACACACAGCCCTGCACACACTCCTGGGCTCCCCTGCCTGCAGCCTGCCTCTCAAACAGTCTCCTTCTGCCCCCTAGCCCCCTTACAGCCTCTGCCACGGACCCCCACAGACACCTGGGCATGAGCAGTGCAGACATGCAAACAGCTCCCCTCGCCCCCACTCCAGTTGCTCCAAGGTTGTCAAGAGTCTTTTTTTCATGCTGTAGGGGAGGGAGTTGAGACAGTCCAATGTCCTGGGGAGCAAGAACTGCAAACAGTCCATCTACAATGGAACATTTGGGTCTCAGGCCGCCCAATCCCTAGTGCGCTGTGCAGACCTTTGACTGGCAAAAACACCCCATCTGAGCGTGAGATCTGGCTGGGCTAGTGGCTCTTTCTGTGGACTAAGAGACAGACAGACAGAGTTTTCAGGTTCAAAACCTATACTTCCCAGAAGATGGTCATTCACTTCGGTAAAAAAAAAAAAAAAAAAAAAAAAAAAAAGGCTTTTTATTTTTTTTCCCCCTGCCTGGGTAACCTGTCTCCTGCCTGTTTCAAAGTGAAAAAAGGGAAAAATCTTTTTTGGAGGGAAAAGGACCAAAATGCAGGCAGGTGGACTCCGTGGAAGGTGGATGGGGAGTTGCTCCTGCCCTGGCACTAGAGCCCCAGCTGCTGTTCCAGGTGCTCTCTGATAACAGAGATCTCCGTGTGTCGTGTCATGACACTGTCATCAGGACTGACCCTCAGGATAATGAGGATTCAAAACGAGGCAGGTGATACTGCCTTCAAAAGTAAATCCAGGGAGGTTTGGCGGTATGTCAGAGGGTTAAGGGCTTGTGGCGCTCACGAATAGAGGGGACAGGTGGAAGGATTTGGGGTCTGGCCCCCAGACCACCACCTGCAGGGGAGTCGCTTTACAGGGGGTGAAGCAGGTCTTTAGGAGCTCTATCTTTCTCTCCCACCCTGTATTTCCTCTGCTCTCTCCTTTTGTGTCTGTCAGATGCAAGGTCAGTAACAACAACAACAACAACAAAAAAACAATAACCACCACAGTGACCAAGCAACAAGGGCAGCGAAAGGGGAACAAATGGAGTGCAGGAGCTGTGGATTATTCGTGGCGTAGGCACTCAGCTGTGGCAATAACCCCTTGAGGCAATCAATCCATACATGAAGATGTAATACAGGTAACAGAGACGTATATGTCCCTGTGTGTTTCCACTGAGTTAATGTAAATGCACTTTTATTGACTTCTTCATTTATTTATTACCTTGCCAGGAGAATTTCTTTTCATTGCTAAAAAAAAGTGTCCCATCAAGGGTAGCAGGTGGTGCCACACCCAGTTAAGCACTCATGTTACAATGCAGGAGGACTGGGCTTCAACACCCTGGTTCCCACATGCCAGGGGAAATCTTTACAAGTGGTGCGGAAGTGCTGCAGTTGTCTCTCTCTGTGTCTCAAACTCTCTCTACCTCCCTTCCCTCTCAATTCCTGTCTATTTATTCCAGTGAATAATCAAGAAAATAGAAAGTAAAAAAAGAAAAAGGAAAAGGAAATATTCCACGACTTCAAATGGGTTAATCAGGACAATGCTTTCCTTGTTAAGATCCTCACAGCATTCCATATGCAGAAAGGCAAAGATGCCATGTATTTTTTAACCCAGTTTTTATATTTATTTATTTATTTATTTAGGTGCTTATTCATTTTTGTTATTGATGAATTAATGTTTTACATTTTACATTGACTAGGGATCTGACACCAGCGGACTCCAGTACCCCTATATGGTACTCTGCCTCTACAAAACCCATCCATTGACCTGTCCATCCATCCATCCATCCACCCATACATCTATCCATCCATTCATACATACATACATACATCCATCCATCCATCCATCCATCCATCCATCCACCAGTCAACCAAGCTAAGTACAAAAGGAGATCTCTCCTTGAATGGTGAGGAGAAACAACGATGCATAGGTAGGTTGCAAAGGCCCAGTTTGGCTGAATAGGGCAGAGGGGCTGAACCTGGGAATGTGTTGGGGCGTGTGGGTTTGGGTGGGATGAGCCGGAGACCCTGTGAGCTGGGTCACATTAGGGGCAGGCAGGGGGTGGAAGGGGTTGCGAACAGCTGTCACTGGAGAAGCATCACAAGTGCTGGAGCTGGTGAGCAGGGCACCTGGAAGAGAGGACAGACAAAGGAGAGAAGCAAAGTGCGGAGGAGAGGAGAGGGGAGAGGATGGTGAGGACAGGAGAGGACAGGAGAGGACAGGATTGGAGGGGACCTGAGAAACCTACCTGGACAAAGGCAGCATACGGACATCCAGGAAGGCAGGCAGGCATGCAGGCAGCTCTGGCCTGGGCTCCCAGGATCCCGGGCGCACCTCCACCTGTCTTCTCTTGGCTGCCAGCCCTGAGGTCCCTCGTCGGTCAGCACTGTCTTCCCATCCTTCCGTCCCTCTGTGCCAGGGCCCAGGCGTCTGGGCGCTGTTGCCTGACCTAGTGGCAGGGCAGTTGGGCTGCCCAGTGCCAGTGTGGCCAGCACAGATTGCCAGGGGCTAGGACATCACAGAGGGCTCATGTGGTTGCTAGGCCATGGGGACCCCGCCCATCCAGTTGACCAGCAGCCATGACCCCCACGCTGAACTTGACCTGAGGGGTGGTGGCCAGCCACCAGAGCCAGAGCCCCAGGCCAAAGCAGGTGCTGGTCGGCCGGGCCAAGGGGCTATGTGCAGATTGGTGTGTGTCTGGGCATGGGGCTGGCATCTGACAGTCCAGGGCGGGGGACCAAGGTCCGCCAGGCCCCTGTCCCACCATGTGCACTGACACACAGTCTTGCTGACTGACTGACAGTCCCCGCCCCAGAGATACCCACACCAAATCCCTGGGTGCCCTGAGCTGCCCCTGAGGGTTGGTGGGTGCCTGCCTGGACACATGCCTCCGTAATGGAGGCCTCTATTAATCCCGTTGCCTACTGACAGCTGCCCTCCTGCCCCTCTTCCTCCTCCTACGCCTCCTCCTCCTCCTCTTCCTACTCTTCCTCCTCCTCTTTCTCCTCCTCCTCCTCCACCCCCTCCTCCTCTTCCTCATCCTCAGATGGACTCACTCAGGGCCCTTGGCCTAGGCAAGCCTGGGCTGCTGCTCTGGCTTCTGCAGCTTCTATCCAGTGGGGGGGTGTAGGAATCTGTTCCTGTCAGTCCCTGATTCCTGGGACCTTCCATGCCTCCAGCTGCCCCCACTCTCTAGTCCTGACCCCTCCTCAAGGATGCCCCCTTTCCCCTTACCCTCTGTCCCCCAGCTCCCAACTAACATCTACTGTGTTCCCAACTAACATCTACTGCGCTACTTTACTGCCACCCTGCTTCTGCCCTTCAGCCCCGAGGGCCCAGGGCCAGCCCAGCTGCCATCTCACCATCCAGCAGGGGGACCTGCCCTAACCCCCTGCCACCACACCCACACACACAGCCCTGCACACACTCCTGGGCTCCCCTGCCTGCAGCCTGCCTCTCAAACAGTCTCCTTCTGCCCCCTAGCCCCCTTACAGCCTCTGCCACGGACCCCCACAGACACCTGGGCATGAGCAGTGCAGACATGCAAACAGCTCCCCTCGCCCCCACTCCAGTTGCTCCAAGGTTGTCAAGAGTCTTTTTTTCATGCTGTAGGGGAGGGAGTTGAGACAGTCCAATGTCCTGGGGAGCAAGAACTGCAAACAGTCCATCTACAATGTAACATTTGGGTCTCAGGCCGCCCAATCCCCAGTGCGCTGTGCAGACCTTTGACTGGCAAAAACACCCCATCTGAGCGTGAGATCTGGCTGGGCTAGTGGCTCTTTCTGTGGACTAAGAGACAGACAGACAGAGTTTTCAGGTTCAAAACCTATACTTCCCAGAAGATGGTCATTCACTTCGGTAAAAAAAAAAAAAAAAAGGCTTTTTATTTTTTTTCCTCCTGCCTGGGTAACCTGTCTCCTGCCTGTTTCAAAGTGAAAAAAGGGAAAAATATTTTTTGGAGCGAAAAGGACCAAAATGCAGGCAGGTGGACTCCATGGAAGGTGGATGGGGAGTTGCTCCTGCCCTGGCACTAGAGCCCCAGCTGCTGTTCCAGGTGCTCTCTGATAACAGAGATCTCCGTGTGTCGTGTCATGACACTGTCTCCAGGACTGACCCTCAGGATAATGAGGATTCAAAACGAGGCAGGTGATACTGCCTTCAAAAGTAAATCCAGGGAGGTTTGGCGGTATGTCAGAGGGTTGAGGGCTTGTGGCGCTCACGAATAGAGGGGACAGGTGGAAGGATTTGGGGTCTGGCCCCCAGACCGCCACCTGCAGGGGAGTCGCTTTACAGGGGGTGAAGCAGGTCTTTAGGAGCTCTATCTTTCTCTCCCACCCTGTATTTCCTCTGCTCTCTCCTTTTGTGTCTGTCAGATGCAAGGTCAGTAACAACAACAACAACAACAAAAACAATAACCACCACAGTGACCAAGCAACAAGGGCAGCGAAAGGGGAACAAATGGAGTGCAGGAGCTGTGGATTATTCGTGGCGTAGGCACTCAGCTGTGGCAATAACCCCTTGAGGCAATCAATCCATACATGAAGATGTAATACAGGTAACAGAGACGTATATGTCCCTGTGTGTTTCCACTGAGTTAATGTAAATGCACTTTTATTGACTTCTTCATTTATTTATTACCTTGCCAGGAGAATTTCTTTTCATTGCTAAAAAAAAGTGTCCCATCAAGGGTAGCAGGTGGTGCCACACCCAGTTAAGCACTAATGTTACAATGCAGGAGGACTGGGCTTCAACACCCTGGTTCCCACATGCCAGGGGAAATCTTTACAGGTGGTGCGGAAGTGCTGCAGTTGTCTCTCTCTGTGTCTCAAACTCTCTCTACCTCCCTTCCCTCTCAATTCCTGTCTATTTATTCCAGTGAATAATCAAGAAAATAGAAAGTAAAAAAAGAAAAAGGAAAAGGAAATATTCCACGACTTCAAATGGGCTACTCAGGACAATGCTTTCCTTGTTAAGATCCTCACAGCATTCCATATGCAGAAAGGCAAAGACGCCATGTATTTTTTAACCCAGTTTTTATATTTATTTATTTTTTTATTTAGGTGCTTATTCATTTTTGTTATTGATGAATTAATGTTTTACATTTGACATTGACTAAGGATCTGACACCAGCGGACTCCAGTACCCCTATATGGTACTCTGCCTCTACAAAACCCATCCATTGACCTGTCCATCCATCCATCCACCCATACATCTATCCATCCATTCATCCATCCATCCATCCATCCTTCCATCCATCCATCCATCCACCAGTCAACCAAGCTAAGTACAAAAGGAGATCTCTCCTTGAATGGTGAGGAGAAACAACGATGCATAGGTAGGTTGCAAAGGCCCAGTTTGGCTGAATAGGGCAGAGGGGCTGAACCTGGGAATGTGTTGGGGCGTGTGGGTTTGGGTGGGATGAGCCGGAGACCCTGTGAGCTGGGTCACATTAGGGGCAGGCAGGGGGTGGAAGGGGTTGCGAACAGCTGTCACTGGAGAAGCATCACAAGTGCTGGAGCTGGTGAGCAGGGCACCTGGAAGAGAGGACAGACAAAGGAGAGAAGCAAAGTGCGGAGGAGAGGAGAGGGGAGAGGATGGTGAGGACAGGAGAGGACAGGAGAGGACAGGATTGGAGGGGACCTGAGAAACCTACCTGGACAAAGGCAGCATACGGACATCCAGGAAGGCAGGCAGGCATGCAGGCAGCTCTGGCCTGGGCTCCCAGGATCCCGGGCGCACCTCCACCTGTCTTCTCTTGGCTGCCAGCCCTGAGGTCCCTCGTCGGTCAGCACTGTCTTCCCATCCTTCCGTCCCTCTGTGCCAGGGCCCAGGCGTCTGGGCGCTGTTGCCTGACCTAGTGGCAGGGCAGTTGGGCTGCCCAGTGCCAGTGTGGCCAGCACAGATTGCCAGGGGCTAGGACATCACAGAGGGCTCATGTGGTTGCTAGGCCATGGGGACCCCGCCCATCCAGTTGACCAGCAGCCATGACCCCCACACTGAACTTGACCTGAGGGGTGGTGGCCAGCCACCAGAGCCAGAGCCCCAGGCCAAAGCAGGTGCTGGTCGGCCGGGCCAAGGGGCTATGTGCAGATTGGTGTGTGTCTGGGCATGGGGCTGGCATCTGACAGTCCAGGGCGGGGGACCAAGGTCCGCCAGGCCCCTGTCCCACCATGTGCACTGACACACAGTCTTGCTGACTGACTGACAGTCCCCGCCCCAGAGATACCCACACCAAGTCCCTGGGTGCCCTGAGCTGCCCCTGAGGGTTGGTGGGTGCCTGCCTGGACACATGCCTCCGTAATGGAGGCCTCTATTAATCCCGTTGCCTACTGACAGCTGCCCTCCTGCCCCTCCTCCTCCTCCTACGCCTCCTCCTCCTCCTCCTCTTCCTACTCTTCCTCCTCCTCTTTCTCCTCCTCCTCCTCCACCCCCTCCTCCTCTTCCTCATCCTCAGATGGACTCACTCAGGGCCCTTGGCCTAGGCAAGCCAGGGCTGCTGCTCTGGCTTCTGCAGCTTCTATCCAGTGGGGGGGTGTAGGAATCTGTTCCTGTCAGTCCCTGATTCCTGGGACCTTCCATGCCTCCAGCTGCCCCCACTCTCTAGTCCTGACCCCTCCTCAAGGATGCCCCCTTTCCCCTTACCCTCTGTCCCCCAGCTCCCAACTAACATCTACTGTGTTCCTCCCTGCGCTACTTTACTGCCACCCTGCTTCTGCCCTTCAGCCCCGAGGGCCCAGGGCCAGCCCAGCTGCCATCTCACCATCCAGCAGGGGGACCTGCCCTAACCCCCTGCCACCACACCCACACACACAGCCCTGCACACACTCCTGGGCTCCCCTGCCTGCAGCCTGCCTCTCAAACAGTCTCCTTCTGCCCCCTAGCCCCCTTACAGCCTCTGCCACGGACCCCCACAGACACCTGGGCATGAGCAGTGCAGACATGCAAACAGCTCCCCTCGCCCCCACTCCAGTTGCTCCAAGGTTGTCAAGAGTCTTTTTTTCATGCTGTAGGGGAGGGAGTTGAGACAGTCCAATGTCCTGGGGAGCAAGAACTGCAAACAGTCCATCTACAATGTAACATTTGGGTCTCAGGCCGCCCAATCCCTAGTGCGCTGTGCAGACCTTTGACTGGCAAAAACACCCCATCTGAGCGTGAGATCTGGCTGGGCTAGTGGCTCTTTCTGTGGACTAAGAGACAGACAGACAGAGTTTTCAGGTTCAAAACCTATACTTCCCAGAAGATGGTCATTCACTTCGGTAAAAAAAAAAAAAAAAAAAAAAAAAAAAAAAAAAAAAGGCTTTTTATTTTTTTTCCTCCTGCCTGGGTAACCTGTCTCCTGCCTGTTTCAAAGTGAAAAAAGGGAAAAATCTTTTTTGGAGCGAAAAGGACCAAAATGCAGGCAGGTGGACTCCGTGGAAGGTGGATGGGGAGTTGCTCCTGCCCTGGCACTAGAGCCCCAGCTGCTGTTCCAGGTGCTCTCTGATAACAGAGATCTCCGTGTGTCGTGTCATGACACTGTCTCCAGGACTGACCCTCAGGATAATGAGGATTCAAAACGAGGCAGGTGATACTGCCTTCAAAAGTAAATCCAGGGAGGTTTGGCGGTATGTCAGAGGGTTGAGGGCTTGTGGCGCTCACGAATAGAGGGGACAGGTGGAAGGATTTGGGGTCTGGCCCCCAGACCGCCACCTGCAGGGGAGTCGCTTTACAGGGGGTGAAGCAGGTCTTTAGGAGCTCTATCTTTCTCTCCCACCCTGTATTTCCTCTGCTCTCTCCTTTTGTGTCTGTCAGATGCAAGGTCAGTAACAACAACAACAACAACAAAAACAATAACCACCACAGTGACCAAGCAACAAGGGCAGCGAAAGGGGAACAAATGGAGTGCAGGAGGTGTGGATTATTCGTGGCGTAGGCACTCAGCTGTGGCAATAACCCCTTGAGGCAATCAATCCATACATGAAGATGTAATACAGGTAACAGAGACATATATGTCCCTGTGTGTTTCCACTGAGTTAATGTAAATGCACTTTTATTGACTTCTTCATTTATTTATTACCTTGCCAGGAGAATTTCTTTTCATTGCTAAAAAAAAGTGTCCCATCAAGGGTAGCAGGTGGTGCCACACCCAGTTAAGCACTCATGTTACAATGCAGGAGGACTGGGCTTCAACACCCTGGTTCCCACATGCCAGGGGAAATCTTTACAGGTGGTGCGGAAGTGCTGCAGTTGTCTCTCTCTGTGTCTCAAACTCTCTCTACCTCCCTTCCCTCTCAATTCCTGTCTATTTATTCCAGTGAATAATCAAGAAAATAGAAAGTAAAAAAAGAAAAAGGAAAAGGAAATATTCCACGACTTCAAATGGGCTACTCAGGACAATGCTTTCCTTGTTAAGATCCTCACAGCATTCCATATGCAGAAAGGCAAAGACGCCATGTATTTTTTAACCCAGTTTTTATATTTATTTATTTATTTATTTAGGTGCTTATTCATTTTTGTTATTGATGAATTAATGTTTTACATTTGACATTGACTAGGGATCTGACACTAGCGGACTCCAGTACCCCTATATGGTACTCTGCCTCTACAAAACCCATCCATTGACCTGTCCATCCATCCATCCACCCATACATCTATCCATCCATTCATCCATCCATCCATCCATCCTTCCATCCATCCATCCATCCACCAGTCAACCAAGCTAAGTACAAAAGGAGATCTCTCCTTGAATGGTGAGGAGAAACAACGATGCATAGGTAGGTTGCAAAGGCCCAGTTTGGCTGAATAGGGCAGAGGGGCTGAACCTGGGAATGTGTTGGGGCGTGTGGGTTTGGGTGGGATGAGCCGGAGACCCTGTGAGCTGGGTCACATTAGGGGCAGGCAGGGGGTGGAAGGGGTTGCGAACAGCTGTCACTGGAGAAGCATCACAAGTGCTGGAGCTGGTGAGCAGGGCACCTGGAAGAGAGGACAGACAAAGGAGAGAAGCAAAGTGCGGAGGAGAGGAGAGGGGAGAGGATGGTGAGGACAGGAGAGGACAGGAGAGGACAGGATTGGAGGGGACCTGAGAAACCTACCTGGACAAAGGCAGCATACGGACATCCAGGAAGGCAGGCAGGCATGCAGGCAGCTCTGGCCTGGGCTCCCAGGATCCCGGGCGCACCTCCACCTGTCTTCTCTTGGCTGCCAGCCCTGAGGTCCCTCGTCGGTCAGCACTGTCTTCCCATCCTTCCGTCCCTCTGTGCCAGGGCCCAGGCGTCTGGGCGCTGTTGCCTGACCTAGTGGCAGGGCAGTTGGGCTGCCCAGTGCCAGTGTGGCCAGCACAGATTGCCAGGGGCTAGGACATCACAGAGGGCTCATGTGGTTGCTAGGCCATGGGGACCCCGCCCATCCAGTTGACCAGCAGCCATGACCCCCACGCTGAACTTGACCTGAGGGGTGGTGGCCAGCCACCAGAGCCAGAGCCCCAGGCCAAAGCAGGTGCTGGTCGGCCGGGCCAAGGGGCTATGTGCAGATTGGTGTGTGTCTGGGCATGGGGCTGGCATCTGACAGTCCAGGGCGGGGGACCAAGGTCCGCCAGGCCCCTGTCCCACCATGTGCACTGACACACAGTCTTGCTGACTGACTGACAGTCCCCGCCCCAGAGATACCCACACCAAGTCCCTGGGTGCCCTGAGCTGCCCCTGAGGGTTGGTGGGTGCCTGCCTGGACACATGCCTCCGTAATGGAGGCCTCTATTAATCCCGTTGCCTACTGACAGCTGCCCTCCTGCCCCTCCTCCTCCTCCTACGCCTCCTCCTCCTCCTCCTCTTCCTACTCTTCCTCCTCCTCTTTCTCCTCCTCCTCCTCCACCCCCTCCTCCTCTTCCTCATCCTCAGATGGACTCACTCAGGGCCCTTGGCCTAGGCAAGCCAGGGCTGCTGCTCTGGCTTCTGCAGCTTCTATCCAGTGGGGGGGTGTAGGAATCTGTTCCTGTCAGTCCCTGATTCCTGGGACCTTCCATGCCTCCAGCTGCCCCCACTCTCTAGTCCTGACCCCTCCTCAAGGATGCCCCCTTTCCCCTTACCCTCTGTCCCCCAGCTCCCAACTAACATCTACTGTGTTCCTCCCTGCGCTACTTTACTGCCACCCTGCTTCTGCCCTTCAGCCCCGAGGGCCCAGGGCCAGCCCAGCTGCCATCTCACCATCCAGCAGGGGGACCTGCCCTAACCCCCTGCCACCACACCCACACACACAGCCCTACACACACTCCTGGGCTCCCCTGCCTGCAGCCTGCCTCTCAAACAGTCTCCTTCTGCCCCCTAGCCCCCTTACAGCCTCTGCCACGGACCCCCACAGACACCTGGGCATGAGCAGTGCAGACATGCAAACAGCTCCCCTCGCCCCCACTCCAGTTGCTCCAAGGTTGTCAAGAGTCTTTTTTTCATGCTGTAGGGGAGGGAGTTGAGACAGTCCAATGTCCTGGGGAGCAAGAACTGCAAACAGTCCATCTACAATGTAACATTTGGGTCTCAGGCCGCCCAATCCCTAGTGCGCTGTGCAGACCTTTGACTGGCAAAAACACCCCATCTGAGCTTGAGATCTGGCTGGGCTAGTGGCTCTTTCTGTGGACTAAGAGACAGACAGACAGAGTTTTCAGGTTCAAAACCTATACTTCCCAGAAGATGGTCATTCACTTCGGTAAAAAAAAAAAAAAAAAAAAAAAAAAAAAAAAAAAAAAGGCTTTTTATTTTTTTTCCCCCTGCCTGGGTAACCTGTCTCCTGCCTGTTTCAAAGTGAAAAAAGGGAAAAATCTTTTTTGGAGGGAAAAGGACCAAAATGCAGGCAGGTGGACTCCGTGGAAGGTGGATGGGGAGTTGCTCCTGCCCTGGCACTAGAGCCCCAGCTGCTGTTCCAGGTGCTCTCTGATAACAGAGATCTCCGTGTGTCGTGTCATGACACTGTCATCAGGACTGACCCTCAGGATAATGAGGATTCAAAACGAGGCAGGTGATACTGCCTTCAAAAGTAAATCCAGGGAGGTTTGGCGGTATGTCAGAGGGTTAAGGGCTTGTGGCGCTCACGAATAGAGGGGACAGGTGGAAGGATTTGGGGTCTGGCCCCCAGACCGCCACCTGCAGGGGAGTCGCTTTACAGGGGGTGAAGCAGGTCTTTAGGAGCTCTATCTTTCTCTCCCACCCTGTATTTCCTCTGCTCTCTCCTTTTGTGTCTGTCAGATGCAAGGTCAGTAACAACAACAACAACAACAACAAAAACAATAACCACCACAGTGACCAAGCAACAAGGGCAGCGAAAGGGGAACAAATGGAGTGCAGGAGCTGTGGATTATTCGTGGCGTAGGCACTCAGCTGTGGCAATAACCCCTTGAGGCAATCAATCCATACATGAAGATGTAATACAGGTAACAGAGACGTATATGTCCCTGTGTGTTTCCACTGAGTTAATGTAAATGCACTTTTATTGACTTCTTCATTTATTTATTACCTTGCCAGGAGAATTTCTTTTCATTGCTAAAAAAAAGTGTCCCATCAAGGGTAGCAGGTGGTGCCACACCCAGTTAAGCACTCATGTTACAATGCAGGAGGACTGGGCTTCAACACCCTGGTTCCCACATGCCAGGGGAAATCTTTACAGGTGGTGCGGAAGTGCTGCAGTTGTCTCTCTCTGTGTCTCAAACTCTCTCTACCTCCCTTCCCTCTCAATTCCTGTCTATTTATTCCAGTGAATAATCAAGAAAATAGAAAGTAAAAAAAGAAAAAGGAAAAGGAAATATTCCACGACTTCAAATGGGCTACTCAGGACAATGCTTTCCTTGTTAAGATCCTCACAGCATTCCATATGCAGAAAGGCAAAGACGCCATGTATTTTTTAACCCAGTTTTTATATTTATTTATTTATTTATTTTTTTAGGTGCTTATTCATTTTTGTTATTGATGAATTAATGTTTTACATTTGACATTGACTAAGGATCTGACACCAGCGGACTCCAGTACCCCTATATGGTACTCTGCCTCTACAAAACCCATCCATTGACCTGTCCATCCATCCATCCATCCACCCATACATCTATCCATCCATTCATCCATCCATCCATCCATCCTTCCATCCATCCATCCATCCACCAGTCAACCAAGCTAAGTACAAAAGGAGATCTCTCCTTGAATGGTGAGGAGAAACAACGATGCATAGGTAGGTTGCAAAGGCCCAGTTTGGCTGAATAGGGCAGAGGGGCTGAACCTGGGAATGTGTTGGGGCGTGTGGGTTTGGGTGGGATGAGCCGGAGACCCTGTGAGCTGGGTCACATTAGGGGCAGGCAGGGGGTGGAAGGGGTTGCGAACAGCTGTCACTGGAGAAGCATCACAAGTGCTGGAGCTGGTGAGCAGGGCACCTGGAAGAGAGGACAGACAAAGGAGAGAAGCAAAGTGCGGAGGAGAGGAGAGGGGAGAGGATGGTGAGGACAGGAGAGGACAGGAGAGGACAGGATTGGAGGGGACCTGAGAAACCTACCTGGACAAAGGCGGCATACGGACATCCAGGAAGGCAGGCAGGCATGCAGGCAGCTCTGGCCTGGGCTCCCAGGATCCCGGGCGCACCTCCACCTGTCTTCTCTTGGCTGCCAGCCCTGAGGTCCCTCGTCGGTCAGCACTGTCTTCCCATCCTTCCGTCCCTCTGTGCCAGGGCCCAGGCGTCTGGGCGCTGTTGCCTGACCTAGTGGCAGGGCAGTTGGGCTGCCCAGTGCCAGTGTGGCCAGCACAGATTGCCAGGGGCTAGGACATCACAGAGGGCTCATGTGGTTGCTAGGCCATGGGGACCCCGCCCATCCAGTTGACCAGCAGCCATGACCCCCACGCTGAACTTGACCTGAGGGGTGGTGGCCAGCCACCAGAGCCAGAGCCCCAGGCCAAAGCAGGTGCTGGTCGGCCGGGCCAAGGGGCTATGTGCAGATTGGTGTGTGTCTGGGCATGGGGCTGGCATCTGACAGTCCAGGGCGGGGGACCAAGGTCCGCCAGGCCCCTGTCCCACCATGTGCACTGACACACAGTCTTGCTGACTGACTGACAGTCCCCGCCCCAGAGATACCCACACCAAATCCCTGGGTGCCCTGAGCTGCCCCTGAGGGTTGGTGGGTGCCTGCCTGGACACATGCCTCCGTAATGGAGGCCTCTATTAATCCCGTTGCCTACTGACAGCTGCCCTCCTGCCCCTCCTCCTCCTCCTACGCCTCCTCCTCCTCCTCTTCCTACTCTTCCTCCTCCTCTTTCTCCTCCTCCTCCTCCACCCCCTCCTCCTCTTCCTCATCCTCAGATGGACTCACTCAGGGCCCTTGGCCTAGGCAAGCCAGGGCTGCTGCTCTGGCTTCTGCAGCTTCTATCCAGTGGGGGGGTGTAGGAATCTGTTCCTGTCAGTCCCTGATTCCTGGGACCTTCCATGCCTCCAGCTGCCCCCACTCTCTAGTCCTGACCCCTCCTCAAGGATGCCCCCTTTCCCCTTACCCTCTGTCCCCCAGCTCCCAACTAACATCTACTGTGTTCCTCCCTGCGCTACTTTACTGCCACCCTGCTTCTGCCCTTCAGCCCCGAGGGCCCAGGGCCAGCCCAGCTGCCATCTCACCATCCAGCAGGGGGACCTGCCCTAACCCCCTGCCACCACACCCACACACACAGCCCTGCACACACTCCTGGGCTCCCCTGCCTGCAGCCTGCCTCTCAAACAGTCTCCTTCTGCCCCCTAGCCCCCTTACAGCCTCTGCCACGGACCCCCACAGACACCTGGGCATGAGCAGTGCAGACATGCAAACAGCTCCCCTCGCCCCCACTCCAGTTGCTCCAAGGTTGTCAAGAGTCTTTTTTTCATGCTGTAGGGGAGGGAGTTGAGACAGTCCAATGTCCTGGGGAGCAAGAACTGCAAACAGTCCATCTACAATGTAACATTTGGGTCTCAGGCCGCCCAATCCCTAGTGCGCTGTGCAGACCTTTGACTGGCAAAAACACCCCATCTGAGCGTGAGATCTGGCTGGGCTAGTGGCTCTTTCTGTGGACTAAGAGACAGACAGACAGAGTTTTCAGGTTCAAAACCTATACTTCCCAGAAGATGGTCATTCACTTCGGTAAAAAAAAAAAAAAAAAAAAAAAAAAAAAAGGCTTTTTATTTTTTTTCCTCCTGCCTGGGTAACCTGTCTCCTGCCTGTTTCAAAGTGAAAAAAGGGAAAAATCTTTTTTGGAGCGAAAAGGACCAAAATGCAGGCAGGTGGACTCCGTGGAAGGTGGATGGGGAGTTGCTCCTGCCCTGGCACTAGAGCCCCAGCTGCTGTTCCAGGTGCTCTCTGATAACAGAGATCTCCGTGTGTCGTGTCATGACACTGTCTCCAGGACTGACCCTCAGGATAATGAGGATTCAAAACGAGGCAGGTGATACTGCCTTCAAAAGTAAATCCAGGGAGGTTTGGCGGTATGTCAGAGGGTTGAGGGCTTGTGGCGCTCACGAATAGAGGGGACAGGTGGAAGGATTTGGGGTCTGGCCCCCAGACCGCCACCTGCAGGGGAGTCGCTTTACAGGGGGTGAAGCAGGTCTTTAGGAGCTCTATCTTTCTCTCCCACCCTGTATTTCCTCTGCTCTCTCCTTTTGTGTCTGTCAGATGCAAGGTCAGTAACAACAACAACAACAACAAAAACAATAACCACCACAGTGACCAAGCAACAAGGGCAGCGAAAGGGGAACAAATGGAGTGCAGGAGCTGTGGATTATTCGTGGCGTAGGCACTCAGCTGTGGCAATAACCCCTTGAGGCAATCAATCCATACATGAAGATGTAATACAGGTAACAGAGACGTATATGTCCCTGTGTGTTTCCACTGAGTTAATGTAAATGCACTTTTATTGACTTCTTCATTTATTTATTACCTTGCCAGGAGAATTTCTTTTCATTGCTAAAAAAAAGTGTCCCATCAAGGGTAGCAGGTGGTGCCACACCCAGTTAAGCACTCATGTTACAATGCAGGAGGACTGGGCTTCAACACCCTGGTTCCCACATGCCAGGGGAAATCTTTACAGGTGGTGCGGAAGTGCTGCAGTTGTCTCTCTCTGTGTCTCAAACTCTCTCTACCTCCCTTCCCTCTCAATTCCTGTCTATTTATTCCAGTGAATAATCAAGAAAATAGAAAGTAAAAAAAGAAAAAGGAAAAGGAAATATTCCACGACTTCAAATGGGCTACTCAGGACAATGCTTTCCTTGTTAAGATCCTCACAGCATTCCATATGCAGAAAGGCAAAGACGCCATGTATTTTTTAACCCAGTTTTTATATTTATTTATTTATTTATTTTTTTAGGTGCTTATTCATTTTTGTTATTGATGAATTAATGTTTTACATTTGACATTGACTAAGGATCTGACACCAGCGGACTCCAGTACCCCTATATGGTACTCTGCCTCTACAAAACCCATCCATTGACCTGTCCATCCATCCATCCATCCACCCATACATCTATCCATCCATTCATCCATCCATCCATCCATCCTTCCATCCATCCATCCATCCACCAGTCAACCAAGCTAAGTACAAAAGGAGATCTCTCCTTGAATGGTGAGGAGAAACAACGATGCATAGGTAGGTTGCAAAGGCCCAGTTTGGCTGAATAGGGCAGAGGGGCTGAACCTGGGAATGTGTTGGGGCGTGTGGGTTTGGGTGGGATGAGCCGGAGACCCTGTGAGCTGGGTCACATTAGGGGCAGGCAGGGGGTGGAAGGGGTTGCGAACAGCTGTCACTGGAGAAGCATCACAAGTGCTGGAGCTGGTGAGCAGGGCACCTGGAAGAGAGGACAGACAAAGGAGAGAAGCAAAGTGCGGAGGAGAGGAGAGGGGAGAGGATGGTGAGGACAGGAGAGGACAGGAGAGGACAGGATTGGAGGGGACCTGAGAAACCTACCTGGACAAAGGCGGCATACGGATATCCAGGAAGGCAGGCAGGCATGCAGGCAGCTCTGGCCTGGGCTCCCAGGATCCCGGGCGCACCTCCACCTGTCTTCTCTTGGCTGCCAGCCCTGAGGTCCCTCGTCGGTCAGCACTGTCTTCCCATCCTTCCGTCCCTCTGTGCCAGGGCCCAGGCGTCTGGGCGCTGTTGCCTGACCTAGTGGCAGGGCAGTTGGGCTGCCCAGTGCCAGTGTGGCCAGCACAGATTGCCAGGGGCTAGGACATCACAGAGGGCTCATGTGGTTGCTAGGCCATGGGGACCCCGCCCATCCAGTTGACCAGCAGCCATGACCCCCACGCTGAACTTGACCTGAGGGGTGGTGGCCAGCCACCAGAGCCAGAGCCCCAGGCCAAAGCAGGTGCTGGTCGGCCGGGCCAAGGGGCTATGTGCAGATTGGTGTGTGTCTGGGCATGGGGCTGGCATCTGACAGTCCAGGGCGGGGGACCAAGGTCCGCCAGGCCCCTGTCCCACCATGTGCACTGACACACAGTCTTGCTGACTGACTGACAGTCCCCGCCCCAGAGATACCCACACCAAATCCCTGGGTGCCCTGAGCTGCCCCTGAGGGTTGGTGGGTGCCTGCCTGGACACATGCCTCCGTAATGGAGGCCTCTATTAATCCCGTTGCCTACTGACAGCTGCCCTCCTGCCCCTCCTCCTCCTCCTACGCCTCCTCCTCCTCCTCTTCCTACTCTTCCTCCTCCTCTTTCTCCTCCTCCTCCTCCACCCCCTCCTCCTCTTCCTCATCCTCAGATGGACTCACTCAGGGCCCTTGGCCTAGGCAAGCCAGGGCTGCTGCTCTGGCTTCTGCAGCTTCTATCCAGTGGGGGGGTGTAGGAATCTGTTCCTGTCAGTCCCTGATTCCTGGGACCTTCCATGCCTCCAGCTGCCCCCACTCTCTAGTCCTGACCCCTCCTCAAGGATGCCCCCTTTCCCCTTACCCTCTGTCCCCCAGCTCCCAACTAACATCTACTGTGTTCCCAACTAACATCTACTGCGCTACTTTACTGCCACCCTGCTTCTGCCCTTCAGCCCCGAGGGCCCAGGGCCAGCCCAGCTGCCATCTCACCATCCAGCAGGGGGACCTGCCCTAACCCCCTGCCACCACACCCACACACACAGCCCTGCACACACTCCTGGGCTCCCCTGCCTGCAGCCTGCCTCTCAAACAGTCTCCTTCTGCCCCCTAGCCCCCTTACAGCCTCTGCCACGGACCCCCACAGACACCTGGGCATGAGCAGTGCAGACATGCAAACAGCTCCCCTCGCCCCCACTCCAGTTGCTCCAAGGTTGTCAAGAGTCTTTTTTTCATGCTGTAGGGGAGGGAGTTGAGACAGTCCAATGTCCTGGGGAGCAAGAACTGCAAACAGTCCATCTACAATGTAACATTTGGGTCTCAGGCCGCCCAATCCCTAGTGCGCTGTGCAGACCTTTGACTGGCAAAAACACCCCATCTGAGCGTGAGATCTGGCTGGGCTAGTGGCTCTTTCTGTGGACTAAGAGACAGACAGACAGAGTTTTCAGGTTCAAAACCTATACTTCCCAGAAGATGGTCATTCACTTCGGTAAAAAAAAAAAAAAAAAAAAAAAAAAAAAAAAAAAAAAAGGCTTTTTATTTTTTTTCCTCCTGCCTGGGTAACCTGTCTCCTGCCTGTTTCAAAGTGAAAAAAGGGAAAAATCTTTTTTGGAGCGAAAAGGACCAAAATGCAGGCAGGTGGACTCCGTGGAAGGTGGATGGGGAGTTGCTCCTGCCCTGGCACTAGAGCCCCAGCTGCTGTTCCAGGTGCTCTCTGATAACAGAGATCTCCGTGTGTCGTGTCATGACACTGTCTCCAGGACTGACCCTCAGGATAATGAGGATTCAAAACGAGGCAGGTGATACTGCCTTCAAAAGTAAATCCAGGGAGGTTTGGCGGTATGTCAGAGGGTTGAGGGCTTGTGGCGCTCACGAATAGAGGGGACAGGTGGAAGGATTTGGGGTCTGGCCCCCAGACCGCCACCTGCAGGGGAGTCGCTTTACAGGGGGTGAAGCAGGTCTTTAGGAGCTCTATCTTTCTCTCCCACCCTGTATTTCCTCTGCTCTCTCCTTTTGTGTCTGTCAGATGCAAGGTCAGTAACAACAACAACAACAACAAAAACAATAACCACCACAGTGACCAAGCAACAAGGGCAGCGAAAGGGGAACAAATGGAGTGCAGGAGCTGTGGATTATTCGTGGCGTAGGCACTCAGCTGTGGCAATAACCCCTTGAGGCAATCAATCCATACATGAAGATGTAATACAGGTAACAGAGACGTATATGTCCCTGTGTGTTTCCACTGAGTTAATGTAAATGCACTTTTATTGACTTCTTCATTTATTTATTACCTTGCCAGGAGAATTTCTTTTCATTGCTAAAAAAAAGTGTCCCATCAAGGGTAGCAGGTGGTGCCACACCCAGTTAAGCACTCATGTTACAATGCAGGAGGACTGGGCTTCAACACCCTGGTTCCCACATGCCAGGGGAAATCTTTACAGGTGGTGCGGAAGTGCTGCAGTTGTCTCTCTCTGTGTCTCAAACTCTCTCTACCTCCCTTCCCTCTCAATTCCTGTCTATTTATTCCAGTGAATAATCAAGAAAATAGAAAGTAAAAAAAGAAAAAGGAAAAGGAAATATTCCACGACTTCAAATGGGCTACTCAGGACAATGCTTTCCTTGTTAAGATCCTCACAGCATTCCATATGCAGAAAGGCAAAGACGCCATGTATTTTTTAACCCAGTTTTTATATTTATTTATTTATTTATTTATTTAGGTGCTTATTCATTTTTGTTATTGATGAATTAATGTTTTACATTTGACATTGACTAAGGATCTGACACCAGCGGACTCCAGTACCCCTATATGGTACTCTGCCTCTACAAAACCCATCCATTGACCTGTCCATCCATCCATCCATCCACCCATACATCTATCCATCCATTCATCCATCCATCCATCCATCCTTCCATCCATCCATCCATCCACCAGTCAACCAAGCTAAGTACAAAAGGAGATCTCTCCTTGAATGGTGAGGAGAAACAACGATGCATAGGTAGGTTGCAAAGGCCCAGTTTGGCTGAATAGGGCAGAGGGGCTGAACCTGGGAATGTGTTGGGGCGTGTGGGTTTGGGTGGGATGAGCCGGAGACCCTGTGAGCTGGGTCACATTAGGGGCAGGCAGGGGGTGGAAGGGGTTGCGAACAGCTGTCACTGGAGAAGCATCACAAGTGCTGGAGCTGGTGAGCAGGGCACCTGGAAGAGAGGACAGACAAAGGAGAGAAGCAAAGTGCGGAGGAGAGGAGAGGGGAGAGGATGGTGAGGACAGGAGAGGACAGGAGAGGACAGGATTGGAGGGGACCTGAGAAACCTACCTGGACAAAGGCGGCATACGGACATCCAGGAAGGCAGGCAGGCATGCAGGCAGCTCTGGCCTGGGCTCCCAGGATCCCGGGCGCACCTCCACCTGTCTTCTCTTGGCTGCCAGCCCTGAGGTCCCTCGTCGGTCAGCACTGTCTTCCCATCCTTCCGTCCCTCTGTGCCAGGGCCCAGGCGTCTGGGCGCTGTTGCCTGACCTAGTGGCAGGGCAGTTGGGCTGCCCAGTGCCAGTGTGGCCAGCACAGATTGCCAGGGGCTAGGACATCACAGAGGGCTCATGTGGTTGCTAGGCCATGGGGACCCCGCCCATCCAGTTGACCAGCAGCCATGACCCCCACGCTGAACTTGACCTGAGGGGTGGTGGCCAGCCACCAGAGCCAGAGCCCCAGGCCAAAGCAGGTGCTGGTCGGCCGGGCCAAGGGGCTATGTGCAGATTGGTGTGTGTCTGGGCATGGGGCTGGCATCTGACAGTCCAGGGCGGGGGACCAAGGTCCGCCAGGCCCCTGTCCCACCATGTGCACTGACACACAGTCTTGCTGACTGACTGACAGTCCCCGCCCCAGAGATACCCACACCAAATCCCTGGGTGCCCTGAGCTGCCCCTGAGGGTTGGTGGGTGCCTGCCTGGACACATGCCTCCGTAATGGAGGCCTCTATTAATCCCGTTGCCTACTGACAGCTGCCCTCCTGCCCCTCCTCCTCCTCCTACGCCTCCTCCTCCTCCTCTTCCTACTCTTCCTCCTCCTCTTTCTCCTCCTCCTCCTCCACCCCCTCCTCCTCTTCCTCATCCTCAGATGGACTCACTCAGGGCCCTTGGCCTAGGCAAGCCAGGGCTGCTGCTCTGGCTTCTGCAGCTTCTATCCAGTGGGGGGGTGTAGGAATCTGTTCCTGTCAGTCCCTGATTCCTGGGACCTTCCATGCCTCCAGCTGCCCCCACTCTCTAGTCCTGACCCCTCCTCAAGGATGCCCCCTTTCCCCTTACCCTCTGTCCCCCAGCTCCCAACTAACATCTACTGTGTTCCTCCCTGCGCTACTTTACTGCCACCCTGCTTCTGCCCTTCAGCCCCGAGGGCCCAGGGCCAGCCCAGCTGCCATCTCACCATCCAGCAGGGGGACCTGCCCTAACCCCCTGCCACCACACCCACACACACAGCCCTGCACACACTCCTGGGCTCCCCTGCCTGCAGCCTGCCTCTCAAACAGTCTCCTTCTGCCCCCTAGCCCCCTTACAGCCTCTGCCACGGACCCCCACAGACACCTGGGCATGAGCAGTGCAGACATGCAAACAGCTCCCCTCGCCCCCACTCCAGTTGCTCCAAGGTTGTCAAGAGTCTTTTTTTCATGCTGTAGGGGAGGGAGTTGAGACAGTCCAATGTCCTGGGGAGCAAGAACTGCAAACAGTCCATCTACAATGTAACATTTGGGTCTCAGGCCGCCCAATCCCTAGTGCGCTGTGCAGACCTTTGACTGGCAAAAACACCCCATCTGAGCGTGAGATCTGGCTGGGCTAGTGGCTCTTTCTGTGGACTAAGAGACAGACAGACAGAGTTTTCAGGTTCAAAACCTATACTTGCCAGAAGATGGTCATTCACTTGGGTAAAAAAAAAAAAAAAAAAAAAAAAAAAAAAAAAAAAAAAAGGCTTTTTATTTTTTTTCCTCCTGCCTGGGTAACCTGTCTCCTGCCTGTTTCAAAGTGAAAAAAGGGAAAAATCTTTTTTGGAGCGAAAAGGACCAAAATGCAGGCAGGTGGACTCCGTGGAAGGTGGATGGGGAGTTGCTCCTGCCCTGGCACTAGAGCCCCAGCTGCTGTTCCAGGTGCTCTCTGATAACAGAGATCTCCGTGTGTCGTGTCATGACACTGTCTCCAGGACTGACCCTCAGGATAATGAGGATTCAAAACGAGGCAGGTGATACTGCCTTCAAAAGTAAATCCAGGGAGGTTTGGCGGTATGTCAGAGGGTTGAGGGCTTGTGGCGCTCACGAATAGAGGGGACAGGTGGAAGGATTTGGGGTCTGGCCCCCAGACCGCCACCTGCAGGGGAGTCGCTTTACAGGGGGTGAAGCAGGTCTTTAGGAGCTCTATCTTTCTCTCCCACCCTGTATTTCCTCTGCTCTCTCCTTTTGTGTCTGTCAGATGCAAGGTCAGTAACAACAACAACAACAACAAAAACAATAACCACCACAGTGACCAAGCAACAAGGGCAGCGAAAGGGGAACAAATGGAGTGTAGGAGCTGTGGATTATTCGTGGCGTAGGCACTCAGCTGTGGCAATAACCCCTTGAGGCAATCAATCCATACATGAAGATGTAATACAGGTAACAGAGACGTATATGTCCCTGTGTGTTTCCACTGAGTTAATGTAAATGCACTTTTATTGACTTCTTCATTTATTTATTACCTTGCCAGGAGAATTTCTTTTCATTGCTAAAAAAAAGTGTCCCATCAAGGGTAGCAGGTGGTGCCACACCCAGTTAAGCACTCATGTTACAATGCAGGAGGACTGGGCTTCAACACCCTGGTTCCCACATGCCAGGGGAAATCTTTACAGGTGGTGCGGAAGTGCTGCAGTTGTCTCTCTCTGTGTCTCAAACTCTCTCTACCTCCCTTCCCTCTCAATTCCTGTCTATTTATTCCAGTGAATAATCAAGAAAATAGAAAGTAAAAAAAGAAAAAGGAAAAGGAAATATTCCACGACTTCAAATGGGCTACTCAGGACAATGCTTTCCTTGTTAAGATCCTCACAGCATTCCATATGCAGAAAGGCAAAGACGCCATGTATTTTTTAACCCAGTTTTTATATTTATTTATTTATTTATTTATTTAGGTGCTTATTCATTTTTGTTATTGATGAATTAATGTTTTACATTTGACATTGACTAAGGATCTGACACCAGCGGACTCCAGTACCCCTATATGGTACTCTGCCTCTACAAAACCCATCCATTGACCTGTCCATCCATCCATCCATCCACCCATACATCTATCCATCCATTCATCCATCCATCCATCCATCCTTCCATCCATCCATCCATCCACCAGTCAACCAAGCTAAGTACAAAAGGAGATCTCTCCTTGAATGTTGAGGAGAAACAACGATGCATAGGTAGGTTGCAAAGGCCCAGTTTGGCTGAATAGGGCAGAGGGGCTGAACCTGGGAATGTGTTGGGGCGTGTGGGTTTGGGTGGGATGAGCCGGAGACCCTGTGAGCTGGGTCACATTAGGGGCAGGCAGGGGGTGGAAGGGGTTGCGAACAGCTGTCACTGGAGAAGCATCACAAGTGCTGGAGCTGGTGAGCAGGGCACCTGGAAGAGAGGAAAGACAAAGGAGAGAAGCAAAGTGCGGAGGAGAGGAGAGGGGAGAGGATGGTGAGGACAGGAGAGGACAGGAGAGGACAGGATTGGAGGGGACCTGAGAAACCTACCTGGACAAAGGCGGCATACGGACATCCAGGAAGGCAGGCAGGCATGCAGGCAGCTCTGGCCTGGGCTCCCAGGATCCCGGGCGCACCTCCACCTGTCTTCTCTTGGCTGCCAGCCCTGAGGTCCCTCGTCGGTCAGCACTGTCTTCCCATCCTTCCGTCCCTCTGTGCCAGGGCCCAGGCGTCTGGGCGCTGTTGCCTGACCTAGTGGCAGGGCAGTTGGGCTGCCCAGTGCCAGTGTGGCCAGCACAGATTGCCAGGGGCTAGGACATCACAGAGGGCTCATGTGGTTGCTAGGCCATGGGGACCCCGCCCATCCAGTTGACCAGCAGCCATGACCCCCACGCTGAACTTGACCTGAGGGGTGGTGGCCAGCCACCAGAGCCAGAGCCCCAGGCCAAAGCAGGTGCTGGTCGGCCGGGCCAAGGGGCTATGTGCAGATTGGTGTGTGTCTGGGCATGGGGCTGGCATCTGACAGTCCAGGGCGGGGGACCAAGGTCCGCCAGGCCCCTGTCCCACCATGTGCACTGACACACAGTCTTGCTGACTGACTGACAGTCCCCGCCACAGAGATACCCACACCAAATCCCTGGGTGCCCTGAGCTGCCCCTGAGGGTTGGTGGGTGCCTGCCTGGACACATGCCTCCGTAATGGAGGCCTCTATTAATCCCGTTGCCTACTGACAGCTGCCCTCCTGCCCCTCCTCCTCCTCCTACGCCTCCTCCTCCTCCTCTTCCTACTCTTCCTCCTCCTCTTTCTCCTCCTCCTCCTCCACCCCCTCCTCCTCTTCCTCATCCTCAGATGGACTCACTCAGGGCCCTTGGCCTAGGCAAGCCAGGGCTGCTGCTCTGGCTTCTGCAGCTTCTATCCAGTGGGGGGGTGTAGGAATCTGTTCCTGTCAGTCCCTGATTCCTGGGACCTTCCATGCCTCCAGCTGCCCCCACTCTCTAGTCCTGACCCCTCCTCAAGGATGCCCCCTTTCCCCTTACCCTCTGTCCCCCAGCTCCCAACTAACATCTACTGTGTTCCCAACTAACATCTACTGCGCTACTTTACTGCCACCCTGCTTCTGCCCTTCAGCCCCGAGGGCCCAGGGCCAGCCCAGCTGCCATCTCACCATCCAGCAGGGGGACCTGCCCTAACCCCCTGCCACCACACCCACACACACAGCCCTGCACACACTCCTGGGCTCCCCTGCCTGCAGCCTGCCTCTCAAACAGTCTCCTTCTGCCCCCTAGCCCCCTTACAGCCTCTGCCACGGACCCCCACAGACACCTGGGCATGAGCAGTGCAGACATGCAAACAGCTCCCCTCGCCCCCACTCCAGTTGCTCCAAGGTTGTCAAGAGTCTTTTTTTCATGCTGTAGGGGAGGGAGTTGAGACAGTCCAATGTCCTGGGGAGCAAGAACTGCAAACAGTCCATCTACAATGTAACATTTGGGTCTCAGGCCGCCCAATCCCTAGTGCGCTGTGCAGACCTTTGACTGGCAAAAACACCCCATCTGAGCGTGAGATCTGGCTGGGCTAGTGGCTCTTTCTGTGGACTAAGAGACAGACAGACAGAGTTTTCAGGTTCAAAACCTATACTTCCCAGAAGATGGTCATTCACTTCGGTAAAAAAAAAAAAAAAAAAAAAAAAAAAAAAAAAGGCTTTTTATTTTTTTTCCTCCTGCCTGGGTAACCTGTCTCCTGCCTGTTTCAAAGTGAAAAAAGGGAAAAATCTTTTTTGGAGCGAAAAGGACCAAAATGCAGGCAGGTGGACTCCGTGGAAGGTGGATGGGGAGTTGCTCCTGCCCTGGCACTAGAGCCCCAGCTGCTGTTCCAGGTGCTCTCTGATAACAGAGATCTCCGTGTGTCGTGTCATGACACTGTCTCCAGGACTGACCCTCAGGATAATGAGGATTCAAAACGAGGCAGGTGATACTGCCTTCAAAAGTAAATCCAGGGAGGTTTGGCGGTATGTCAGAGGGTTGAGGGCTTGTGGCGCTCACGAATAGAGGGGACAGGTGGAAGGATTTGGGGTCTGGCCCCCAGACCGCCACCTGCAGGGGAGTCGCTTTACAGGGGGTGAAGCAGGTCTTTAGGAGCTCTATCTTTCTCTCCCACCCTGTATTTCCTCTGCTCTCTCCTTTTGTGTCTGTCAGATGCAAGGTCAGTAACAACAACAACAACAAAAAAAACAATAACCACCACAGTGACCAAGCAACAAGGGCAGCGAAAGGGGAACAAATGGAGTGCAGGAGCTGTGGATTATTCGTGGCGTAGGCACTCAGCTGTGGCAATAACCCCTTGAGGCAATCAATCCATACATGAAGATGTAATACAGGTAACAGAGACGTATATGTCCCTGTGTGTTTCCACTGAGTTAATGTAAATGCACTTTTATTGACTTCTTCATTTATTTATTACCTTGCCAGGAGAATTTCTTTTCATTGCTAAAAAAAAGTGTCCCATCAAGGGTAGCAGGTGGTGCCACACCCAGTTAAGCACTCATGTTACAATGCAGGAGGACTGGGCTTCAACACCCTGGTTCCCACATGCCAGGGGAAATCTTTACAGGTGGTGCGGAAGTGCTGCAGTTGTCTCTCTCTGTGTCTCAAACTCTCTCTACCTCCCTTCCCTCTCAATTCCTGTCTATTTATTCCAGTGAATAATCAAGAAAATAGAAAGTAAAAAAAGAAAAAGGAAAAGGAAATATTCCACGACTTCAAATGGGCTACTCAGGACAATGCTTTCCTTGTTAAGATCCTCACAGCATTCCATATGCAGAAAGGCAAAGACGCCATGTATTTTTTAACCCAGTTTTTATATTTATTTATTTATTTATTTATTTAGGTGCTTATTCATTTTTGTTATTGATGAATTAATGTTTTACATTTGACATTGACTAAGGATCTGACACCAGCGGACTCCAGTACCCCTATATGGTACTCTGCCTCTACAAAACCCATCCATTGACCTGTCCATCCATCCATCCATCCACCCATACATCTATCCATCCATTCATCCATCCATCCATCCATCCTTCCATCCATCCATCCATCCACCAGTCAACCAAGCTAAGTACAAAAGGAGATCTCTCCTTGAATGGTGAGGAGAAACAACGATGCATAGGTAGGTTGCAAAGGCCCAGTTTGGCTGAATAGGGCAGGGGGGCTGAACCTGGGAATGTGTTGGGGCGTGTGGGTTTGGGTGGGATGAGCCGGAGACCCTGTGAGCTGGGTCACATTAGGGGCAGGCAGGGGGTGGAAGGGGTTGCGAACAGCTGTCACTGGAGAAGCATCACAAGTGCTGGAGCTGGTGAGCAGGGCACCTGGAAGAGAGGACAGACAAAGGAGAGAAGCAAAGTGCGGAGGAGAGGAGAGGGGAGAGGATGGTGAGGACAGGAGAGGACAGGAGAGGACAGGATTGGAGGGGACCTGAGAAACCTACCTGGACAAAGGCGGCATACGGACATCCAGGAAGGCAGGCAGGCATGCAGGCAGCTCTGGCCTGGGCTCCCAGGATCCCGGGCGCACCTCCACCTGTCTTCTCTTGGCTGCCAGCCCTGAGGTCCCTCGTCGGTCAGCACTGTCTTCCCATCCTTCCGTCCCTCTGTGCCAGGGCCCAGGCGTCTGGGCGCTGTTGCCTGACCTAGTGGCAGGGCAGTTGGGCTGCCCAGTGCCAGTGTGGCCAGCACAGATTGCCAGGGGCTAGGACATCACAGAGGGCTCATGTGGTTGCTAGGCCATGGGGACCCCGCCCATCCAGTTGACCAGCAGCCATGACCCCCACGCTGAACTTGACCTGAGGGGTGGTGGCCAGCCACCAGAGCCAGAGCCCCAGGCCAAAGCAGGTGCTGGTCGGCCGGGCCAAGGGGCTATGTGCAGATTGGTGTGTGTCTGGGCATGGGGCTGGCATCTGACAGTCCAGGGCGGGGGACCAAGGTCCGCCAGGCCCCTGTCCCACCATGTGCACTGACACACAGTCTTGCTGACTGACTGACAGTCCCCGCCCCAGAGATACCCACACCAAATCCCTGGGTGCCCTGAGCTGCCCCTGAGGGTTGGTGGGTGCCTGCCTGGACACATGCCTCCGTAATGGAGGCCTCTATTAATCCCGTTGCCTACTGACAGCTGCCCTCCTGCCCCTCCTCCTCCTCCTACGCCTCCTCCTCCTCCTCTTCCTACTCTTCCTCCTCCTCTTTCTCCTCCTCCTCCTCCACCCCCTCCTCCTCTTCCTCATCCTCAGATGGACTCACTCAGGGCCCTTGGCCTAGGCAAGCCAGGGCTGCTGCTCTGGCTTCTGCAGCTTCTATCCAGTGGGGGGGTGTAGGAATCTGTTCCTGTCAGTCCCTGATTCCTGGGACCTTCCATGCCTCCAGCTGCCCCCACTCTCTAGTCCTGACCCCTCCTCAAGGATGCCCCCTTTCCCCTTACCCTCTGTCCCCCAGCTCCCAACTAACATCTACTGTGTTCCTCCCTGCGCTACTTTACTGCCACCCTGCTTCTGCCCTTCAGCCCCGAGGGCCCAGGGCCAGCCCAGCTGCCATCTCACCATCCAGCAGGGGGACCTGCCCTAACCCCCTGCCACCACACCCACACACACAGCCCTGCACACACTCCTGGGCTCCCCTGCCTGCAGCCTGCCTCTCAAACAGTCTCCTTCTGCCCCCTAGCCCCCTTACAGCCTCTGCCACGGACCCCCACAGACACCTGGGCATGAGCAGTGCAGACATGCAAACAGCTCCCCTCGCCCCCACTCCAGTTGCTCCAAGGTTGTCAAGAGTCTTTTTTTCATGCTGTAGGGGAGGGAGTTGAGACAGTCCAATGTCCTGGGGAGCAAGAACTGCAAACAGTCCATCTACAATGTAACATTTGGGTCTCAGGCCGCCCAATCCCTAGTGCGCTGTGCAGACCTTTGACTGGCAAAAACACCCCATCTGAGCGTGAGATCTGGCTGGGCTAGTGGCTCTTTCTGTGGACTAAGAGACAGACAGACAGAGTTTTCAGGTTCAAAACCTATACTTGCCAGAAGATGGTCATTCACTTGGGTAAAAAAAAAAAAAAAAAAAAAAAAAAAAAAAGGCTTTTTATTTTTTTTCCTCCTGCCTGGGTAACCTGTCTCCTGCCTGTTTCAAAGTGAAAAAAGGGAAAAATCTTTTTTGGAGCGAAAAGGACCAAAATGCAGGCAGGTGGACTCCGTGGAAGGTGGATGGGGAGTTGCTCCTGCCCTGGCACTAGAGCCCCAGCTGCTGTTCCAGGTGCTCTCTGATAACAGAGATCTCCGTGTGTCGTGTCATGACACTGTCTCCAGGACTGACCCTCAGGATAATGAGGATTCAAAACGAGGCAGGTGATACTGCCTTCAAAAGTAAATCCAGGGAGGTTTGGCGGTATGTCAGAGGGTTGAGGGCTTGTGGCGCTCACGAATAGAGGGGACAGGTGGAAGGATTTGGGGTCTGGCCCCCAGACCGCCACCTGCAGGGGAGTCGCTTTACAGGGGGTGAAGCAGGTCTTTAGGAGCTCTATCTTTCTCTCCCACCCTGTATTTCCTCTGCTCTCTCCTTTTGTGTCTGTCAGATGCAAGGTCAGTAACAACAACAACAACAACAAAAACAATAACCACCACAGTGACCAAGCAACAAGGGCAGCGAAAGGGGAACAAATGGAGTGTAGGAGCTGTGGATTATTCGTGGCGTAGGCACTCAGCTGTGGCAATAACCCCTTGAGGCAATCAATCCATACATGAAGATGTAATACAGGTAACAGAGACGTATATGTCCCTGTGTGTTTCCACTGAGTTAATGTAAATGCACTTTTATTGACTTCTTCATTTATTTATTACCTTGCCAGGAGAATTTCTTTTCATTGCTAAAAAAAAGTGTCCCATCAAGGGTAGCAGGTGGTGCCACACCCAGTTAAGCACTCATGTTACAATGCAGGAGGACTGGGCTTCAACACCCTGGTTCCCACATGCCAGGGGAAATCTTTACAGGTGGTGCGGAAGTGCTCCAGTTGTCTCTCTCTGTGTCTCAAACTCTCTCTACCTCCCTTCCCTCTCAATTCCTGTCTATTTATTCCAGTGAATAACCAAGAAAATAGAAAGTAAAAAAAGAAAAAGGAAAAGGAAATATTCCACGACTTCAAATGGGCTACTCAGGACAATGCTTTCCTTGTTAAGATCCTCACAGCATTCCATATGCAGAAAGGCAAAGACGCCATGTATTTTTTAACCCAGTTTTTATATTTATTTATTTATTTATTTATTTAGGTGCTTATTCATTTTTGTTATTGATGAATTAATGTTTTACATTTGACATTGACTAAGGATCTGACACCAGCGGACTCCAGTACCCCTATATGGTACTCTGCCTCTACAAAACCCATCCATTGACCTGTCCATCCATCCATCCATCCACCCATACATCTATCCATCCATTCATCCATCCATCCATCCATCCTTCCATCCATCCATCCATCCACCAGTCAACCAAGCTAAGTACAAAAGGAGATCTCTCCTTGAATGGTGAGGAGAAACAACGATGCATAGGTAGGTTGCAAAGGCCCAGTTTGGCTGAATAGGGCAGAGGGGCTGAACCTGGGAATGTGTTGGGGCGTGTGGGTTTGGGTGGGATGAGCCGGAGACCCTGTGAGCTGGGTCACATTAGGGGCAGGCAGGGGGTGGAAGGGGTTGCGAACAGCTGTCACTGGAGAAGCATCACAAGTGCTGGAGCTGGTGAGCAGGGCACCTGGAAGAGAGGACAGACAAAGGAGAGAAGCAAAGTGCGGAGGAGAGGAGAGGGGAGAGGATGGTGAGGACAGGAGAGGACAGGAGAGGACAGGATTGGAGGGGACCTGAGAAACCTACCTGGACAAAGGCGGCATACGGACATCCAGGAAGGCAGGCAGGCATGCAGGCAGCTCTGGCCTGGGCTCCCAGGATCCCGGGCGCACCTCCACCTGTCTTCTCTTGGCTGCCAGCCCTGAGGTCCCTCGTCGGTCAGCACTGTCTTCCCATCCTTCCGTCCCTCTGTGCCAGGGCCCAGGCGTCTGGGCGCTGTTGCCTGACCTAGTGGCAGGGCAGTTGGGCTGCCCAGTGCCAGTGTGGCCAGCACAGATTGCCAGGGGCTAGGACATCACAGAGGGCTCATGTGGTTGCTAGGCCATGGGGACCCCGCCCATCCAGTTGACCAGCAGCCATGACCCCCACGCTGAACTTGACCTGAGGGGTGGTGGCCAGCCACCAGAGCCAGAGCCCCAGGCCAAAGCAGGTGCTGGTCGGCCGGGCCAAGGGGCTATGTGCAGATTGGTGTGTGTCTGGGCATGGGGCTGGCATCTGACAGTCCAGGGCGGGGGACCAAGGTCCGCCAGGCCCCTGTCCCACCATGTGCACTGACACACAGTCTTGCTGACTGACTGACAGTCCCCGCCCCAGAGATACCCACACCAAATCCCTGGGTGCCCTGAGCTGCCCCTGAGGGTTGGTGGGTGCCTGCCTGGACACATGCCTCCGTAATGGAGGCCTCTATTAATCCCGTTGCCTACTGACAGCTGCCCTCCTGCCCCTCCTCCTCCTCCTACGCCTCCTCCTCCTCCTCTTCCTACTCTTCCTCCTCCTCTTTCTCCTCCTCCTCCTCCACCCCCTCCTCCTCTTCCTCATCCTCAGATGGACTCACTCAGGGCCCTTGGCCTAGGCAAGCCAGGGCTGCTGCTCTGGCTTCTGCAGCTTCTATCCAGTGGGGGGGTGTAGGAATCTGTTCCTGTCAGTCCCTGATTCCTGGGACCTTCCATGCCTCCAGCTGCCCCCACTCTCTAGTCCTGACCCCTCCTCAAGGATGCCCCCTTTCCCCTTACCCTCTGTCCCCCAGCTCCCAACTAACATCTACTGTGTTCCTCCCTGCGCTACTTTACTGCCACCCTGCTTCTGCCCTTCAGCCCCGAGGGCCCAGGGCCAGCCCAGCTGCCATCTCACCATCCAGCAGGGGGACCTGCCCTAACCCCCTGCCACCACACCCACACACACAGCCCTGCACACACTCCTGGGCTCCCCTGCCTGCAGCCTGCCTCTCAAACAGTCTCCTTCTGCCCCCTAGCCCCCTTACAGCCTCTGCCACGGACCCCCACAGACACCTGGGCATGAGCAGTGCAGACATGCAAACAGCTCCCCTCGCCCCCACTCCAGTTGCTCCAAGGTTGTCAAGAGTCTTTTTTTCATGCTGTAGGGGAGGGAGTTGAGACAGTCCAATGTCCTGGGGAGCAAGAACTGCAAACAGTCCATCTACAATGTAACATTTGGGTCTCAGGCCGCCCAATCCCTAGTGCGCTGTGCAGACCTTTGACTGGCAAAAACACCCCATCTGAGCGTGAGATCTGGCTGGGCTAGTGGCTCTTTCTGTGGACTAAGAGACAGACAGACAGAGTTTTCAGGTTCAAAACCTATACTTCCCAGAAGATGGTCATTCACTTCGGTAAAAAAAAAAAAAAAAAAAAAAAAAAAAAAAAAAAAAAAAAAAAAAAAAGGCTTTTTATTTTTTTATCCTCCTGCCTGGGTAACCTGTCTCCTGCCTGTTTCAAAGTGAAAAAAGGGAAAAATCTTTTTTGGAGCGAAAAGGACCAAAATGCAGGCAGGTGGACTCCGTGGAAGGTGGATGGGGAGTTGCTCCTGCCCTGGCACTAGAGCCCCAGCTGCTGTTCCAGGTGCTCTCTGATAACAGAGATCTCCGTGTGTCGTGTCATGACACTGTCTCCAGGACTGACCCTCAGGATAATGAGGATTCAAAACGAGGCAGGTGATACTGCCTTCAAAAGTAAATCCAGGGAGGTTTGGCGGTATGTCAGAGGGTTGAGGGCTTGTGGCGCTCACGAATAGAGGGGACAGGTGGAAGGATTTGGGGTCTGGCCCCCAGACCGCCACCTGCAGGGGAGTCGCTTTACAGGGGGTGAAGCAGGTCTTTAGGAGCTCTATCTTTCTCTCCCACCCTGTATTTCCTCTGCTCTCTCCTTTTGTGTCTGTCAGATGCAAGGTCAGTAACAACAACAACAACAAAAAAAACAATAACCACCACAGTGACCAAGCAACAAGGGCAGCGAAAGGGGAACAAATGGAGTGCAGGAGCTGTGGATTATTCGTGGCGTAGGCACTCAGCTGTGGCAATAACCCCTTGAGGCAATCAATCCATACATGAAGATGTAATACAGGTAACAGAGACGTATATGTCCCTGTGTGTTTCCACTGAGTTAATGTAAATGCACTTTTATTGACTTCTTCATTTATTTATTACCTTGCCAGGAGAATTTCTTTTCATTGCTAAAAAAAAGTGTCCCATCAAGGGTAGCAGGTGGTGCCACACCCAGTTAAGCACTCATGTTACAATGCAGGAGGACTGGGCTTCAACACCCTGGTTCCCACATGCCAGGGGAAATCTTTACAGGTGGTGCGGAAGTGCTGCAGTTGTCTCTCTCTGTGTCTCAAACTCTCTCTACCTCCCTTCCCTCTCAATTCCTGTCTATTTATTCCAGTGAATAATCAAGAAAATAGAAAGTAAAAAAAGAAAAAGGAAAAGGAAATATTCCACGACTTCAAATGGGCTACTCAGGACAATGCTTTCCTTGTTAAGATCCTCACAGCATTCCATATGCAGAAAGGCAAAGACGCCATGTATTTTTTAACCCAGTTTTTATATTTATTTATTTATTTATTTATTTAGGTGCTTATTCATTTTTGTTATTGATGAATTAATGTTTTACATTTGACATTGACTAAGGATCTGACACCAGCGGACTCCAGTACCCCTATATGGTACTCTGCCTCTACAAAACCCATCCATTGACCTGTCCATCCATCCATCCATCCACCCATACATCTATCCATCCATTCATCCATCCATCCATCCATCCTTCCATCCATCCATCCATCCACCAGTCAACCAAGCTAAGTACAAAAGGAGATCTCTCCTTGAATGGTGAGGAGAAACAACGATGCATAGGTAGGTTGCAAAGGCCCAGTTTGGCTGAATAGGGCAGAGGGGCTGAACCTGGGAAAGTGTTGGGGCGTGTGGGTTTGGGTGGGATGAGCCGGAGACCCTGTGAGCTGGGTCACATTAGGGGCAGGCAGGGGGTGGAAGGGGTTGTGAACAGCTGTCACTGGAGAAGCATCACAAGTGCTGGAGCTGGTGAGCAGGGCACCTGGAAGAGAGGACAGACAAAGGAGAGAAGCAAAGTGCGGAGGAGAGGAGAGGGGAGAGGATGGTGAGGACAGGAGAGGACAGGAGAGGACAGGATTGGAGGGGACCTGAGAAACCTACCTGGACAAAGGCGGCATACGGACATCCAGGAAGGCAGGCAGGCATGCAGGCAGCTCTGGCCTGGGCTCCCAGGATCCCGGGCGCACCTCCACCTGTCTTCTCTTGGCTGCCAGCCCTGAGGTCCCTCGTCGGTCAGCACTGTCTTCCCATCCTTCCGTCCCTCTGTGCCAGGGCCCAGGCGTCTGGGCGCTGTTGCCTGACCTAGTGGCAGGGCAGTTGGGCTGCCCAGTGCCAGTGTGGCCAGCACAGATTGCCAGGGGCTAGGACATCACAGAGGGCTCATGTGGTTGCTAGGCCATGGGGACCCCGCCCATCCAGTTGACCAGTAGCCATGACCCCCACGCTGAACTTGACCTGAGGGGTGGTGGCCAGCCACCAGAGCCAGAGCCCCAGGCCAAAGCAGGTGCTGGTCGGCCGGGCCAAGGGGCTATGTGCAGATTGGTGTGTGTCTGGGCATGGGGCTGGCATCTGACAGTCCAGGGCGGGGGACCAAGGTCCGCCAGGCCCCTGTCCCACCATGTGCACTGACACACAGTCTTGCTGACTGACTGACAGTCCCCGCCCCAGAGATACCCACACCAAATCCCTGGGTGCCCTGAGCTGCCCCTGAGGGTTGGTGGGTGCCTGCCTGGACACATGCCTCCGTAATGGAGGCCTCTATTAATCCCGTTGCCTACTGACAGCTGCCCTCCTGCCCCTCCTCCTCCTCCTATGCCTCCTCCTCCTCCTCTTCCTACTCTTCCTCCTCCTCTTTCTCCTCCTCCTCCTCCACCCCCTCCTCCTCTTCCTCATCCTCAGATGGACTCACTCAGGGCCCTTGGCCTAGGCAAGCCAGGGCTGCTGCTCTGGCTTCTGCAGCTTCTATCCAGTGGGGGGGTGTAGGAATCTGTTCCTGTCAGTCCCTGATTCCTGGGACCTTCCATGCCTCCAGCTGCCCCCACTCTCTAGTCCTGACCCCTCCTCAAGGATGCCCCCTTTCCCCTTACCCTCTGTCCCCCAGCTCCCAACTAACATCTACTGTGTTCCTCCCTGCGCTACTTTACTGCCACCCTGCTTCTGCCCTTCAGCCCCGAGGGCCCAGGGCCAGCCCAGCTGCCATCTCACCATCCAGCAGGGGGACCTGCCCTAACCCCCTGCCACCACACCCACACACACAGCCCTGCACACACTCCTGGGCTCCCCTGCCTGCAGCCTGCCTCTCAAACAGTCTCCTTCTGCCCCCTAGCCCCCTTACAGCCTCTGCCACGGACCCCCACAGACACCTGGGCATGAGCAGTGCAGACATGCAAACAGCTCCCCTCGCCCCCACTCCAGTTGCTCCAAGGTTGTCAAGAGTCTTTTTTTCATGCTGTAGGGGAGGGAGTTGAGACAGTCCAATGTCCTGGGGAGCAAGAACTGCAAACAGTCCATCTACAATGTAACATTTGGGTCTCAGGCCGCCCAATCCCTAGTGCGCTGTGCAGACCTTTGACTGGCAAAAACACCCCATCTGAGCGTGAGATCTGGCTGGGCTAGTGGCTCTTTCTGTGGACTAAGAGACAGACAGACAGAGTTTTCAGGTTCAAAACCTATACTTCCCAGAAGATGGTCATTCACTTCGGTAAAAAAAAAAAAAAAAAAAAAAAAAAAAAAAAAGGCTTTTTATTTTTTTTCCTCCTGCCTGGGTAACCTGTCTCCTGCCTGTTTCAAAGTGAAAAAAGGGAAAAATCTTTTTTGGAGCGAAAAGGACCAAAATGCAGGCAGGTGGACTCCATGGAAGGTGGATGGGGAGTTGCTCCTGCCCTGGCACTAGAGCCCCAGCTGCTGTTCCAGGTGCTCTCTGATAACAGAGATCTCCGTGTGTCGTGTCATGACACTGTCTCCAGGACTGACCCTCAGGATAATGAGGAATCAAAACGAGGCAGGTGATACTGCCTTCAAAAGTAAATCCAGGGAGGTTTGGCGGTATGTCAGAGGGTTGAGGGCTTGTGGCGCTCACGAATAGAGGGGACAGGTGGAAGGATTTGGGGTCTGGCCCCCAGACCGCCACCTGCAGGGGAGTCGCTTTACAGGGGGTGAAGCAGGTCTTTAGGAGCTCTATCTTTCTCTCCCACCCTGTATTTCCTCTGCTCTCTCCTTTTGTGTCTGTCAGATGCAAGGTCAGTAACAACAACAACAACAACAAAAACAATAACCACCACAGTGACCAAGCAACAAGGGCAGCGAAAGGGGAACAAATGGAGTGCAGGAGCTGTGGATTATTCGTGGCGTAGGCACTCAGCTGTGGCAATAACCCCTTGAGGCAATCAATCCATACATGAAGATGTAATACAGGTAACAGAGACGTATATGTCCCTGTGTGTTTCCACTGAGTTAATGTAAATGCACTTTTATTGACTTCTTCATTTATTTATTACCTTGCCAGGAGAATTTCTTTTCATTGCTAAAAAAAAGTGTCCCATCAAGGGTAGCAGGTGGTGCCACACCCAGTTAAGCACTCATGTTACAATGCAGGAGGACTGGGCTTCAACACCCTGGTTCCCACATGCCAGGGGAAATCTTTACAGGTGGTGCGGAAGTGCTGCAGTTGTCTCTCTCTGTGTCTCAAACTCTCTCTACCTCCCTTCCCTCTCAATTCCTGTCTATTTATTCCAGTGAATAATCAAGAAAATAGAAAGTAAAAAAAGAAAAAGGAAAAGGAAATATTCCACGACTTCAAATGGGCTACTCAGGACAATGCTTTCCTTGTTAAGATCCTCACAGCATTCCATATGCAGAAAGGCAAAGACGCCATGTATTTTTTAACCCAGTTTTTATATTTATTTATTTATTTATTTATTTAGGTGCTTATTCATTTTTGTTATTGATGAATTAATGTTTTACATTTGACATTGACTAAGGATCTGACACCAGCGGACTCCAGTACCCCTATATGGTACTCTGCCTCTACAAAACCCATCCATTGACCTGTCCATCCATCCATCCATCCACCCATACATCTATCCATCCATTCATCCATCCATCCATCCATCCTTCCATCCATCCATCCATCCACCAGTCAACCAAGCTAAGTACAAAAGGAGATCTCTCCTTGAATGGTGAGGAGAAACAACGATGCATAGGTAGGTTGCAAAGGCCCAGTTTGGCTGAATAGGGCAGAGGGGCTGAACCTGGGAATGTGTTGGGGCGTGTGGGTTTGGGTGGGATGAGCCGGAGACCCTGTGAGCTGGGTCACATTAGGGGCAGGCAGGGGGTGGAAGGGGTTGCGAACAGCTGTCACTGGAGAAGCATCACAAGTGCTGGAGCTGGTGAGCAGGGCACCTGGAAGAGAGGACAGACAAAGGAGAGAAGCAAAGTGCGGAGGAGAGGAGAGGGGAGAGGATGGTGAGGACAGGAGAGGACAGGAGAGGACAGGATTGGAGGGGACCTGAGAAACCTACCTGGACAAAGGCGGCATACGGACATCCAGGAAGGCAGGCAGGCATGCAGGCAGCTCTGGCCTGGGCTCCCAGGATCCCGGGCGCACCTCCACCTGTCTTCTCTTGGCTGCCAGCCCTGAGGTCCCTCGTCGGTCAGCACTGTCTTCCCATCCTTCCGTCCCTCTGTGCCAGGGCCCAGGCGTCTGGGCGCTGTTGCCTGACCTAGTGGCAGGGCAGTTGGGCTGCCCAGTGCCAGTGTGGCCAGCACAGATTGCCAGGGGCTAGGACATCACAGAGGGCTCATGTGGTTGCTAGGCCATGGGGACCCCGCCCATCCAGTTGACCAGCAGCCATGACCCCCACGCTGAACTTGACCTGAGGGGTGGTGGCCAGCCACCAGAGCCAGAGCCCCAGGCCAAAGCAGGTGCTGGTCGGCCGGGCCAAGGGGCTATGTGCAGATTGGTGTGTGTCTGGGCATGGGGCTGGCATCTGACAGTCCAGGGCGGGGGACCAAGGTCCGCCAGGCCCCTGTCCCACCATGTGCACTGACACACAGTCTTGCTGACTGACTGACAGTCCCCGCCCCAGAGATACCCACACCAAATCCCTGGGTGCCCTGAGCTGCCCCTGAGGGTTGGTGGGTGCCTGCCTGGACACATGCCTCCGTAATGGAGGCCTCTATTAATCCCGTTGCCTACTGACAGCTGCCCTCCTGCCCCTCCTCCTCCTCCTATGCCTCCTCCTCCTCCTCTTCCTACTCTTCCTCCTCCTCTTTCTCCTCCTCCTCCTCCACCCCCTCCTCCTCTTCCTCATCCTCAGATGGACTCACTCAGGGCCCTTGGCCTAGGCAAGCCTGGGCTGCTGCTCTGGCTTCTGCAGCTTCTATCCAGTGGGGGGGTGTAGGAATCTGTTCCTGTCAGTCCCTGATTCCTGGGACCTTCCATGCCTCCAGCTGCCCCCACTCTCTAGTCCTGACCCCTCCTCAAGGATGCCCCCTTTCCCCTTACCCTCTGTCCCCCAGCTCCCAACTAACATCTACTGTGTTCCCAACTAACATCTACTGCGCTACTTTACTGCCACCCTGCTTCTGCCCTTCAGCCCCGAGGGCCCAGGGCCAGCCCAGCTGCCATCTCACCATCCAGCAGGGGGACCTGCCCTAACCCCCTGCCACCACACCCACACACACAGCCCTGCACACACTCCTGGGCTCCCCTGCCTGCAGCCTGCCTCTCAAACAGTCTCCTTCTGCCCCCTAGCCCCCTTACAGCCTCTGCCACGGACCCCCACAGACACCTGGGCATGAGCAGTGCAGGCATGCAAACAGCTCCCCTCGCCCCCACTCCAGTTGCTCCAAGGTTGTCAAGAGTCTTTTTTTCATGCTGTAGGGGAGGGAGTTGAGACAGTCCAATGTCCTGGGGAGCAAGAACTGCAAACAGTCCATCTACAATGTAACATTTGGGTCTCAGGCCGCCCAATCCCTAGTGCGCTGTGCAGACCTTTGACTGGCAAAAACACCCCATCTGAGCGTGAGATCTGGCTGGGCTAGTGGCTCTTTCTGTGGACTAAGAGACAGACAGACAGAGTTTTCAGGTTCAAAACCTATACTTCCCAGAAGATGGTCATTCACTTCGGTAAAAAAAAAAAAAAAAAAAAAAAAAAAAAGGCTTTTTATTTTTTTTCCTCCTGCCTGGGTAACCTGTCTCCTGCCTGTTTCAAAGTGAAAAAAGGGAAAAATCTTTTTTGGAGCGAAAAGGACCAAAATGCAGGCAGGTGGACTCCGTGGAAGGTGGATGGGGAGTTGCTCCTGCCCTGGCACTAGAGCCCCAGCTGCTGTTCCAGGTGCTCTCTGATAACAGAGATCTCCGTGTGTCGTGTCATGACACTGTCTCCAGGACTGACCCTCAGGATAATGAGGATTCAAAACGAGGCAGGTGATACTGCCTTCAAAAGTAAATCCAGGGAGGTTTGGCGGTATGTCAGAGGGTTGAGGGCTTGTGGCGCTCACGAATAGAGGGGACAGGTGGAAGGATTTGGGGTCTGGCCCCCAGACCGCCACCTGCAGGGGAGTCGCTTTACAGGGGGTGAAGCAGGTCTTTAGGAGCTCTATCTTTCTCTCCCACCCTGTATTTCCTCTGCTCTCTCCTTTTGTGTCTGTCAGATGCAAGGTCAGTAACAACAACAACAACAACAAAAACAATAACCACCACAGTGACCAAGCAACAAGGGCAGCGAAAGGGGAACAAATGGAGTGCAGGAGCTGTGGATTATTCGTGGCGTAGGCACTCAGCTGTGGCAATAACCCCTTGAGGCAATCAATCCATACATGAAGATGTAATACAGGTAACAGAGACGTATATGTCCCTGTGTGTTTCCACTGAGTTAATGTAAATGCACTTTTATTGACTTCTTCATTTATTTATTACCTTGCCAGGAGAATTTCTTTTCATTGCTAAAAAAAAGTGTCCCATCAAGGGTAGCAGGTGGTGCCACACCCAGTTAAGCACTCATGTTACAATGCAGGAGGACTGGGCTTCAACACCCTGGTTCCCACATGCCAGGGGAAATCTTTACAGGTGGTGCGGAAGTGCTGCAGTTGTCTCTCTCTGTGTCTCAAACTCTCTCTACCTCCCTTCCCTCTCAATTCCTGTCTATTTATTCCAGTGAATAATCAAGAAAATAGAAAGTAAAAAAAGAAAAAGGAAAAGGAAATATTCCACGACTTCAAATGGGCTACTCAGGACAATGCTTTCCTTGTTAAGATCCTCACAGCATTCCATATGCAGAAAGGCAAAGACGCCATGTATTTTTTAACCCAGTTTTTATATTTATTTATTTATTTAGGTGCTTATTCATTTTTGTTATTGATGAATTAATGTTTTACATTTGACATTGACTAAGGATCTGACACCAGCGGACTCCAGTACCCCTATATGGTACTCTGCCTCTACAAAACCCATCCATTGACCTGTCCATCCATCCATCCATCCACCCATACATCTATCCATCCATTCATCCATCCATCCATCCATCCTTCCATCCATCCATCCATCCACCAGTCAACCAAGCTAAGTACAAAAGGAGATCTCTCCTTGAATGGTGAGGAGAAACAACGATGCATAGGTAGGTTGCAAAGGCCCAGTTTGGCTGAATAGGGCAGAGGGGCTGAACCTGGGAATGTGTTGGGGCGTGTGGGTTTGGGTGGGATGAGCCGGAGACCCTGTGAGCTGGGTCACATTAGGGGCAGGCAGGGGGTGGAAGGGGTTGCGAACAGCTGTCACTGGAGAAGCATCACAAGTGCTGGAGCTGGTGAGCAGGGCACCTGGAAGAGAGGACAGACAAAGGAGAGAAGCAAAGTGCGGAGGAGAGGAGAGGGGAGAGGATGGTGAGGACAGGAGAGGACAGGAGAGGACAGGATTGGAGGGGACCTGAGAAACCTACCTGGACAAAGGCGGCATACGGACATCCAGGAAGGCAGGCAGGCATGCAGGCAGCTCTGGCCTGGGCTCCCAGGATCCCGGGCGCACCTCCACCTGTCTTCTCTTGGCTGCCAGCCCTGAGGTCCCTCGTCGGTCAGCACTGTCTTCCCATCCTTCCGTCCCTCTGTGCCAGGGCCCAGGCGTCTGGGCGCTGTTGCCTGACCTAGTGGCAGGGCAGTTGGGCTGCCCAGTGCCAGTGTGGCCAGCACAGATTGCCAGGGGCTAGGACATCACAGAGGGCTCATGTGGTTGCTAGGCCATGGGGACCCCGCCCATCCAGTTGACCAGCAGCCATGACCCCCACGCTGAACTTGACCTGAGGGGTGGTGGCCAGCCACCAGAGCCAGAGCCCCAGGCCAAAGCAGGTGCTGGTCGGCCGGGCCAAGGGGCTATGTGCAGATTGGTGTGTGTCTGGGCATGGGGCTGGCATCTGACAGTCCAGGGCGGGGGACCAAGGTCCGCCAGGCCCCTGTCCCACCATGTGCACTGACACACAGTCTTGCTGACTGACTGACAGTCCCCGCCCCAGAGATACCCACACCAAATCCCTGGGTGCCCTGAGCTGCCCCTGAGGGTTGGTGGGTGCCTGCCTGGACACATGCCTCCGTAATGGAGGCCTCTATTAATCCCGTTGCCTACTGACAGCTGCCCTCCTGCCCCTCCTCCTCCTCCTATGCCTCCTCCTCCTCCTCTTCCTACTCTTCCTCCTCCTCTTTCTCCTCCTCCTCCTCCACCCCCTCCTCCTCTTCCTCATCCTCAGATGGACTCACTCAGGGCCCTTGGCCTAGGCAAGCCTGGGCTGCTGCTCTGGCTTCTGCAGCTTCTATCCAGTGGGGGGGTGTAGGAATCTGTTCCTGTCAGTCCCTGATTCCTGGGACCTTCCATGCCTCCAGCTGCCCCCACTCTCTAGTCCTGACCCCTCCTCAAGGATGCCCCCTTTCCCCTTACCCTCTGTCCCCCAGCTCCCAACTAACATCTACTGTGTTCCCAACTAACATCTACTGCGCTACTTTACTGCCACCCTGCTTCTGCCCTTCAGCCCCGAGGGCCCAGGGCCAGCCCAGCTGCCATCTCACCATCCAGCAGGGGGACCTGCCCTAACCCCCTGCCACCACACCCACACACACAGCCCTGCACACACTCCTGGGCTCCCCTGCCTGCAGCCTGCCTCTCAAACAGTCTCCTTCTGCCCCCTAGCCCCCTTACAGCCTCTGCCACGGACCCCCACAGACACCTGGGCATGAGCAGTGCAGACATGCAAACAGCTCCCCTCGCCCCCACTCCAGTTGCTCCAAGGTTGTCAAGAGTCTTTTTTTCATGCTGTAGGGGAGGGAGTTGAGACAGTCCAATGTCCTGGGGAGCAAGAACTGCAAACAGTCCATCTACAATGTAACATTTGGGTCTCAGGCCGCCCAATCCCTAGTGCGCTGTGCAGACCTTTGACTGGCAAAAACACCCCATCTGAGCGTGAGATCTGGCTGGGCTAGTGGCTCTTTCTGTGGACTAAGAGACAGACAGACAGAGTTTTCAGGTTCAAAACCTATACTTCCCAGAAGATGGTCATTCACTTCGGTAAAAAAAAAAAAAAAAAAAAAAAAAAAAAAAAAAGGCTTTTTATTTTTTTTCCTCCTGCCTGGGTAACCTGTCTCCTGCCTGTTTCAAAGTGAAAAAAGGGAAAAATCTTTTTTGGAGCGAAAAGGACCAAAATGCAGGCAGGTGGACTCCGTGGAAGGTGGATGGGGAGTTGCTCCTGCCCTGGCACTAGAGCCCCAGCTGCTGTTCCAGGTGCTCTCTGATAACAGAGATCTCCGTGTGTCGTGTCATGACACTGTCTCCAGGACTGACCCTCAGGATAATGAGGATTCAAAACGAGGCAGGTGATACTGCCTTCAAAAGTAAATCCAGGGAGGTTTGGCGGTATGTCAGAGGGTTGAGGGCTTGTGGCGCTCACGAATAGAGGGGACAGGTGGAAGGATTTGGGGTCTGGCCCCCAGACCGCCACCTGCAGGGGAGTCGCTTTACAGGGGGTGAAGCAGGTCTTTAGGAGCTCTATCTTTCTCTCCCACCCTGTATTTCCTCTGCTCTCTCCTTTTGTGTCTGTCAGATGCAAGGTCAGTAACAACAACAACAACAACAAAAACAATAACCACCACAGTGACCAAGCAACAAGGGCAGCGAAAGGGGAACAAATGGAGTGCAGGAGCTGTGGATTATTCGTGGCGTAGGCACTCAGCTGTGGCAATAACCCCTTGAGGCAATCAATCCATACATGAAGATGTAATACAGGTAACAGAGACGTATATGTCCCTGTGTGTTTCCACTGAGTTAATGTAAATGCACTTTTATTGACTTCTTCATTTATTTATTACCTTGCCAGGAGAATTTCTTTTCATTGCTAAAAAAAAGTGTCCCATCAAGGGTAGCAGGTGGTGCCACACCCAGTTAAGCACTCATGTTACAATGCAGGAGGACTGGGCTTCAACACCCTGGTTCCCACATGCCAGGGGAAATCTTTACAGGTGGTGCGGAAGTGCTGCAGTTGTCTCTCTCTGTGTCTCAAACTCTCTCTACCTCCCTTCCCTCTCAATTCCTGTCTATTTATTCCAGTGAATAATCAAGAAAATAGAAAGTAAAAAAAGAAAAAGGAAAAGGAAATATTCCACGACTTCAAATGGGCTACTCAGGACAATGCTTTCCTTGTTAAGATCCTCACAGCATTCCATATGCAGAAAGGCAAAGACGCCATGTATTTTTTAACCCAGTTTTTATATTTATTTATTTATTTATTTATTTAGGTGCTTATTCATTTTTGTTATTGATGAATTAATGTTTTACATTTGACATTGACTAAGGATCTGACACCAGCGGACTCCAGTACCCCTATATGGTACTCTGCCTCTACAAAACCCATCCATTGACCTGTCCATCCATCCATCCATCCACCCATACATCTATCCATCCATTCATCCATCCATCCATCCATCCTTCCATCCATCCATCCATCCACCAGTCAACCAAGCTAAGTACAAAAGGAGATCTCTCCTTGAATGGTGAGGAGAAACAACGATGCATAGGTAGGTTGCAAAGGCCCAGTTTGGCTGAATAGGGCAGAGGGGCTGAACCTGGGAATGTGTTGGGGCGTGTGGGTTTGGGTGGGATGAGCCGGAGACCCTGTGAGCTGGGTCACATTAGGGGCAGGCAGGGGGTGGAAGGGGTTGCGAACAGCTGTCACTGGAGAAGCATCACAAGTGCTGGAGCTGGTGAGCAGGGCACCTGGAAGAGAGGACAGACAAAGGAGAGAAGCAAAGTGCGGAGGAGAGGAGAGGGGAGAGGATGGTGAGGACAGGAGAGGACAGGAGAGGACAGGATTGGAGGGGACCTGAGAAACCTACCTGGACAAAGGCGGCATACGGACATCCAGGAAGGCAGGCAGGCATGCAGGCAGCTCTGGCCTGGGCTCCCAGGATCCCGGGCGCACCTCCACCTGTCTTCTCTTGGCTGCCAGCCCTGAGGTCCCTCGTCGGTCAGCACTGTCTTCCCATCCTTCCGTCCCTCTGTGCCAGGGCCCAGGCGTCTGGGCGCTGTTGCCTGACCTAGTGGCAGGGCAGTTGGGCTGCCCAGTGCCAGTGTGGCCAGCACAGATTGCCAGGGGCTAGGACATCACAGAGGGCTCATGTGGTTGCTAGGCCATGGGGACCCCGCCCATCCAGTTGACCAGCAGCCATGACCCCCACGCTGAACTTGACCTGAGGGGTGGTGGCCAGCCACCAGAGCCAGAGCCCCAGGCCAAAGCAGGTGCTGGTCGGCCGGGCCAAGGGGCTATGTGCAGATTGGTGTGTGTCTGGGCATGGGGCTGGCATCTGACAGTCCAGGGCGGGGGACCAAGGTCCGCCAGGCCCCTGTCCCACCATGTGCACTGACACACAGTCTTGCTGACTGACTGACAGTCCCCGCCCCAGAGATACCCACACCAAATCCCTGGGTGCCCTGAGCTGCCCCTGAGGGTTGGTGGGTGCCTGCCTGGACACATGCCTCCGTAATGGAGGCCTCTATTAATCCCGTTGCCTACTGACAGCTGCCCTCCTGCCCCTCCTCCTCCTCCTACGCCTCCTCCTCCTCCTCTTCCTACTCTTCCTCCTCCTCTTTCTCCTCCTCCTCCTCCACCCCCTCCTCCTCTTCCTCATCCTCAGATGGACTCACTCAGGGCCCTTGGCCTAGGCAAGCCAGGGCTGCTGCTCTGGCTTCTGCAGCTTCTATCCAGTGGGGGGGTGTAGGAATCTGTTCCTGTCAGTCCCTGATTCCTGGGACCTTCCATGCCTCCAGCTGCCCCCACTCTCTAGTCCTGACCCCTCCTCAAGGATGCCCCCTTTCCCCTTACCCTCTGTCCCCCAGCTCCCAACTAACATCTACTGTGTTCCCAACTAACATCTACTGCGCTACTTTACTGCCACCCTGCTTCTGCCCTTCAGCCCCGAGGGCCCAGGGCCAGCCCAGCTGCCATCTCACCATCCAGCAGGGGGACCTGCCCTAACCCCCTGCCACCACACCCACACACACAGCCCTGCACACACTCCTGGGCTCCCCTGCCTGCAGCCTGCCTCTCAAACAGTCTCCTTCTGCCCCCTAGCCCCCTTACAGCCTCTGCCACGGACCCCCACAGACACCTGGGCATGAGCAGTGCAGACATGCAAACAGCTCCCCTCGCCCCCACTCCAGTTGCTCCAAGGTTGTCAAGAGTCTTTTTTTCATGCTGTAGGGGAGGGAGTTGAGACAGTCCAATGTCCTGGGGAGCAAGAACTGCAAACAGTCCATCTACAATGTAACATTTGGGTCTCAGGCCGCCCAATCCCTAGTGCGCTGTGCAGACCTTTGACTGGCAAAAACACCCCATCTGAGCGTGAGATCTGGCTGGGCTAGTGGCTCTTTCTGTGGACTAAGAGACAGACAGACAGAGTTTTCAGGTTCAAAACCTATACTTGCCAGAAGATGGTCATTCACTTGGGTAAAAAAAAAAAAAAAAAAAAGGCTTTTTATTTTTTTTCCTCCTGCCTGGGTAACCTGTCTCCTGCCTGTTTCAAAGTGAAAAAAGGGAAAAATCTTTTTTGGAGCGAAAAGGACCAAAATGCAGGCAGGTGGACTCCGTGGAAGGTGGATGGGGAGTTGCTCCTGCCCTGGCACTAGAGCCCCAGCTGCTGTTCCAGGTGCTCTCTGATAACAGAGATCTCCGTGTGTCGTGTCATGACACTGTCTCCAGGACTGACCCTCAGGATAATGAGGATTCAAAACGAGGCAGGTGATACTGCCTTCAAAAGTAAATCCAGGGAGGTTTGGCGGTATGTCAGAGGGTTGAGGGCTTGTGGCGCTCACGAATAGAGGGGACAGGTGGAAGGATTTGGGGTCTGGCCCCCAGACCGCCACCTGCAGGGGAGTCGCTTTACAGGGGGTGAAGCAGGTCTTTAGGAGCTCTATCTTTCTCTCCCACCCTGTATTTCCTCTGCTCTCTCCTTTTGTGTCTGTCAGATGCAAGGTCAGTAACAACAACAACAACAACAAAAACAATAACCACCACAGTGACCAAGCAACAAGGGCAGCGAAAGGGGAACAAATGGAGTGCAGGAGCTGTGGATTATTCGTGGCGTAGGCACTCAGCTGTGGCAATAACCCCTTGAGGCAATCAATCCATACATGAAGATGTAATACAGGTAACAGAGACGTATATGTCCCTGTGTGTTTCCACTGAGTTAATGTAAATGCACTTTTATTGACTTCTTCATTTATTTATTACCTTGCCAGGAGAATTTCTTTTCATTGCTAAAAAAAAGTGTCCCATCAAGGGTAGCAGGTGGTGCCACACCCAGTTAAGCACTCATGTTACAATGCAGGAGGACTGGGCTTCAACACCCTGGTTCCCACATGCCAGGGGAAATCTTTACAGGTGGTGCGGAAGTGCTGCAGTTGTCTCTCTCTGTGTCTCAAACTCTCTCTACCTCCCTTCCCTCTCAATTCCTGTCTATTTATTCCAGTGAATAATCAAGAAAATAGAAAGTAAAAAAAGAAAAAGGAAAAGGAAATATTCCACGACTTCAAATGGGCTACTCAGGACAATGCTTTCCTTGTTAAGATCCTCACAGCATTCCATATGCAGAAAGGCAAAGACGCCATGTATTTTTTAACCCAGTTTTTATATTTATTTATTTATTTATTTATTTAGGTGCTTATTCATTTTTGTTATTGATGAATTAATGTTTTACATTTGACATTGACTAAGGATCTGACACCAGCGGACTCCAGTACCCCTATATGGTACTCTGCCTCTACAAAACCCATCCATTGACCTGTCCATCCATCCATCCATCCACCCATACATCTATCCATCCATTCATCCATCCATCCATCCATCCTTCCATCCATCCATCCATCCACCAGTCAACCAAGCTAAGTACAAAAGGAGATCTCTCCTTGAATGGTGAGGAGAAACAACGATGCATAGGTAGGTTGCAAAGGCCCAGTTTGGCTGAATAGGGCAGAGGGGCTGAACCTGGGAATGTGTTGGGGCGTGTGGGTTTGGGTGGGATGAGCCGGAGACCCTGTGAGCTGGGTCACATTAGGGGCAGGCAGGGGGTGGAAGGGGTTGCGAACAGCTGTCACTGGAGAAGCATCACAAGTGCTGGAGCTGGTGAGCAGGGCACCTGGAAGAGAGGACAGACAAAGGAGAGAAGCAAAGTGCGGAGGAGAGGAGAGGGGAGAGGATGGTGAGGACAGGAGAGGACAGGAGAGGACAGGATTGGAGGGGACCTGAGAAACCTACCTGGACAAAGGCGGCATACGGACATCCAGGAAGGCAGGCAGGCATGCAGGCAGCTCTGGCCTGGGCTCCCAGGATCCCGGGCGCACCTCCACCTGTCTTCTCTTGGCTGCCAGCCCTGAGGTCCCTCGTCGGTCAGCACTGTCTTCCCATCCTTCCGTCCCTCTGTGCCAGGGCCCAGGCGTCTGGGCGCTGTTGCCTGACCTAGTGGCAGGGCAGTTGGGCTGCCCAGTGCCAGTGTGGCCAGCACAGATTGCCAGGGGCTAGGACATCACAGAGGGCTCATGTGGTTGCTAGGCCATGGGGACCCCGCCCATCCAGTTGACCAGCAGCCATGACCCCCACGCTGAACTTGACCTGAGGGGTGGTGGCCAGCCACCAGAGCCAGAGCCCCAGGCCAAAGCAGGTGCTGGTCGGCCGGGCCAAGGGGCTATGTGCAGATTGGTGTGTGTCTGGGCATGGGGCTGGCATCTGACAGTCCAGGGCGGGGGACCAAGGTCCGCCAGGCCCCTGTCCCACCATGTGCACTGACACACAGTCTTGCTGACTGACTGACAGTCCCCGCCCCAGAGATACCCACACCAAATCCCTGGGTGCCCTGAGCTGCCCCTGAGGGTTGGTGGGTGCCTGCCTGGACACATGCCTCCGTAATGGAGGCCTCTATTAATCCCGTTGCCTACTGACAGCTGCCCTCCTGCCCCTCCTCCTCCTCCTACGCCTCCTCCTCCTCCTCTTCCTACTCTTCCTCCTCCTCTTTCTCCTCCTCCTCCTCCACCCCCTCCTCCTCTTCCTCATCCTCAGATGGACTCACTCAGGGCCCTTGGCCTAGGCAAGCCTGGGCTGCTGCTCTGGCTTCTGCAGCTTCTATCCAGTGGGGGGGTGTAGGAATCTGTTCCTGTCAGTCCCTGATTCCTGGGACCTTCCATGCCTCCAGCTGCCCCCACTCTCTAGTCCTGACCCCTCCTCAAGGATGCCCCCTTTCCCCTTACCCTCTGTCCCCCAGCTCCCAACTAACATCTACTGTGTTCCCAACTAACATCTACTGCGCTACTTTACTGCCACCCTGCTTCTGCCCTTCAGCCCCGAGGGCCCAGGGCCAGCCCAGCTGCCATCTCACCATCCAGCAGGGGGACCTGCCCTAACCCCCTGCCACCACACCCACACACACAGCCCTGCACACACTCCTGGGCTCCCCTGCCTGCAGCCTGCCTCTCAAACAGTCTCCTTCTGCCCCCTAGCCCCCTTACAGCCTCTGCCACGGACCCCCACAGACACCTGGGCATGAGCAGTGCAGACATGCAAACAGCTCCCCTCGCCCCCACTCCAGTTGCTCCAAGGTTGTCAAGAGTCTTTTTTTCATGCTGTAGGGGAGGGAGTTGAGACAGTCCAATGTCCTGGGGAGCAAGAACTGCAAACAGTCCATCTACAATGTAACATTTGGGTCTCAGGCCGCCCAATCCCTAGTGCGCTGTGCAGACCTTTGACTGGCAAAAACACCCCATCTGAGCGTGAGATCTGGCTGGGCTAGTGGCTCTTTCTGTGGACTAAGAGACAGACAGACAGAGTTTTCAGGTTCAAAACCTATACTTCCCAGAAGATGGTCATTCACTTCGGTAAAAAAAAAAAAAAAAAAAAAAAAAAAAAAAAAAAAAAAAAAGGCTTTTTATTTTTTTTCCTCCTGCCTGGGTAACCTGTCTCCTGCCTGTTTCAAAGTGAAAAAAGGGAAAAATCTTTTTTGGAGCGAAAAGGACCAAAATGCAGGCAGGTGGACTCCGTGGAAGGTGGATGGGGAGTTGCTCCTGCCCTGGCACTAGAGCCCCAGCTGCTGTTCCAGGTGCTCTCTGATAACAGAGATCTCCGTGTGTCGTGTCATGACACTGTCTCCAGGACTGACCCTCAGGATAATGAGGATTCAAAACGAGGCAGGTGATACTGCCTTCAAAAGTAAATCCAGGGAGGTTTGGCGGTATGTCAGAGGGTTGAGGGCTTGTGGCGCTCACGAATAGAGGGGACAGGTGGAAGGATTTGGGGTCTGGCCCCCAGACCGCCACCTGCAGGGGAGTCGCTTTACAGGGGGTGAAGCAGGTCTTTAGGAGCTCTATCTTTCTCTCCCACCCTGTATTTCCTCTGCTCTCTCCTTTTGTGTCTGTCAGATGCAAGGTCAGTAACAACAACAACAACAACAAAAACAATAACCACCACAGTGACCAAGCAACAAGGGCAGCGAAAGGGGAACAAATGGAGTGCAGGAGCTGTGGATTATTCGTGGCGTAGGCACTCAGCTGTGGCAATAACCCCTTGAGGCAATCAATCCATACATGAAGATGTAATACAGGTAACAGAGACGTATATGTCCCTGTGTGTTTCCACTGAGTTAATGTAAATGCACTTTTATTGACTTCTTCATTTATTTATTACCTTGCCAGGAGAATTTCTTTTCATTGCTAAAAAAAAGTGTCCCATCAAGGGTAGCAGGTGGTGCCACACCCAGTTAAGCACTCATGTTACAATGCAGGAGGACTGGGCTTCAACACCCTGGTTCCCACATGCCAGGGGAAATCTTTACAGGTGGTGCGGAAGTGCTGCAGTTGTCTCTCTCTGTGTCTCAAACTCTCTCTACCTCCCTTCCCTCTCAATTCCTGTCTATTTATTCCAGTGAATAATCAAGAAAATAGAAAGTAAAAAAAGAAAAAGGAAAAGGAAATATTCCACGACTTCAAATGGGCTACTCAGGACAATGCTTTCCTTGTTAAGATCCTCACAGCATTCCATATGCAGAAAGGCAAAGACGCCATGTATTTTTTAACCCAGTTTTTATATTTATTTATTTATTTATTTAGGTGCTTATTCATTTTTGTTATTGATGAATTAATGTTTTACATTTGACATTGACTAAGGATCTGACACCAGCGGACTCCAGTACCCCTATATGGTACTCTGCCTCTACAAAACCCATCCATTGACCTGTCCATCCATCCATCCATCCACCCATACATCTATCCATCCATTCATCCATCCATCCATCCATCCTTCCATCCATCCATCCATCCACCAGTCAACCAAGCTAAGTACAAAAGGAGATCTCTCCTTGAATGGTGAGGAGAAACAACGATGCATAGGTAGGTTGCAAAGGCCCAGTTTGGCTGAATAGGGCAGAGGGGCTGAACCTGGGAATGTGTTGGGGCGTGTGGGTTTGGGTGGGATGAGCCGGAGACCCTGTGAGCTGGGTCACATTAGGGGCAGGCAGGGGGTGGAAGGGGTTGCGAACAGCTGTCACTGGAGAAGCATCACAAGTGCTGGAGCTGGTGAGCAGGGCACCTGGAAGAGAGGACAGACAAAGGAGAGAAGCAAAGTGCGGAGGAGAGGAGAGGGGAGAGGATGGTGAGGACAGGAGAGGACAGGAGAGGACAGGATTGGAGGGGACCTGAGAAACCTACCTGGACAAAGGCAGCATACGGACATCCAGGAAGGCAGGCAGGCATGCAGGCAGCTGTGGCCTGGGCTCCCAGGATCCCGGGCGCACCTCCACCTGTCTTCTCTTGGCTGCCAGCCCTGAGGTCCCTCGTCGGTCAGCACTGTCTTCCCATCCTTCCGTCCCTCTGTGCCAGGGCCCAGGCGTCTGGGCGCTGTTGCCTGACCTAGTGGCAGGGCAGTTGGGCTGCCCAGTGCCAGTGTGGCCAGCACAGATTGCCAGGGGCTAGGACATCACAGAGGGCTCATGTGGTTGCTAGGCCATGGGGACCCCGCCCATCCAGTTGACCAGCAGCCATGACCCCCACGCTGAACTTGACCTGAGGGGTGGTGGCCAGCCACCAGAGCCAGAGCCCCAGGCCAAAGCAGGTGCTGGTCGGCCGGGCCAAGGGGCTATGTGCAGATTGGTGTGTGTCTGGGCATGGGGCTGGCATCTGACAGTCCAGGGCGGGGGACCAAGGTCCGCCAGGCCCCTGTCCCACCATGTGCACTGACACACAGTCTTGCTGACTGACTGACAGTCCCCGCCCCAGAGATACCCACACCAAATCCCTGGGTGCCCTGAGCTGCCCCTGAGGGTTGGTGGGTGCCTGCCTGGACACATGCCTCCGTAATGGAGGCCTCTATTAATCCCGTTGCCTACTGACAGCTGCCCTCCTGCCCCTCTTCCTCCTCCTACGCCTCCTCCTCCTCCTCTTCCTACTCTTCCTCCTCCTCTTTCTCCTCCTCCTCCTCCACCCCCTCCTCCTCTTCCTCATCCTCAGATGGACTCACTCAGGGCCCTTGGCCTAGGCAAGCCTGGGCTGCTGCTCTGGCTTCTGCAGCTTCTATCCAGTGGGGGGGTGTAGGAATCTGTTCCTGTCAGTCCCTGATTCCTGGGACCTTCCATGCCTCCAGCTGCCCCCACTCTCTAGTCCTGACCCCTCCTCAAGGATGCCCCCTTTCCCCTTACCCTCTGTCCCCCAGCTCCCAACTAACATCTACTGTGTTCCCAACTAACATCTACTGCGCTACTTTACTGCCACCCTGCTTCTGCCCTTCAGCCCCGAGGGCCCAGGGCCAGCCCAGCTGCCATCTCACCATCCAGCAGGGGGACCTGCCCTAACCCCCTGCCACCACACCCACACACACAGCCCTGCACACACTCCTGGGCTCCCCTGCCTGCAGCCTGCCTCTCAAACAGTCTCCTTCTGCCCCCTAGCCCCCTTACAGCCTCTGCCACGGACCCCCACAGACACCTGGGCATGAGCAGTGCAGACATGCAAACAGCTCCCCTCGCCCCCACTCCAGTTGCTCCAAGGTTGTCAAGAGTCTTTTTTTCATGCTGTAGGGGAGGGAGTTGAGACAGTCCAATGTCCTGGGGAGCAAGAACTGCAAACAGTCCATCTACAATGTAACATTTGGGTCTCAGGCCGCCCAATCCCTAGTGCGCTGTGCAGACCTTTGACTGGCAAAAACACCCCATCTGAGCGTGAGATCTGGCTGGGCTAGTGGCTCTTTCTGTGGACTAAGAGACAGACAGACAGAGTTTTCAGGTTCAAAACCTATACTTCCCAGAAGATGGTCATTCACTTCGGTAAAAAAAAAAAAAAAAAAAAAAAAAGGCTTTTTATTTTTTTTCCTCCTGCCTGGGTAACCTGTCTCCTGCCTGTTTCAAAGTGAAAAAAGGGAAAAATCTTTTTTGGAGCGAAAAGGACCAAAATGCAGGCAGGTGGACTCCATGGAAGGTGGATGGGGAGTTGCTCCTGCCCTGGCACTAGAGCCCCAGCTGCTGTTCCAGGTGCTCTCTGATAACAGAGATCTCCGTGTGTCGTGTCATGACACTGTCTCCAGGACTGACCCTCAGGATAATGAGGATTCAAAACGAGGCAGGTGATACTGCCTTCAAAAGTAAATCCAGGGAGGTTTGGCGGTATGTCAGAGGGTTGAGGGCTTGTGGCGCTCACGAATAGAGGGGACAGGTGGAAGGATTTGGGGTCTGGCCCCCAGACCGCCACCTGCAGGGGAGTCGCTTTACAGGGGGTGAAGCAGGTCTTTAGGAGCTCTATCTTTCTCTCCCACCCTGTATTTCCTCTGCTCTCTCCTTTTGTGTCTGTCAGATGCAAGGTCAGTAACAACAACAACAACAACAAAAACAATAACCACCACAGTGACCAAGCAACAAGGGCAGCGAAAGGGGAACAAATGGAGTGCAGGAGCTGTGGATTATTCGTGGCGTAGGCACTCAGCTGTGGCAATAACCCCTTGAGGCAATCAATCCATACATGAAGATGTAATACAGGTAACAGAGACGTATATGTCCCTGTGTGTTTCCACTGAGTTAATGTAAATGCACTTTTATTGACTTCTTCATTTATTTATTACCTTGCCAGGAGAATTTCTTTTCATTGCTAAAAAAAAGTGTCCCATCAAGGGTAGCAGGTGGTGCCACACCCAGTTAAGCACTCATGTTACAATGCAGGAGGACTGGGCTTCAACACCCTGGTTCCCACATGCCAGGGGAAATCTTTACAGGTGGTGCGGAAGTGCTGCAGTTGTCTCTCTCTGTGTCTCAAACTCTCTCTACCTCCCTTCCCTCTCAATTCCTGTCTATTTATTCCAGTGAATAATCAAGAAAATAGAAAGTAAAAAAAGAAAAAGGAAAAGGAAATATTCCACGACTTCAAATGGGCTACTCAGGACAATGCTTTCCTTGTTAAGATCCTCACAGCATTCCATATGCAGAAAGGCAAAGACGCCATGTATTTTTTAACCCAGTTTTTATATTTATTTATTTATTTATTTAGGTGCTTATTCATTTTTGTTATTGATGAATTAATGTTTTACATTTGACATTGACTAAGGATCTGACACCAGCGGACTCCAGTACCCCTATATGGTACTCTGCCTCTACAAAACCCATCCATTGACCTGTCCATCCATCCATCCATCCACCCATACATCTATCCATCCATTCATCCATCCATCCATCCATCCTTCCATCCATCCATCCATCCACCAGTCAACCAAGCTAAGTACAAAAGGAGATCTCTCCTTGAATGGTGAGGAGAAACAACGATGCATAGGTAGGTTGCAAAGGCCCAGTTTGGCTGAATAGGGCAGAGGGGCTGAACCTGGGAATGTGTTGGGGCGTGTGGGTTTGGGTGGGATGAGCCGGAGACCCTGTGAGCTGGGTCACATTAGGGGCAGGCAGGGGGTGGACGGGGTTGCGAACAGCTGTCACTGGAGAAGCATCACAAGTGCTGGAGCTGGTGAGCAGGGCACCTGGAAGAGAGGACAGACAAAGGAGAGAAGCAAAGTGCGGAGGAGAGGAGAGGGGAGAGGATGGTGAGGACAGGAGAGGACAGGAGAGGACAGGATTGGAGGGGACCTGAGAAACCTACCTGGACAAAGGCAGCATACGGACATCCAGGAAGGCAGGCAGGCATGCAGGCAGCTCTGGCCTGGGCTCCCAGGATCCCGGGCGCACCTCCACCTGTCTTCTCTTGGCTGCCAGCCCTGAGGTCCCTCGTCGGTCAGCACTGTCTTCCCATCCTTCCGTCCCTCTGTGCCAGGGCCCAGGCGTCTGGGCGCTGTTGCCTGACCTAGTGGCAGGGCAGTTGGGCTGCCCAGTGCCAGTGTGGCCAGCACAGATTGCCAGGGGCTAGGACATCACAGAGGGCTCATGTGGTTGCTAGGCCATGGGGACCCCGCCCATCCAGTTGACCAGCAGCCATGACCCCCACGCTGAACTTGACCTGAGGGGTGGTGGCCAGCCACCAGAGCCAGAGCCCCAGGCCAAAGCAGGTGCTGGTCGGCCGGGCCAAGGGGCTATGTGCAGATTGGTGTGTGTCTGGGCATGGGGCTGGCATCTGACAGTCCAGGGCGGGGGACCAAGGTCCGCCAGGCCCCTGTCCCACCATGTGCACTGACACACAGTCTTGCTGACTGACTGACAGTCCCCGCCCCAGAGATACCCACACCAAATCCCTGGGTGCCCTGAGCTGCCCCTGAGGGTTGGTGGGTGCCTGCCTGGACACATGCCTCCGTAATGGAGGCCTCTATTAATCCCGTTGCCTACTGACAGCTGCCCTCCTGCCCCTCTTCCTCCTCCTACGCCTCCTCCTCCTCCTCTTCCTACTCTTCCTCCTCCTCTTTCTCCTCCTCCTCCTCCACCCCCTCCTCCTCTTCCTCATCCTCAGATGGACTCACTCAGGGCCCTTGGCCTAGGCAAGCCTGGGCTGCTGCTCTGGCTTCTGCAGCTTCTATCCAGTGGGGGGGTGTAGGAATCTGTTCCTGTCAGTCCCTGATTCCTGGGACCTTCCATGCCTCCAGCTGCCCCCACTCTCTAGTCCTGACCCCTCCTCAAGGATGCCCCCTTTCCCCTTACCCTCTGTCCCCCAGCTCCCAACTAACATCTACTGTGTTCCCAACTAACATCTACTGCGCTACTTTACTGCCACCCTGCTTCTGCCCTTCAGCCCCGAGGGCCCAGGGCCAGCCCAGCTGCCATCTCACCATCCAGCAGGGGGACCTGCCCTAACCCCCTGCCACCACACCCACACACACAGCCCTGCACACACTCCTGGGCTCCCCTGCCTGCAGCCTGCCTCTCAAACAGTCTCCTTCTGCCCCCTAGCCCCCTTACAGCCTCTGCCACGGACCCCCACAGACACCTGGGCATGAGCAGTGCAGACATGCAAACAGCTCCCCTCGCCCCCACTCCAGTTGCTCCAAGGTTGTCAAGAGTCTTTTTTTCATGCTGTAGGGGAGGGAGTTGAGACAGTCCAATGTCCTGGGGAGCAAGAACTGCAAACAGTCCATCTACAATGTAACATTTGGGTCTCAGGCCGCCCAATCCCTAGTGCGCTGTGCAGACCTTTGACTGGCAAAAACACCCCATCTGAGCGTGAGATCTGGCTGGGCTAGTGGCTCTTTCTGTGGACTAAGAGACAGACAGACAGAGTTTTCAGGTTCAAAACCTATACTTCCCAGAAGATGGTCATTCACTTCGGTAAAAAAAAAAAAAAAAAAAAAAAAAAAAAAAAAAAAAAAAAAAAAAAGGCTTTTTATTTTTTTCCTCCTGCCTGGGTAACCTGTCTCCTGCCTGTTTCAAAGTGAAAAAAGGGAAAAATCTTTTTTGGAGCGAAAAGGACCAAAATGCAGGCAGGTGGACTCCATGGAAGGTGGATGGGGAGTTGCTCCTGCCCTGGCACTAGAGCCCCAGCTGCTGTTCCAGGTGCTCTCTGATAACAGAGATCTCCGTGTGTCGTGTCATGACACTGTCTCCAGGACTGACCCTCAGGATAATGAGGATTCAAAACGAGGCAGGTGATACTGCCTTCAAAAGTAAATCCAGGGAGGTTTGGCGGTATGTCAGAGGGTTGAGGGCTTGTGGCGCTCACGAATAGAGGGGACAGGTGGAAGGATTTGGGGTCTGGCCCCCAGACCGCCACCTGCAGGGGAGTCGCTTTACAGGGGGTGAAGCAGGTCTTTAGGAGCTCTATCTTTCTCTCCCACCCTGTATTTCCTCTGCTCTCTCCTTTTGTGTCTGTCAGATGCAAGGTCAGTAACAACAACAACAACAACAAAAACAATAACCACCACAGTGACCAAGCAACAAGGGCAGCGAAAGGGGAACAAATGGAGTGCAGGAGCTGTGGATTATTCGTGGCGTAGGCACTCAGCTGTGGCAATAACCCCTTGAGGCAATCAATCCATACATGAAGATGTAATACAGGTAACAGAGACGTATATGTCCCTGTGTGTTTCCACTGAGTTAATGTAAATGCACTTTTATTGACTTCTTCATTTATTTATTACCTTGCCAGGAGAATTTCTTTTCATTGCTAAAAAAAAGTGTCCCATCAAGGGTAGCAGGTGGTGCCACACCCAGTTAAGCACTCATGTTACAATGCAGGAGGACTGGGCTTCAACACCCTGGTTCCCACATGCCAGGGGAAATCTTTACAGGTGGTGCGGAAGTGCTGCAGTTGTCTCTCTCTGTGTCTCAAACTCTCTCTACCTCCCTTCCCTCTCAATTCCTGTCTATTTATTCCAGTGAATAATCAAGAAAATAGAAAGTAAAAAAAGAAAAAGGAAAAGGAAATATTCCACGACTTCAAATGGGCTACTCAGGACAATGCTTTCCTTGTTAAGATCCTCACAGCATTCCATATGCAGAAAGGCAAAGACGCCATGTATTTTTTAACCCAGTTTTTATATTTATTTATTTATTTATTTAGGTGCTTATTCATTTTTGTTATTGATGAATTAATGTTTTACATTTGACATTGACTAAGGATCTGACACCAGCGGACTCCAGTACCCCTATATGGTACTCTGCCTCTACAAAACCCATCCATTGACCTGTCCATCCATCCATCCATCCACCCATACATCTATCCATCCATTCATCCATCCATCCATCCATCCTTCCATCCATCCATCCATCCACCAGTCAACCAAGCTAAGTACAAAAGGAGATCTCTCCTTGAATGGTGAGGAGAAACAACGATGCATAGGTAGGTTGCAAAGGCCCAGTTTGGCTGAATAGGGCAGAGGGGCTGAACCTGGGAATGTGTTGGGGCGTGTGGGTTTGGGTGGGATGAGCCGGAGACCCTGTGAGCTGGGTCACATTAGGGGCAGGCAGGGGGTGGAAGGGGTTGCGAACAGCTGTCACTGGAGAAGCATCACAAGTGCTGGAGCTGGTGAGCAGGGCACCTGGAAGAGAGGACAGACAAAGGAGAGAAGCAAAGTGCGGAGGAGAGGAGAGGGGAGAGGATGGTGAGGACAGGAGAGGACAGGAGAGGACAGGATTGGAGGGGACCTGAGAAACCTACCTGGACAAAGGCGGCATACGGACATCCAGGAAGGCAGGCAGGCATGCAGGCAGCTCTGGCCTGGGCTCCCAGGATCCCGGGCGCACCTCCACCTGTCTTCTCTTGGCTGCCAGCCCTGAGGTCCCTCGTCGGTCAGCACTGTCTTCCCATCCTTCCGTCCCTCTGTGCCAGGGCCCAGGCGTCTGGGCGCTGTTGCCTGACCTAGTGGCAGGGCAGTTGGGCTGCCCAGTGCCAGTGTGGCCAGCACAGATTGCCAGGGGCTAGGACATCACAGAGGGCTCATGTGGTTGCTAGGCCATGGGGACCCCGCCCATCCAGTTGACCAGCAGCCATGACCCCCACGCTGAACTTGACCTGAGGGGTGGTGGCCAGCCACCAGAGCCAGAGCCCCAGGCCAAAGCAGGTGCTGGTCGGCCGGGCCAAGGGGCTATGTGCAGATTGGTGTGTGTCTGGGCATGGGGCTGGCATCTGACAGTCCAGGGCGGGGGACCAAGGTCCGCCAGGCCCCTGTCCCACCATGTGCACTGACACACAGTCTTGCTGACTGACTGACAGTCCCCGCCCCAGAGATACCCACACCAAATCCCTGGGTGCCCTGAGCTGCCCCTGAGGGTTGGTGGGTGCCTGCCTGGACACATGCCTCCGTAATGGAGGCCTCTATTAATCCCGTTGCCTACTGACAGCTGCCCTCCTGCCCCTCCTCCTCCTCCTACGCCTCCTCCTCCTCCTCTTCCTACTCTTCCTCCTCCTCTTTCTCCTCCTCCTCCTCCACCCCCTCCTCCTCTTCCTCATCCTCAGATGGACTCACTCAGGGCCCTTGGCCTAGGCAAGCCTGGGCTGCTGCTCTGGCTTCTGCAGCTTCTATCCAGTGGGGGGGTGTAGGAATCTGTTCCTGTCAGTCCCTGATTCCTGGGACCTTCCATGCCTCCAGCTGCCCCCACTCTCTAGTCCTGACCCCTCCTCAAGGATGCCCCCTTTCCCCTTACCCTCTGTCCCCCAGCTCCCAACTAACATCTACTGTGTTCCCAACTAACATCTACTGCGCTACTTTACTGCCACCCTGCTTCTGCCCTTCAGCCCCGAGGGCCCAGGGCCAGCCCAGCTGCCATCTCACCATCCAGCAGGGGGACCTGCCCTAACCCCCTGCCACCACACCCACACACACAGCCCTGCACACACTCCTGGGCTCCCCTGCCTGCAGCCTGCCTCTCAAACAGTCTCCTTCTGCCCCCTAGCCCCCTTACAGCCTCTGCCACGGACCCCCACAGACACCTGGGCATGAGCAGTGCAGACATGCAAACAGCTCCCCTCGCCCCCACTCCAGTTGCTCCAAGGTTGTCAAGAGTCTTTTTTTCATGCTGTAGGGGAGGGAGTTGAGACAGTCCAATGTCCTGGGGAGCAAGAACTGCAAACAGTCCATCTACAATGTAACATTTGGGTCTCAGGCCGCCCAATCCCTAGTGCGCTGTGCAGACCTTTGACTGGCAAAAACACCCCATCTGAGCGTGAGATCTGGCTGGGCTAGTGGCTCTTTCTGTGGACTAAGAGACAGACAGACAGAGTTTTCAGGTTCAAAACCTATACTTGCCAGAAGATGGTCATTCACTTGGGTAAAAAAAAAAAAAAAAAAAAGGCTTTTTATTTTTTTTCCTCCTGCCTGGGTAACCTGTCTCCTGCCTGTTTCAAAGTGAAAAAAGGGAAAAATCTTTTTTGGAGCGAAAAGGACCAAAATGCAGGCAGGTGGACTCCGTGGAAGGTGGATGGGGAGTTGCTCCTGCCCTGGCACTAGAGCCCCAGCTGCTGTTCCAGGTGCTCTCTGATAACAGAGATCTCCGTGTGTCGTGTCATGACACTGTCTCCAGGACTGACCCTCAGGATAATGAGGATTCAAAACGAGGCAGGTGATACTGCCTTCAAAAGTAAATCCAGGGAGGTTTGGCGGTATGTCAGAGGGTTGAGGGCTTGTGGCGCTCACGAATAGAGGGGACAGGTGGAAGGATTTGGGGTCTGGCCCCCAGACCGCCACCTGCAGGGGAGTCGCTTTACAGGGGGTGAAGCAGGTCTTTAGGAGCTCTATCTTTCTCTCCCACCCTGTATTTCCTCTGCTCTCTCCTTTTGTGTCTGTCAGATGCAAGGTCAGTAACAACAACAACAACAACAAAAACAATAACCACCACAGTGACCAAGCAACAAGGGCAGCGAAAGGGGAACAAATGGAGTGCAGGAGCTGTGGATTATTCGTGGCGTAGGCACTCAGCTGTGGCAATAACCCCTTGAGGCAATCAATCCATACATGAAGATGTAATACAGGTAACAGAGACGTATATGTCCCTGTGTGTTTCCACTGAGTTAATGTAAATGCACTTTTATTGACTTCTTCATTTATTTATTACCTTGCCAGGAGAATTTCTTTTCATTGCTAAAAAAAAGTGTCCCATCAAGGGTAGCAGGTGGTGCCACACCCAGTTAAGCACTCATGTTACAATGCAGGAGGACTGGGCTTCAACACCCTGGTTCCCACATGCCAGGGGAAATCTTTACAGGTGGTGCGGAAGTGCTGCAGTTGTCTCTCTCTGTGTCTCAAACTCTCTCTACCTCCCTTCCCTCTCAATTCCTGTCTATTTATTCCAGTGAATAATCAAGAAAATAGAAAGTAAAAAAAGAAAAAGGAAAAGGAAATATTCCACGACTTAAAATGGGCTACTCAGGACAATGCTTTCCTTGTTAAGATCCTCACAGCATTCCATATGCAGAAAGGCAAAGACGCCATGTATTTTTTAACCCAGTTTTTATATTTATTTATTTATTTATTTAGGTGCTTATTCATTTTTGTTATTGATGAATTAATGTTTTACATTTGACATTGACTAAGGATCTGACACCAGCGGACTCCAGTACCCCTATATGGTACTCTGCCTCTACAAAACCCATCCATTGACCTGTCCATCCATCCATCCATCCACCCATACATCTATCCATCCATTCATCCATCCATCCATCCATCCTTCCATCCATCCATCCATCCACCAGTCAACCAAGCTAAGTACAAAAGGAGATCTCTCCTTGAATGGTGAGGAGAAACAACGATGCATAGGTAGGTTGCAAAGGCCCAGTTTGGCTGAATAGGGCAGAGGGGCTGAACCTGGGAATGTGTTGGGGCGTGTGGGTTTGGGTGGGATGAGCCGGAGACCCTGTGAGCTGGGTCACATTAGGGGCAGGCAGGGGGTGGAAGGGGTTGCGAACAGCTGTCACTGGAGAAGCATCACAAGTGCTGGAGCTGGTGAGCAGGGCACCTGGAAGAGAGGACAGACAAAGGAGAGAAGCAAAGTGCGGAGGAGAGGAGAGGGGAGAGGATGGTGAGGACAGGAGAGGACAGGAGAGGACAGGATTGGAGGGGACCTGAGAAACCTACCTGGACAAAGGCAGCATACGGACATCCAGGAAGGCAGGCAGGCATGCAGGCAGCTCTGGCCTGGGCTCCCAGGATCCCGGGCGCACCTCCACCTGTCTTCTCTTGGCTGCCAGCCCTGAGGTCCCTCGTCGGTCAGCACTGTCTTCCCATCCTTCCGTCCCTCTGTGCCAGGGCCCAGGCGTCTGGGCGCTGTTGCCTGACCTAGTGGCAGGGCAGTTGGGCTGCCCAGTGCCAGTGTGGCCAGCACAGATTGCCAGGGGCTAGGACATCACAGAGGGCTCATGTGGTTGCTAGGCCATGGGGACCCCGCCCATCCAGTTGACCAGCAGCCATGACCCCCACGCTGAACTTGACCTGAGGGGTGGTGGCCAGCCACCAGAGCCAGAGCCCCAGGCCAAAGCAGGTGCTGGTCGGCCGGGCCAAGGGGCTATGTGCAGATTGGTGTGTGTCTGGGCATGGGGCTGGCATCTGACAGTCCAGGGCGGGGGACCAAGGTCCGCCAGGCCCCTGTCCCACCATGTGCACTGACACACAGTCTTGCTGACTGACTGACAGTCCCCGCCCCAGAGATACCCACACCAAATCCCTGGGTGCCCTGAGCTGCCCCTGAGGGTTGGTGGGTGCCTGCCTGGACACATGCCTCCGTAATGGAGGCCTCTATTAATCCCGTTGCCTACTGACAGCTGCCCTCCTGCCCCTCTTCCTCCTCCTACGCCTCCTCCTCCTCCTCTTCCTACTCTTCCTCCTCCTCTTTCTCCTCCTCCTCCTCCACCCCCTCCTCCTCTTCCTCATCCTCAGATGGACTCACTCAGGGCCCTTGGCCTAGGCAAGCCTGGGCTGCTGCTCTGGCTTCTGCAGCTTCTATCCAGTGGGGGGGTGTAGGAATCTGTTCCTGTCAGTCCCTGATTCCTGGGACCTTCCATGCCTCCAGCTGCCCCCACTCTCTAGTCCTGACCCCTCCTCAAGGATGCCCCCTTTCCCCTTACCCTCTGTCCCCCAGCTCCCAACTAACATCTACTGTGTTCCCAACTAACATCTACTGCGCTACTTTACTGCCACCCTGCTTCTGCCCTTCAGCCCCGAGGGCCCAGGGCCAGCCCAGCTGCCATCTCACCATCCAGCAGGGGGACCTGCCCTAACCCCCTGCCACCACACCCACACACACAGCCCTGCACACACTCCTGGGCTCCCCTGCCTGCAGCCTGCCTCTCAAACAGTCTCCTTCTGCCCCCTAGCCCCCTTACAGCCTCTGCCACGGACCCCCACAGACACCTGGGCATGAGCAGTGCAGACATGCAAACAGCTCCCCTCGCCCCCACTCCAGTTGCTCCAAGGTTGTCAAGAGTCTTTTTTTCATGCTGTAGGGGAGGGAGTTGAGACAGTCCAATGTCCTGGGGAGCAAGAACTGCAAACAGTCCATCTACAATGTAACATTTGGGTCTCAGGCCGCCCAATCCCTAGTGCGCTGTGCAGACCTTTGACTGGCAAAAACACCCCATCTGAGCGTGAGATCTGGCTGGGCTAGTGGCTCTTTCTGTGGACTAAGAGACAGACAGACAGAGTTTTCAGGTTCAAAACCTATACTTCCCAGAAGATGGTCATTCACTTCGGTAAAAAAAAAAAAAAAAAAGGCTTTTTATTTTTTTTCCTCCTGCCTGGGTAACCTGTCTCCTGCCTGTTTCAAAGTGAAAAAAGGGAAAAATCTTTTTTGGAGCGAAAAGGACCAAAATGCAGGCAGGTGGACTCCATGGAAGGTGGATGGGGAGTTGCTCCTGCCCTGGCACTAGAGCCCCAGCTGCTGTTCCAGGTGCTCTCTGATAACAGAGATCTCCGTGTGTCGTGTCATGACACTGTCTCCAGGACTGACCCTCAGGATAATGAGGATTCAAAACGAGGCAGGTGATACTGCCTTCAAAAGTAAATCCAGGGAGGTTTGGCGGTATGTCAGAGGGTTGAGGGCTTGTGGCGCTCACGAATAGAGGGGACAGGTGGAAGGATTTGGGGTCTGGCCCCCAGACCGCCACCTGCAGGGGAGTCGCTTTACAGGGGGTGAAGCAGGTCTTTAGGAGCTCTATCTTTCTCTCCCACCCTGTATTTCCTCTGCTCTCTCCTTTTGTGTCTGTCAGATGCAAGGTCAGTAACAACAACAACAACAACAAAAACAATAACCACCACAGTGACCAAGCAACAAGGGCAGCGAAAGGGGAACAAATGGAGTGCAGGAGCTGTGGATTATTCGTGGCGTAGGCACTCAGCTGTGGCAATAACCCCTTGAGGCAATCAATCCATACATGAAGATGTAATACAGGTAACAGAGACGTATATGTCCCTGTGTGTTTCCACTGAGTTAATGTAAATGCACTTTTATTGACTTCTTCATTTATTTATTACCTTGCCAGGAGAATTTCTTTTCATTGCTAAAAAAAAGTGTCCCATCAAGGGTAGCAGGTGGTGCCACACCCAGTTAAGCACTCATGTTACAATGCAGGAGGACTGGGCTTCAACACCCTGGTTCCCACATGCCAGGGGAAATCTTTACAGGTGGTGCGGAAGTGCTGCAGTTGTCTCTCTCTGTGTCTCAAACTCTCTCTACCTCCCTTCCCTCTCAATTCCTGTCTATTTATTCCAGTGAATAATCAAGAAAATAGAAAGTAAAAAAAGAAAAAGGAAAAGGAAATATTCCACGACTTCAAATGGGCTACTCAGGACAATGCTTTCCTTGTTAAGATCCTCACAGCATTCCATATGCAGAAAGGCAAAGACGCCATGTATTTTTTAACCCAGTTTTTATATTTATTTATTTATTTATTTATTTAGGTGCTTATTCATTTTTGTTATTGATGAATTAATGTTTTACATTTGACATTGACTAAGGATCTGACACCAGCGGACTCCAGTACCCCTATATGGTACTCTGCCTCTACAAAACCCATCCATTGACCTGTCCATCCATCCATCCATCCACCCATACATCTATCCATCCATTCATCCATCCATCCATCCATCCTTCCATCCATCCATCCATCCACCAGTCAACCAAGCTAAGTACAAAAGGAGATCTCTCCTTGAATGGTGAGGAGAAACAACGATGCATAGGTAGGTTGCAAAGGCCCAGTTTGGCTGAATAGGGCAGAGGGGCTGAACCTGGGAATGTGTTGGGGCGTGTGGGTTTGGGTGGGATGAGCCGGAGACCCTGTGAGCTGGGTCACATTAGGGGCAGGCAGGGGGTGGAAGGGGTTGCGAACAGCTGTCACTGGAGAAGCATCACAAGTGCTGGAGCTGGTGAGCAGGGCACCTGGAAGAGAGGACAGACAAAGGAGAGAAGCAAAGTGCGGAGGAGAGGAGAGGGGAGAGGATGGTGAGGACAGGAGAGGACAGGAGAGGACAGGATTGGAGGGGACCTGAGAAACCTACCTGGACAAAGGCAGCATACGGACATCCAGGAAGGCAGGCAGGCATGCAGGCAGCTCTGGCCTGGGATCCCAGGATCCCGGGCGCACCTCCACCTGTCTTCTCTTGGCTGCCAGCCCTGAGGTCCCTCGTCGGTCAGCACTGTCTTCCCATCCTTCCGTCCCTCTGTGCCAGGGCCCAGGCGTCTGGGCGCTGTTGCCTGACCTAGTGGCAGGGCAGTTGGGCTGCCCAGTGCCAGTGTGGCCAGCACAGATTGCCAGGGGCTAGGACATCACAGAGGGCTCATGTGGTTGCTAGGCCATGGGGACCCCGCCCATCCAGTTGACCAGCAGCCATGACCCCCACGCTGAACTTGACCTGAGGGGTGGTGGCCAGCCACCAGAGCCAGAGCCCCAGGCCAAAGCAGGTGCTGGTCGGCCGGGCCAAGGGGCTATGTGCAGATTGGTGTGTGTCTGGGCATGGGGCTGGCATCTGACAGTCCAGGGCGGGGGACCAAGGTCCGCCAGGCCCCTGTCCCACCATGTGCACTGACACACAGTCTTGCTGACTGACTGACAGTCCCCGCCCCAGAGATACCCACACCAAATCCCTGGGTGCCCTGAGCTGCCCCTGAGGGTTGGTGGGTGCCTGCCTGGACACATGCCTCCGTAATGGAGGCCTCTATTAATCCCGTTGCCTACTGACAGCTGCCCTCCTGCCCCTCCTCCTCCTCCTACGCCTCCTCCTCCTCCTCTTCCTACTCTTCCTCCTCCTCTTTCTCCTCCTCCTCCTCCACCCCCTCCTCCTCTTCCTCATCCTCAGATGGACTCACTCAGGGCCCTTGGCCTAGGCAAGCCAGGGCTGCTGCTCTGGCTTCTGCAGCTTCTATCCAGTGGGGGGGTGTAGGAATCTGTTCCTGTCAGTCCCTGATTCCTGGGACCTTCCATGCCTCCAGCTGCCCCCACTCTCTAGTCCTGACCCCTCCTCAAGGATGCCCCCTTTCCCCTTACCCTCTGTCCCCCAGCTCCCAACTAACATCTACTGTGTTCCCAACTAACATCTACTGCGCTACTTTACTGCCACCCTGCTTCTGCCCTTCAGCCCCGAGGGCCCAGGGCCAGCCCAGCTGCCATCTCACCATCCAGCAGGGGGACCTGCCCTAACCCCCTGCCACCACACCCACACACACAGCCCTGCACACACTCCTGGGCTCCCCTGCCTGCAGCCTGCCTCTCAAACAGTCTCCTTCTGCCCCCTAGCCCCCTTACAGCCTCTGCCACGGACCCCCACAGACACCTGGGCATGAGCAGTGCAGACATGCAAACAGCTCCCCTCGCCCCCACTCCAGTTGCTCCAAGGTTGTCAAGAGTCTTTTTTTCATGCTGTAGGGGAGGGAGTTGAGACAGTCCAATGTCCTGGGGAGCAAGAACTGCAAACAGTCCATCTACAATGTAACATTTGGGTCTCAGGCCGCCCAATCCCTAGTGCGCTGTGCAGACCTTTGACTGGCAAAAACACCCCATCTGAGCGTGAGATCTGGCTGGGCTAGTGGCTCTTTCTGTGGACTAAGAGACAGACAGACAGAGTTTTCAGGTTCAAAACCTATACTTCCCAGAAGATGGTCATTCACTTCGGTAAAAAAAAAAAAAAAAAAGGCTTTTTATTTTTTTTCCTCCTGCCTGGGTAACCTGTCTCCTGCCTGTTTCAAAGTGAAAAAAGGGAAAAATCTTTTTTGGAGCGAAAAGGACCAAAATGCAGGCAGGTGGACTCCATGGAAGGTGGATGGGGAGTTGCTCCTGCCCTGGCACTAGAGCCCCAGCTGCTGTTCCAGGTGCTCTCTGATAACAGAGATCTCCGTGTGTCGTGTCATGACACTGTCTCCAGGACTGACCCTCAGGATAATGAGGATTCAAAACGAGGCAGGTGATACTGCCTTCAAAAGTAAATCCAGGGAGGTTTGGCGGTATGTCAGAGGGTTGAGGGCTTGTGGCGCTCACGAATAGAGGGGACAGGTGGAAGGATTTGGGGTCTGGCCCCCAGACCGCCACCTGCAGGGGAGTCGCTTTACAGGGGGTGAAGCAGGTCTTTAGGAGCTCTATCTTTCTCTCCCACCCTGTATTTCCTCTGCTCTCTCCTTTTGTGTCTGTCAGATGCAAGGTCAGTAACAACAACAACAACAACAAAAACAATAACCACCACAGTGACCAAGCAACAAGGGCAGCGAAAGGGGAACAAATGGAGTGCAGGAGCTGTGGATTATTCGTGGCGTAGGCACTCAGCTGTGGCAATAACCCCTTGAGGCAATCAATCCATACATGAAGATGTAATACAGGTAACAGAGACGTATATGTCCCTGTGTGTTTCCACTGAGTTAATGTAAATGCACTTTTATTGACTTCTTCATTTATTTATTACCTTGCCAGGAGAATTTCTTTTCATTGCTAAAAAAAAGTGTCCCATCAAGGGTAGCAGGTGGTGCCACACCCAGTTAAGCACTCATGTTACAATGCAGGAGGACTGGGCTTCAACACCCTGGTTCCCACATGCCAGGGGAAATCTTTACAGGTGGTGCGGAAGTGCTGCAGTTGTCTCTCTCTGTGTCTCAAACTCTCTCTACCTCCCTTCCCTCTCAATTCCTGTCTATTTATTCCAGTGAATAATCAAGAAAATAGAAAGTAAAAAAAGAAAAAGGAAAAGGAAATATTCCACGACTTCAAATGGGCTACTCAGGACAATGCTTTCCTTGTTAAGATCCTCACAGCATTCCATATGCAGAAAGGCAAAGACGCCATGTATTTTTTAACCCAGTTTTTATATTTATTTATTTATTTATTTATTTAGGTGCTTATTCATTTTTGTTATTGATGAATTAATGTTTTACATTTGACATTGACTAAGGATCTGACACCAGCGGACTCCAGTACCCCTATATGGTACTCTGCCTCTACAAAACCCATCCATTGACCTGTCCATCCATCCATCCATCCACCCATACATCTATCCATCCATTCATCCATCCATCCATCCATCCTTCCATCCATCCATCCATCCACCAGTCAACCAAGCTAAGTACAAAAGGAGATCTCTCCTTGAATGGTGAGGAGAAACAACGATGCATAGGTAGGTTGCAAAGGCCCAGTTTGGCTGAATAGGGCAGAGGGGCTGAACCTGGGAATGTGTTGGGGCGTGTGGGTTTGGGTGGGATGAGCCGGAGACCCTGTGAGCTGGGTCACATTAGGGGCAGGCAGGGGGTGGAAGGGGTTGCGAACAGCTGTCACTGGAGAAGCATCACAAGTGCTGGAGCTGGTGAGCAGGGCACCTGGAAGAGAGGACAGACAAAGGAGAGAAGCAAAGTGCGGAGGAGAGGAGAGGGGAGAGGATGGTGAGGACAGGAGAGGACAGGAGAGGACAGGATTGGAGGGGACCTGAGAAACCTACCTGGACAAAGGCAGCATACGGACATCCAGGAAGGCAGGCAGGCATGCAGGCAGCTCTGGCCTGGGATCCCAGGATCCCGGGCGCACCTCCACCTGTCTTCTCTTGGCTGCCAGCCCTGAGGTCCCTCGTCGGTCAGCACTGTCTTCCCATCCTTCCGTCCCTCTGTGCCAGGGCCCAGGCGTCTGGGCGCTGTTGCCTGACCTAGTGGCAGGGCAGTTGGGCTGCCCAGTGCCAGTGTGGCCAGCACAGATTGCCAGGGGCTAGGACATCACAGAGGGCTCATGTGGTTGCTAGGCCATGGGGACCCCGCCCATCCAGTTGACCAGCAGCCATGACCCCCACGCTGAACTTGACCTGAGGGGTGGTGGCCAGCCACCAGAGCCAGAGCCCCAGGCCAAAGCAGGTGCTGGTCGGCCGGGCCAAGGGGCTATGTGCAGATTGGTGTGTGTCTGGGCATGGGGCTGGCATCTGACAGTCCAGGGCGGGGGACCAAGGTCCGCCAGGCCCCTGTCCCACCATGTGCACTGACACACAGTCTTGCTGACTGACTGACAGTCCCCGCCCCAGAGATACCCACACCAAATCCCTGGGTGCCCTGAGCTGCCCCTGAGGGTTGGTGGGTGCCTGCCTGGACACATGCCTCCGTAATGGAGGCCTCTATTAATCCCGTTGCCTACTGACAGCTGCCCTCCTGCCCCTCCTCCTCCTCCTACGCCTCCTCCTCCTCTTCCTACTCTTCCTCCTCCTCTTTCTCCTCCTCCTCCTCCACCCCCTCCTCCTCTTCCTCATCCTCAGATGGACTCACTCAGGGCCCTTGGCCTAGGCAAGCCAGGGCTGCTGCTCTGGCTTCTGCAGCTTCTATCCAGTGGGGGGGTGTAGGAATCTGTTCCTGTCAGTCCCTGATTCCTGGGACCTTCCATGCCTCCAGCTGCCCCCACTCTCTAGTCCTGACCCCTCCTCAAGGATGCCCCCTTTCCCCTTACCCTCTGTCCCCCAGCTCCCAACTAACATCTACTGTGTTCCCAACTAACATCTACTGCGCTACTTTACTGCCACCCTGCTTCTGCCCTTCAGCCCCGAGGGCCCAGGGCCAGCCCAGCTGCCATCTCACCATCCAGCAGGGGGACCTGCCCTAACCCCCTGCCACCACACCCACACACACAGCCCTGCACACACTCCTGGGCTCCCCTGCCTGCAGCCTGCCTCTCAAACAGTCTCCTTCTGCCCCCTAGCCCCCTTACAGCCTCTGCCACGGACCCCCACAGACACCTGGGCATGAGCAGTGCAGACATGCAAACAGCTCCCCTCGCCCCCACTCCAGTTGCTCCAAGGTTGTCAAGAGTCTTTTTTTCATGCTGTAGGGGAGGGAGTTGAGACAGTCCAATGTCCTGGGGAGCAAGAACTGCAAACAGTCCATCTACAATGTAACATTTGGGTCTCAGGCCGCCCAATCCCTAGTGCGCTGTGCAGACCTTTGACTGGCAAAAACACCCCATCTGAGCGTGAGATCTGGCTGGGCTAGTGGCTCTTTCTGTGGACTAAGAGACAGACAGACAGAGTTTTCAGGTTCAAAACCTATACTTCCCAGAAGATGGTCATTCACTTCGGTAAAAAAAAAAAAAAAAAAGGCTTTTTATTTTTTTTCCTCCTGCCTGGGTAACCTGTCTCCTGCCTGTTTCAAAGTGAAAAAAGGGAAAAATCTTTTTTGGAGCGAAAAGGACCAAAATGCAGGCAGGTGGACTCCATGGAAGGTGGATGGGGAGTTGCTCCTGCCCTGGCACTAGAGCCCCAGCTGCTGTTCCAGGTGCTCTCTGATAACAGAGATCTCCGTGTGTCCTGTCATGACACTGTCTCCAGGACTGACCCTCAGGATAATGAGGATTCAAAACGAGGCAGGTGATACTGCCTTCAAAAGTAAATCCAGGGAGGTTTGGCGGTATGTCAGAGGGTTGAGGGCTTGTGGCGCTCACGAATAGAGGGGACAGGTGGAAGGATTTGGGGTCTGGCCCCCAGACCGCCACCTGCAGGGGAGTCGCTTTACAGGGGGTGAAGCAGGTCTTTAGGAGCTCTATCTTTCTCTCCCACCCTGTATTTCCTCTGCTCTCTCCTTTTGTGTCTGTCAGATGCAAGGTCAGTAACAACAACAACAACAACAAAAACAATAACCACCACAGTGACCAAGCAACAAGGGCAGCGAAAGGGGAACAAATGGAGTGCAGGAGCTGTGGATTATTCGTGGCGTAGGCACTCAGCTGTGGCAATAACCCCTTGAGGCAATCAATCCATACATGAAGATGTAATACAGGTAACAGAGACGTATATGTCCCTGTGTGTTTCCACTGAGTTAATGTAAATGCACTTTTATTGACTTCTTCATTTATTTATTACCTTGCCAGGAGAATTTCTTTTCATTGCTAAAAAAAAGTGTCCCATCAAGGGTAGCAGGTGGTGCCACACCCAGTTAAGCACTCATGTTACAATGCAGGAGGACTGGGCTTCAACACCCTGGTTCCCACATGCCAGGGGAAATCTTTACAGGTGGTGCGGAAGTGCTGCAGTTGTCTCTCTCTGTGTCTCAAACTCTCTCTACCTCCCTTCCCTCTCAATTCCTGTCTATTTATTCCAGTGAATAATCAAGAAAATAGAAAGTAAAAAAAGAAAAAGGAAAAGGAAATATTCCACGACTTCAAATGGGCTACTCAGGACAATGCTTTCCTTGTTAAGATCCTCACAGCATTCCATATGCAGAAAGGCAAAGACGCCATGTATTTTTTAACCCAGTTTTTATATTTATTTATTTATTTATTTATTTAGGTGCTTATTCATTTTTGTTATTGATGAATTAATGTTTTACATTTGACATTGACTAAGGATCTGACACCAGCGGACTCCAGTACCCCTATATGGTACTCTGCCTCTACAAAACCCATCCATTGACCTGTCCATCCATCCATCCATCCACCCATACATCTATCCATCCATTCATCCATCCATCCATCCATCCTTCCATCCATCCATCCATCCACCAGTCAACCAAGCTAAGTACAAAAGGAGATCTCTCCTTGAATGGTGAGGAGAAACAACGATGCATAGGTAGGTTGCAAAGGCCCAGTTTGGCTGAATAGGGCAGAGGGGCTGAACCTGGGAATGTGTTGGGGCGTGTGGGTTTGGGTGGGATGAGCCGGAGACCCTGTGAGCTGGGTCACATTAGGGGCAGGCAGGGGGTGGAAGGGGTTGCGAACAGCTGTCACTGGAGAAGCATCACAAGTGCTGGAGCTGGTGAGCAGGGCACCTGGAAGAGAGGACAGACAAAGGAGAGAAGCAAAGTGCGGAGGAGAGGAGAGGGGAGAGGATGGTGAGGACAGGAGAGGACAGGAGAGGACAGGATTGGAGGGGACCTGAGAAACCTACCTGGACAAAGGCAGCATACGGACATCCAGGAAGGCAGGCAGGCATGCAGGCAGCTCTGGCCTGGGCTCCCAGGATCCCGGGCGCACCTCCACCTGTCTTCTCTTGGCTGCCAGCCCTGAGGTCCCTCGTCGGTCAGCACTGTCTTCCCATCCTTCCGTCCCTCTGTGCCAGGGCCCAGGCGTCTGGGCGCTGTTGCCTGACCTAGTGGCAGGGCAGTTGGGCTGCCCAGTGCCAGTGTGGCCAGCACAGATTGCCAGGGGCTAGGACATCACAGAGGGCTCATGTGGTTGCTAGGCCATGGGGACCCCGCCCATCCAGTTGACCAGCAGCCATGACCCCCACGCTGAACTTGACCTGAGGGGTGGTGGCCAGCCACCAGAGCCAGAGCCCCAGGCCAAAGCAGGTGCTGGTCGGCCGGGCCAAGGGGCTATGTGCAGATTGGTGTGTGTCTGGGCATGGGGCTGGCATCTGACAGTCCAGGGCGGGGGACCAAGGTCCGCCAGGCCCCTGTCCCACCATGTGCACTGACACACAGTCTTGCTGACTGACTGACAGTCCCCGCCCCAGAGATACCCACACCAAATCCCTGGGTGCCCTGAGCTGCCCCTGAGGGTTGGTGGGTGCCTGCCTGGACACATGCCTCCGTAATGGAGGCCTCTATTAATCCCGTTGCCTACTGACAGCTGCCCTCCTGCCCCTCCTCCTCCTCCTACGCCTCCTCCTCCTCCTCTTCCTACTCTTCCTCCTCCTCTTTCTCCTCCTCCTCCTCCACCCCCTCCTCCTCTTCCTCATCCTCAGATGGACTCACTCAGGGCCCTTGGCCTAGGCAAGCCAGGGCTGCTGCTCTGGCTTCTGCAGCTTCTATCCAGTGGGGGGGTGTAGGAATCTGTTCCTGTCAGTCCCTGATTCCTGGGACCTTCCATGCCTCCAGCTGCCCCCACTCTCTAGTCCTGACCCCTCCTCAAGGATGCCCCCTTTCCCCTTACCCTCTGTCCCCCAGCTCCCAACTAACATCTACTGTGTTCCTCCCTGCGCTACTTTACTGCCACCCTGCTTCTGCCCTTCAGCCCCGAGGGCCCAGGGCCAGCCCAGCTGCCATCTCACCATCCAGCAGGGGGACCTGCCCTAACCCCCTGCCACCACACCCACACACACAGCCCTGCACACACTCCTGGGCTCCCCTGCCTGCAGCCTGCCTCTCAAACAGTCTCCTTCTGCCCCCTAGCCCCCTTACAGCCTCTGCCACGGACCCCCACAGACACCTGGGCATGAGCAGTGCAGACATGCAAACAGCTCCCCTCGCCCCCACTCCAGTTGCTCCAAGGTTGTCAAGAGTCCTTTTTTCATGCTGTAGGGGAGGGAGTTGAGACAGTCCAATGTCCTGGGGAGCAAGAACTGCAAACAGTCCATCTACAATGTAACATTTGGGTCTCAGGCCGCCCAATCCCTAGTGCGCTGTGCAGACCTTTGACTGGCAAAAACACCCCATCTGAGCGTGAGATCTGGCTGGGCTAGTGGCTCTTTCTGTGGACTAAGAGACAGACAGACAGAGTTTTCAGGTTCAAAACCTATACTTCCCAGAAGATGGTCATTCACTTCGGTAAAAAAAAAAAAAAAAAAAGGCTTTTTATTTTTTTTCCTCCTGCCTGGGTAACCTGTCTCCTGCCTGTTTCAAAGTGAAAAAAGGGAAAAATCTTTTTTGGAGCGAAAAGGACCAAAATGCAGGCAGGTGGACTCCATGGAAGGTGGATGGGGAGTTGCTCCTGCCCTGGCACTAGAGCCCCAGCTGCTGTTCCAGGTGCTCTCTGATAACAGAGATCTCCGTGTGTCGTGTCATGACACTGTCTCCAGGACTGACCCTCAGGATAATGAGGATTCAAAACGAGGCAGGTGATACTGCCTTCAAAAGTAAATCCAGGGAGGTTTGGCGGTATGTCAGAGGGTTGAGGGCTTGTGGCGCTCACGAATAGAGGGGACAGGTGGAAGGATTTGGGGTCTGGCCCCCAGACCGCCACCTGCAGGGGAGTCGCTTTACAGGGGGTGAAGCAGGTCTTTAGGAGCTCTATCTTTCTCTCCCACCCTGTATTTCCTCTGCTCTCTCCTTTTGTGTCTGTCAGATGCAAGGTCAGTAACAACAACAACAACAACAAAAACAATAACCACCACAGTGACCAAGCAACAAGGGCAGCGAAAGGGGAACAAATGGAGTGCAGGAGCTGTGGATTATTCGTGGCGTAGGCACTCAGCTGTGGCAATAACCCCTTGAGGCAATCAATCCATACATGAAGATGTAATACAGGTAACAGAGACGTATATGTCCCTGTGTGTTTCCACTGAGTTAATGTAAATGCACTTTTATTGACTTCTTCATTTATTTATTACCTTGCCAGGAGAATTTCTTTTCATTGCTAAAAAAAAGTGTCCCATCAAGGGTAGCAGGTGGTGCCACACCCAGTTAAGCACTCATGTTACAATGCAGGAGGACTGGGCTTCAACACCCTGGTTCCCACATGCCAGGGGAAATCTTTACAGGTGGTGCGGAAGTGCTGCAGTCGTCTCTCTCTGTGTCTCAAACTCTCTCTACCTCCCTTCCCTCTCAATTCCTGTCTATTTATTCCAGTGAATAATCAAGAAAATAGAAAGTAAAAAAAGAAAAAGGAAAAGGAAATATTCCACGACTTCAAATGGGCTACTCAGGACAATGCTTTCCTTGTTAAGATCCTCACAGCATTCCATATGCAGAAAGGCAAAGACGCCATGTATTTTTTAACCCAGTTTTTATATTTATTTATTTATTTAGGTGCTTATTCATTTTTGTTATTGATGAATTAATGTTTTACATTTGACATTGACTAAGGATCTGACACCAGCGGACTCCAGTACCCCTATATGGTACTCTGCCTCTACAAAACCCATCCATTGACCTGTCCATCCATCCATCCATCCACCCATACATCTATCCATCCATTCATCCATCCATCCATCCATCCTTCCATCCATCCATCCATCCACCAGTCAACCAAGCTAAGTACAAAAGGAGATCTCTCCTTGAATGGTGAGGAGAAACAACGATGCATAGGTAGGTTGCAAAGGCCCAGTTTGGCTGAATAGGGCAGAGGGGCTGAACCTGGGAATGTGTTGGGGCGTGTGGGTTTGGGTGGGATGAGCCGGAGACCCTGTGAGCTGGGTCACATTAGGGGCAGGCAGGGGGTGGAAGGGGTTGCGAACAGCTGTCACTGGAGAAGCATCACAAGTGCTGGAGCTGGTGAGCAGGGCACCTGGAAGAGAGGACAGACAAAGGAGAGAAGCAAAGTGCGGAGGAGAGGAGAGGGGAGAGGATGGTGAGGACAGGAGAGGACAGGAGAGGACAGGATTGGAGGGGACCTGAGAAACCTACCTGGACAAAGGCAGCATACGGACATCCAGGAAGGCAGGCAGGCATGCAGGCAGCTCTGGCCTGGGCTCCCAGGATCCCGGGCGCACCTCCACCTGTCTTCTCTTGGCTGCCAGCCCTGAGGTCCCTCGTCGGTCAGCACTGTCTTCCCATCCTTCCGTCCCTCTGTGCCAGGGCCCAGGCGTCTGGGCGCTGTTGCCTGACCTAGTGGCAGGGCAGTTGGGCTGCCCCGTGCCAGTGTGGCCAGCACAGATTGCCAGGGGCTAGGACATCACAGAGGGCTCATGTGGTTGCTAGGCCATGGGGACCCCGCCCATCCAGTTGACCAGCAGCCATGACCCCCACGCTGAACTTGACCTGAGGGGTGGTGGCCAGCCACCAGAGCCAGAGCCCCAGGCCAAAGCAGGTGCTGGTCGGCCGGGCCAAGGGGCTATGTGCAGATTGGTGTGTGTCTGGGCATGGGGCTGGCATCTGACAGTCCAGGGCGGGGGACCAAGGTCCGCCAGGCCCCTGTCCCACCATGTGCACTGACACACAGTCTTGCTGACTGACTGACAGTCCCCGCCCCAGAGATACCCACACCAAATCCCTGGGTGCCCTGAGCTGCCCCTGAGGGTTGGTGGGTGCCTGCCTGGACACATGCCTCCGTAATGGAGGCCTCTATTAATCCCGTTGCCTACTGACAGCTGCCCTCCTGCCCCTCCTCCTCCTCCTACGCCTCCTCCTCCTCCTCTTCCTACTCTTCCTCCTCCTCTTTCTCCTCCTCCTCCTCCACCCCCTCCTCCTCTTCCTCATCCTCAGATGGACTCACTCAGGGCCCTTGGCCTAGGCAAGCCAGGGCTGCTGCTCTGGCTTCTGCAGCTTCTATCCAGTGGGGGGGTGTAGGAATCTGTTCCTGTCAGTCCCTGATTCCTGGGACCTTCCATGCCTCCAGCTGCCCCCACTCTCTAGTCCTGACCCCTCCTCAAGGATGCCCCCTTTCCCCTTACCCTCTGTCCCCCAGCTCCCAACTAACATCTACTGTGTTCCTCCCTGCGCTACTTTACTGCCACCCTGCTTCTGCCCTTCAGCCCCGAGGGCCCAGGGCCAGCCCAGCTGCCATCTCACCATCCAGCAGGGGGACCTGCCCTAACCCCCTGCCACCACACCCACACACACAGCCCTGCACACACTCCTGGGCTCCCCTGCCTGCAGCCTGCCTCTCAAACAGTCTCCTTCTGCCCCCTAGCCCCCTTACAGCCTCTGCCACGGACCCCCACAGACACCTGGGCATGAGCAGTGCAGACATGCAAACAGCTCCCCTCGCCCCCACTCCAGTTGCTCCAAGGTTGTCAAGAGTCTTTTTTTCATGCTGTAGGGGAGGGAGTTGAGACAGTCCAATGTCCTGGGGAGCAAGAACTGCAAACAGTCCATCTACAATGTAACATTTGGGTCTCAGGCCGCCCAATCCCTAGTGCGCTGTGCAGACCTTTGACTGGCAAAAACACCCCATCTGAGCGTGAGATCTGGCTGGGCTAGTGGCTCTTTCTGTGGACTAAGAGACAGACAGACAGAGTTTTCAGGTTCAAAACCTATACTTCCCAGAAGATGGTCATTCACTTCGGTAAAAAAAAAAAAAAAAAGGCTTTTTATTTTTTTTCCTCCTGCCTGGGTAACCTGTCTCCTGCCTGTTTCAAAGTGAAAAAAGGGAAAAATCTTTTTTGGAGCGAAAAGGACCAAAATGCAGGCAGGTGGACTCCATGGAAGGTGGATGGGGAGTTGCTCCTGCCCTGGCACTAGAGCCCCAGCTGCTGTTCCAGGTGCTCTCTGATAACAGAGATCTCCGTGTGTCGTGTCATGACACTGTCTCCAGGACTGACCCTCAGGATAATGAGGATTCAAAACGAGGCAGGTGATACTGCCTTCAAAAGTAAATCCAGGGAGGTTTGGCGGTATGTCAGAGGGTTGAGGGCTTGTGGCGCTCACGAATAGAGGGGACAGGTGGAAGGATTTGGGGTCTGGCCCCCAGACCGCCACCTGCAGGGGAGTCGCTTTACAGGGGGTGAAGCAGGTCTTTAGGAGCTCTATCTTTCTCTCCCACCCTGTATTTCCTCTGCTCTCTCCTTTTGTGTCTGTCAGATGCAAGGTCAGTAACAACAACAACAACAACAAAAACAATAACCACCACAGTGACCAAGCAACAAGGGCAGCGAAAGGGGAACAAATGGAGTGCAGGAGCTGTGGATTATTCGTGGCGTAGGCACTCAGCTGTGGCAATAACCCCTTGAGGCAATCAATCCATACATGAAGATGTAATACAGGTAACAGAGACGTATATGTCCCTGTGTGTTTCCACTGAGTTAATGTAAATGCACTTTTATTGACTTCTTCATTTATTTATTACCTTGCCAGGAGAATTTCTTTTCATTGCTAAAAAAAAGTGTCCCATCAAGGGTAGCAGGTGGTGCCACACCCAGTTAAGCACTCATGTTACAATGCAGGAGGACTGGGCTTCAACACCCTGGTTCCCACATGCCAGGGGAAATCTTTACAGGTGGTGCGGAAGTGCTGCAGTTGTCTCTCTCTGTGTCTCAAACTCTCTCTACCTCCCTTCCCTCTCAATTCCTGTCTATTTATTCCAGTGAATAATCAAGAAAATAGAAAGTAAAAAAAGAAAAAGGAAAAGGAAATATTCCACGACTTCAAATGGGCTACTCAGGACAATGCTTTCCTTGTTAAGATCCTCACAGCATTCCATATGCAGAAAGGCAAAGACGCCATGTATTTTTTAACCCAGTTTTTATATTTATTTATTTATTTATTTATTTATTTAGGTGCTTATTCATTTTTGTTATTGATGAATTAATGTTTTACATTTGACATTGACTAAGGATCTGACACCAGCGGACTCCAGTACCCCTATATGGTACTCTGCCTCTACAAAACCCATCCATTGACCTGTCCATCCATCCATCCATCCACCCATACATCTATCCATCCATTCATCCATCCATCCATCCATCCTTCCATCCATCCATCCATCCACCAGTCAACCAAGCTAAGTACAAAAGGAGATCTCTCCTTGAATGGTGAGGAGAAACAACGATGCATAGGTAGGTTGCAAAGGCCCAGTTTGGCTGAATAGGGCAGAGGGGCTGAACCTGGGAATGTGTTGGGGCGTGTGGGTTTGGGTGGGATGAGCCGGAGACCCTGTGAGCTGGGTCACATTAGGGGCAGGCAGGGGGTGGAAGGGGTTGCGAACAGCTGTCACTGGAGAAGCATCACAAGTGCTGGAGCTGGTGAGCAGGGCACCTGGAAGAGAGGACAGACAAAGGAGAGAAGCAAAGTGCGGAGGAGAGGAGAGGGGAGAGGATGGTGAGGACAGGAGAGGACAGGAGAGGACAGGATTGGAGGGGACCTGAGAAACCTACCTGGACAAAGGCAGCATACGGACATCCAGGAAGGCAGGCAGGCATGCAGGCAGCTCTGGCCTGGGCTCCCAGGATCCCGGGCGCACCTCCACCTGTCTTCTCTTGGCTGCCAGCCCTGAGGTCCCTCGTCGGTCAGCACTGTCTTCCCATCCTTCCGTCCCTCTGTGCCAGGGCCCAGGCGTCTGGGCGCTGTTGCCTGACCTAGTGGCAGGGCAGTTGGGCTGCCCAGTGCCAGTGTGGCCAGCACAGATTGCCAGGGGCTAGGACATCACAGAGGGCTCATGTGGTTGCTAGGCCATGGGGACCCCGCCCATCCAGTTGACCAGCAGCCATGACCCCCACGCTGAACTTGACCTGAGGGGTGGTGGCCAGCCACCAGAGCCAGAGCCCCAGGCCAAAGCAGGTGCTGGTCGGCCGGGCCAAGGGGCTATGTGCAGATTGGTGTGTGTCTGGGCATGGGGCTGGCATCTGACAGTCCAGGGCGGGGGACCAAGGTCCGCCAGGCCCCTGTCCCACCATGTGCACTGACACACAGTCTTGCTGACTGACTGACAGTCCCCGCCCCAGAGATACCCACACCAAATCCCTGGGTGCCCTGAGCTGCCCCTGAGGGTTGGTGGGTGCCTGCCTGGACACATGCCTCCGTAATGGAGGCCTCTATTAATCCCGTTGCCTACTGACAGCTGCCCTCCTGCCCCTCCTCCTCCTCCTACGCCTCCTCCTCCTCCTCTTCCTACTCTTCCTCCTCCTCTTTCTCCTCCTCCTCCTCCACCCCCTCCTCCTCTTCCTCATCCTCAGATGGACTCACTCAGGGCCCTTGGCCTAGGCAAGCCAGGGCTGCTGCTCTGGCTTCTGCAGCTTCTATCCAGTGGGGGGGTGTAGGAATCTGTTCCTGTCAGTCCCTGATTCCTGGGACCTTCCATGCCTCCAGCTGCCCCCACTCTCTAGTCCTGACCCCTCCTCAAGGATGCCCCCTTTCCCCTTACCCTCTGTCCCCCAGCTCCCAACTAACATCTACTGTGTTCCTCCCTGCGCTACTTTACTGCCACCCTGCTTCTGCCCTTCAGCCCCGAGGGCCCAGGGCCAGCCCAGCTGCCATCTCACCATCCAGCAGGGGGACCTGCCCTAACCCCCTGCCACCACACCCACACACACAGCCCTGCACACACTCCTGGGCTCCCCTGCCTGCAGCCTGCCTCTCAAACAGTCTCCTTCTGCCCCCTAGCCCCCTTACAGCCTCTGCCACGGACCCCCACAGACACCTGGGCATGAGCAGTGCAGACATGCAAACAGCTCCCCTCGCCCCCACTCCAGTTGCTCCAAGGTTGTCAAGAGTCTTTTTTTCATGCTGTAGGGGAGGGAGTTGAGACAGTCCAATGTCCTGGGGAGCAAGAACTGCAAACAGTCCATCTACAATGTAACATTTGGGTCTCAGGCCGCCCAATCCCTAGTGCGCTGTGCAGACCTTTGACTGGCAAAAACACCCCATCTGAGCGTGAGATCTGGCTGGGCTAGTGGCTCTTTCTGTGGACTAAGAGACAGACAGACAGAGTTTTCAGGTTCAAAACCTATACTTCCCAGAAGATGGTCATTCACTTCGGTAAAAAAAAAAAAAAAAGGCTTTTTATTTTTTTTCCTCCTGCCTGGGTAACCTGTCTCCTGCCTGTTTCAAAGTGAAAAAAGGGAAAAATCTTTTTTGGAGCGAAAAGGACCAAAATGCAGGCAGGTGGACTCCATGGAAGGTGGATGGGGAGTTGCTCCTGCCCTGGCACTAGAGCCCCAGCTGCTGTTCCAGGTGCTCTCTGATAACAGAGATCTCCGTGTGTCGTGTCATGACACTGTCTCCAGGACTGACCCTCAGGATAATGAGGATTCAAAACGAGGCAGGTGATACTGCCTTCAAAAGTAAATCCAGGGAGGTTTGGCGGTATGTCAGAGGGTTGAGGGCTTGTGGCGCTCACGAATAGAGGGGACAGGTGGAAGGATTTGGGGTCTGGCCCCCAGACCGCCACCTGCAGGGGAGTCGCTTTACAGGGGGTGAAGCAGGTCTTTAGGAGCTCTATCTTTCTCTCCCACCCTGTATTTCCTCTGCTCTCTCCTTTTGTGTCTGTCAGATGCAAGGTCAGTAACAACAACAACAACAACAAAAACAATAACCACCACAGTGACCAAGCAACAAGGGCAGCGAAAGGGGAACAAATGGAGTGCAGGAGCTGTGGATTATTCGTGGCGTAGGCACTCAGCTGTGGCAATAACCCCTTGAGGCAATCAATCCATACATGAAGATGTAATACAGGTAACAGAGACGTATATGTCCCTGTGTGTTTCCACTGAGTTAATGTAAATGCACTTTTATTGACTTCTTCATTTATTTATTACCTTGCCAGGAGAATTTCTTTTCATTGCTAAAAAAAAGTGTCCCATCAAGGGTAGCAGGTGGTGCCACACCCAGTTAAGCACTCATGTTACAATGCAGGAGGACTGGGCTTCAACACCCTGGTTCCCACATGCCAGGGGAAATCTTTACAGGTGGTGCGGAAGTGCTGCAGTTGTCTCTCTCTGTGTCTCAAACTCTCTCTACCTCCCTTCCCTCTCAATTCCTGTCTATTTATTCCAGTGAATAATCAAGAAAATAGAAAGTAAAAAAAGAAAAAGGAAAAGGAAATATTCCACGACTTCAAATGGGCTACTCAGGACAATGCTTTCCTTGTTAAGATCCTCACAGCATTCCATATGCAGAAAGGCAAAGACGCCATGTATTTTTTAACCCAGTTTTTATATTTATTTATTTATTTATTTATTTAGGTGCTTATTCATTTTTGTTATTGATGAATTAATGTTTTACATTTGACATTGACTAAGGATCTGACACCAGCGGACTCCAGTACCCCTATATGGTACTCTGCCTCTACAAAACCCATCCATTGACCTGTCCATCCATCCATCCATCCACCCATACATCTATCCATCCATTCATCCATCCATCCATCCATCCTTCCATCCATCCATCCATCCACCAGTCAACCAAGCTAAGTACAAAAGGAGATCTCTCCTTGAATGGTGAGGAGAAACAACGATGCATAGGTAGGTTGCAAAGGCCCAGTTTGGCTGAATAGGGCAGAGGGGCTGAACCTGGGAATGTGTTGGGGCGTGTGGGTTTGGGTGGGATGAGCCGGAGACCCTGTGAGCTGGGTCACATTAGGGGCAGGCAGGGGGTGGAAGGGGTTGCGAACAGCTGTCACTGGAGAAGCATCACAAGTGCTGGAGCTGGTGAGCAGGGCACCTGGAAGAGAGGACAGACAAAGGAGAGAAGCAAAGTGCGGAGGAGAGGAGAGGGGAGAGGATGGTGAGGACAGGAGAGGACAGGAGAGGACAGGATTGGAGGGGACCTGAGAAACCTACCTGGACAAAGGCAGCATACGGACATCCAGGAAGGCAGGCAGGCATGCAGGCAGCTCTGGCCTGGGCTCCCAGGATCCCGGGCGCACCTCCACCTGTCTTCTCTTGGCTGCCAGCCCTGAGGTCCCTCGTCGGTCAGCACTGTCTTCCCATCCTTCCGTCCCTCTGTGCCAGGGCCCAGGCGTCTGGGCGCTGTTGCCTGACCTAGTGGCAGGGCAGTTGGGCTGCCCAGTGCCAGTGTGGCCAGCACAGATTGCCAGGGGCTAGGACATCACAGAGGGCTCATGTGGTTGCTAGGCCATGGGGACCCCGCCCATCCAGTTGACCAGCAGCCATGACCCCCACGCTGAACTTGACCTGAGGGGTGGTGGCCAGCCACCAGAGCCAGAGCCCCAGGCCAAAGCAGGTGCTGGTCGGCCGGGCCAAGGGGCTATGTGCAGATTGGTGTGTGTCTGGGCATGGGGCTGGCATCTGACAGTCCAGGGCGGGGGACCAAGGTCCGCCAGGCCCCTGTCCCACCATGTGCACTGACACACAGTCTTGCTGACTGACTGACAGTCCCCGCCCCAGAGATACCCACACCAAATCCCTGGGTGCCCTGAGCTGCCCCTGAGGGTTGGTGGGTGCCTGCCTGGACACATGCCTCCGTAATGGAGGCCTCTATTAATCCCGTTGCCTACTGACAGCTGCCCTCCTGCCCCTCCTCCTCCTCCTACGCCTCCTCCTCCTCCTCTTCCTACTCTTCCTCCTCCTCTTTCTCCTCCTCCTCCTCCACCCCCTCCTCCTCTTCCTCATCCTCAGATGGACTCACTCAGGGCCCTTGGCCTAGGCAAGCCAGGGCTGCTGCTCTGGCTTCTGCAGCTTCTATCCAGTGGGGGGGTGTAGGAATCTGTTCCTGTCAGTCCCTGATTCCTGGGACCTTCCATGCCTCCAGCTGCCCCCACTCTCTAGTCCTGACCCCTCCTCAAGGATGCCCCCTTTCCCCTTACCCTCTGTCCCCCAGCTCCCAACTAACATCTACTGTGTTCCCAACTAACATCTACTGCGCTACTTTACTGCCACCCTGCTTCTGCCCTTCAGCCCCGAGGGCCCAGGGCCAGCCCAGCTGCCATCTCACCATCCAGCAGGGGGACCTGCCCTAACCCCCTGCCACCACACCCACACACACAGCCCTGCACACACTCCTGGGCTCCCCTGCCTGCAGCCTGCCTCTCAAACAGTCTCCTTCTGCCCCCTAGCCCCCTTACAGCCTCTGCCACGGACCCCCACAGACACCTGGGCATGAGCAGTGCAGACATGCAAACAGCTCCCCTCGCCCCCACTCCAGTTGCTCCAAGGTTGTCAAGAGTCTTTTTTTCATGCTGTAGGGGAGGGAGTTGAGACAGTCCAATGTCCTGGGGAGCAAGAACTGCAAACAGTCCATCTACAATGTAACATTTGGGTCTCAGGCCGCCCAATCCCTAGTGCGCTGTGCAGACCTTTGACTGGCAAAAACACCCCATCTGAGCGTGAGATCTGGCTGGGCTAGTGGCTCTTTCTGTGGACTAAGAGACAGACAGACAGAGTTTTCAGGTTCAAAACCTATACTTCCCAGAAGATGGTCATTCACTTCGGTAAAAAAAAAAAAAAAAAGGCTTTTTATTTTTTTTCCTCCTGCCTGGGTAACCTGTCTCCTGCCTGTTTCAAAGTGAAAAAAGGGAAAAATCTTTTTTGGAGCGAAAAGGACCAAAATGCAGGCAGGTGGACTCCATGGAAGGTGGATGGGGAGTTGCTCCTGCCCTGGCACTAGAGCCCCAGCTGCTGTTCCAGGTGCTCTCTGATAACAGAGATCTCCGTGTGTCGTGTCATGACACTGTCTCCAGGACTGACCCTCAGGATAATGAGGATTCAAAACGAGGCAGGTGATACTGCCTTCAAAAGTAAATCCAGGGAGGTTTGGCGGTATGTCAGAGGGTTGAGGGCTTGTGGCGCTCACGAATAGAGGGGACAGGTGGAAGGATTTGGGGTCTGGCCCCCAGACTGCCACCTGCAGGGGAGTCGCTTTACAGGGGGTGAAGCAGGTCTTTAGGAGCTCTATCTTTCTCTCCCACCCTGTATTTCCTCTGCTCTCTCCTTTTGTGTCTGTCAGATGCAAGGTCAGTAACAACAACAACAACAACAAAAACAATAACCACCACAGTGACCAAGCAACAAGGGCAGCGAAAGGGGAACAAATGGAGTGCAGGAGCTGTGGATTATTCGTGGCGTAGGCACTCAGCTGTGGCAATAACCCCTTGAGGCAATCAATCCATACATGAAGATGTAATACAGGTAACAGAGACGTATATGTCCCTGTGTGTTTCCACTGAGTTAATGTAAATGCACTTTTATTGACTTCTTCATTTATTTATTACCTTGCCAGGAGAATTTCTTTTCATTGCTAAAAAAAAGTGTCCCATCAAGGGTAGCAGGTGGTGCCACACCCAGTTAAGCACTCATGTTACAATGCAGGAGGACTGGGCTTCAACACCCTGGTTCCCACATGCCAGGGGAAATCTTTACAGGTGGTGCGGAAGTGCTGCAGTTGTCTCTCTCTGTGTCTCAAACTCTCTCTACCTCCCTTCCCTCTCAATTCCTGTCTATTTATTCCAGTGAATAATCAAGAAAATAGAAAGTAAAAAAAGAAAAAGGAAAAGGAAATATTCCACGACTTCAAATGGGCTACTCAGGACAATGCTTTCCTTGTTAAGATCCTCACAGCATTCCATATGCAGAAAGGCAAAGACGCCATGTATTTTTTAACCCAGTTTTTATATTTATTTATTTATTTATTTATTTAGGTGCTTATTCATTTTTGTTATTGATGAATTAATGTTTTACATTTGACATTGACTAAGGATCTGACACCAGCGGACTCCAGTACCCCTATATGGTACTCTGCCTCTACAAAACCCATCCATTGACCTGTCCATCCATCCATCCATCCACCCATACATCTATCCATCCATTCATCCATCCATCCATCCATCCTTCCATCCATCCATCCATCCACCAGTCAACCAAGCTAAGTACAAAAGGAGATCTCTCCTTGAATGGTGAGGAGAAACAACGATGCATAGGTAGGTTGCAAAGGCCCAGTTTGGCTGAATAGGGCAGAGGGGCTGAACCTGGGAATGTGTTGGGGCGTGTGGGTTTGGGTGGGATGAGCCGGAGACCCTGTGAGCTGGGTCACATTAGGGGCAGGCAGGGGGTGGAAGGGGTTGCGAACAGCTGTCACTGGAGAAGCATCACAAGTGCTGGAGCTGGTGAGCAGGGCACCTGGAAGAGAGGACAGACAAAGGAGAGAAGCAAAGTGCGGAGGAGAGGAGAGGGGAGAGGATGGTGAGGACAGGAGAGGACAGGAGAGGACAGGATTGGAGGGGACCTGAGAAACCTACCTGGACAAAGGCAGCATACGGACATCCAGGAAGGCAGGCAGGCATGCAGGCAGCTCTGGCCTGGGCTCCCAGGATCCCGGGCGCACCTCCACCTGTCTTCTCTTGGCTGCCAGCCCTGAGGTCCCTCGTCGGTCAGCACTGTCTTCCCATCCTTCCGTCCCTCTGTGCCAGGGCCCAGGCGTCTGGGCGCTGTTGCCTGACCTAGTGGCAGGGCAGTTGGGCTGCCCAGTGCCAGTGTGGCCAGCACAGATTGCCAGGGGCTAGGACATCACAGAGGGCTCATGTGGTTGCTAGGCCATGGGGACCCCGCCCATCCAGTTGACGAGCAGCCATGACCCCCACGCTGAACTTGACCTGAGGGGTGGTGGCCAGCCACCAGAGCCAGAGCCCCAGGCCAAAGCAGGTGCTGGTCGGCCGGGCCAAGGGGCTATGTGCAGATTGGTGTGTGTCTGGGCATGGGGCTGGCATCTGACAGTCCAGGGCGGGGGACCAAGGTCCGCCAGGCCCCTGTCCCACCATGTGCACTGACACACAGTCTTGCTGACTGACTGACAGTCCCCGCCCCAGAGATACCCACACCAAATCCCTGGGTGCCCTGAGCTGCCCCTGAGGGTTGGTGGGTGCCTGCCTGGACACATGCCTCCGTAATGGAGGCCTCTATTAATCCCGTTGCCTACTGACAGCTGCCCTCCTGCCCCTCCTCCTCCTCCTACGCCTCCTCCTCCTCCTCCTCTTCCTACTCTTCCTCCTCCTCTTTCTCCTCCTCCTCCTCCACCCCCTCCTCCTCTTCCTCATCCTCAGATGGACTCACTCAGGGCCCTTGGCCTAGGCAAGCCAGGGCTGCTGCTCTGGCTTCTGCAGCTTCTATCCAGTGGGGGGGTGTAGGAATCTGTTCCTGTCAGTCCCTGATTCCTGGGACCTTCCATGCCTCCAGCTGCCCCCACTCTCTAGTCCTGACCCCTCCTCAAGGATGCCCCCTTTCCCCTTACCCTCTGTCCCCCAGCTCCCAACTAACATCTACTGTGTTCCCAACTAACATCTACTGCGCTACTTTACTGCCACCCTGCTTCTGCCCTTCAGCCCCGAGGGCCCAGGGCCAGCCCAGCTGCCATCTCACCATCCAGCAGGGGGACCTGCCCTAACCCCCTGCCACCACACCCACACACACAGCCCTGCACACACTCCTGGGCTCCCCTGCCTGCAGCCTGCCTCTCAAACAGTCTCCTTCTGCCCCCTAGCCCCCTTACAGCCTCTGCCACGGACCCCCACAGACACCTGGGCATGAGCAGTGCAGACATGCAAACAGCTCCCCTCGCCCCCACTCCAGTTGCTCCAAGGTTGTCAAGAGTCTTTTTTTCATGCTGTAGGGGAGGGAGTTGAGACAGTCCAATGTCCTGGGGAGCAAGAACTGCAAACAGTCCATCTACAATGTAACATTTGGGTCTCAGGCCGCCCAATCCCTAGTGCGCTGTGCAGACCTTTGACTGGCAAAAACACCCCATCTGAGCGTGAGATCTGGCTGGGCTAGTGGCTCTTTCTGTGGACTAAGAGACAGACAGACAGAGTTTTCAGGTTCAAAACCTATACTTCCCAGAAGATGGTCATTCACTTCGGTAAAAAAAAAAAAAAAAAAAAAAAAAAAAAGGCTTTTTATTTTTTTTCCTCCTGCCTGGGTAACCTGTCTCCTGCCTGTTTCAAAGTGAAAAAAGGGAAAAATCTTTTTTGGAGCGAAAAGGACCAAAATGCAGGCAGGTGGACTCCGTGGAAGGTGGATGGGGAGTTGCTCCTGCCCTGGCACTAGAGCCCCAGCTGCTGTTCCAGGTGCTCTCTGATAACAGAGATCTCCGTGTGTCGTGTCATGACACTGTCTCCAGGACTGACCCTCAGGATAATGAGGATTCAAAACGAGGCAGGTGATACTGCCTTCAAAAGTAAATCCAGGGAGGTTTGGCGGTATGTCAGAGGGTTGAGGGCTTGTGGCGCTCACGAATAGAGGGGACAGGTGGAAGGATTTGGGGTCTGGCCCCCAGACCGCCACCTGCAGGGGAGTCGCTTTACAGGGGGTGAAGCAGGTCTTTAGGAGCTCTATCTTTCTCTCCCACCCTGTATTTCCTCTGCTCTCTCCTTTTGTGTCTGTCAGATGCAAGGTCAGTAACAACAACAACAACAACAAAAACAATAACCACCACAGTGACCAAGCAACAAGGGCAGCGAAAGGGGAACAAATGGAGTGCAGGAGCTGTGGATTATTCGTGGCGTAGGCACTCAGCTGTGGCAATAACCCCTTGAGGCAATCAATCCATACATGAAGATGTAATACAGGTAACAGAGACGTATATGTCCCTGTGTGTTTCCACTGAGTTAATGTAAATGCACTTTTATTGACTTCTTCATTTATTTATTACCTTGCCAGGAGAATTTCTTTTCATTGCTAAAAAAAAGTGTCCCATCAAGGGTAGCAGGTGGTGCCACACCCAGTTAAGCACTCATGTTACAATGCAGGAGGACTGGGCTTCAACACCCTGGTTCCCACATGCCAGGGGAAATCTTTACAGGTGGTGCGGAAGTGCTGCAGTTGTCTCTCTCTGTGTCTCAAACTCTCTCTACCTCCCTTCCCTCTCAATTCCTGTCTATTTATTCCAGTGAATAATCAAGAAAATAGAAAGTAAAAAAAGAAAAAGGAAAAGGAAATATTCCACGACTTCAAATGGGCTACTCAGGACAATGCTTTCCTTGTTAAGATCCTCACAGCATTCCATATGCAGAAAGGCAAAGACGCCATGTATTTTTTAACCCAGTTTTTATATTTATTTATTTATTTATTTATTTAGGTGCTTATTCATTTTTGTTATTGATGAATTAATGTTTTACATTTGACATTGACTAAGGATCTGACACCAGCGGACTCCAGTACCCCTATATGGTACTCTGCCTCTACAAAACCCATCCATTGACCTGTCCATCCATCCATCCATCCACCCATACATCTATCCATCCATTCATCCATCCATCCATCCATCCTTCCATCCATCCATCCATCCACCAGTCAACCAAGCTAAGTACAAAAGGAGATCTCTCCTTGAATGGTGAGGAGAAACAACGATGCATAGGTAGGTTGCAAAGGCCCAGTTTGGCTGAATAGGGCAGAGGGGCTGAACCTGGGAATGTGTTGGGGCGTGTGGGTTTGGGTGGGATGAGCCGGAGACCCTGTGAGCTGGGTCACATTAGGGGCAGGCAGGGGGTGGAAGGGGTTGCGAACAGCTGTCACTGGAGAAGCATCACAAGTGCTGGAGCTGGTGAGCAGGGCACCTGGAAGAGAGGACAGACAAAGGAGAGAAGCAAAGTGCGGAGGAGAGGAGAGGGGAGAGGATGGTGAGGACAGGAGAGGACAGGAGAGGACAGGATTGGAGGGGACCTGAGAAACCTACCTGGACAAAGGCAGCATACGGACATCCAGGAAGGCAGGCAGGCATGCAGGCAGCTCTGGCCTGGGCTCCCAGGATCCCGGGCGCACCTCCACCTGTCTTCTCTTGGCTGCCAGCCCTGAGGTCCCTCGTCGGTCAGCACTGTCTTCCCATCCTTCCGTCCCTCTGTGCCAGGGCCCAGGCGTCTGGGCGCTGTTGCCTGACCTAGTGGCAGGGCAGTTGGGCTGCCCAGTGCCAGTGTGGCCAGCACAGATTGCCAGGGGCTAGGACATCACAGAGGGCTCATGTGGTTGCTAGGCCATGGGGACCCCGCCCATCCAGTTGACCAGCAGCCATGACCCCCACGCTGAACTTGACCTGAGGGGTGGTGGCCAGCCACCAGAGCCAGAGCCCCAGGCCAAAGCAGGTGCTGGTCGGCCGGGCCAAGGGGCTATGTGCAGATTGGTGTGTGTCTGGGCATGGGGCTGGCATCTGACAGTCCAGGGCGGGGGACCAAGGTCCGCCAGGCCCCTGTCCCACCATGTGCACTGACACACAGTCTTGCTGACTGACTGACAGTCCCCGCCCCAGAGATACCCACACCAAATCCCTGGGTGCCCTGAGCTGCCCCTGAGGGTTGGTGGGTGCCTGCCTGGACACATGCCTCCGTAATGGAGGCCTCTATTAATCCCGTTGCCTACTGACAGCTGCCCTCCTGCCCCTCTTCCTCCTCCTACGCCTCCTCCTCCTCCTCTTCCTACTCTTCCTCCTCCTCTTTCTCCTCCTCCTCCTCCACCCCCTCCTCCTCTTCCTCATCCTCAGATGGACTCACTCAGGGCCCTTGGCCTAGGCAAGCCTGGGCTGCTGCTCTGGCTTCTGCAGCTTCTATCCAGTGGGGGGGTGTAGGAATCTGTTCCTGTCAGTCCCTGATTCCTGGGACCTTCCATGCCTCCAGCTGCCCCCACTCTCTAGTCCTGACCCCTCCTCAAGGATGCCCCCTTTCCCCTTACCCTCTGTCCCCCAGCTCCCAACTAACATCTACTGTGTTCCCAACTAACATCTACTGCGCTACTTTACTGCCACCCTGCTTCTGCCCTTCAGCCCCGAGGGCCCAGGGCCAGCCCAGCTGCCATCTCACCATCCAGCAGGGGGACCTGCCCTAACCCCCTGCCACCACAACCACACACACAGCCCTGCACACACTCCTGGGCTCCCCTGCCTGCAGCCTGCCTCTCAAACAGTCTCCTTCTGCCCCCTAGCCCCCTTACAGCCTCTGCCACGGACCCCCACAGACACCTGGGCATGAGCAGTGCAGACATGCAAACAGCTCCCCTCGCCCCCACTCCAGTTGCTCCAAGGTTGTCAAGAGTCTTTTTTTCATGCTGTAGGGGAGGGAGTTGAGACAGTCCAATGTCCTGGGGAGCAAGAACTGCAAACAGTCCATCTACAATGTAACATTTGGGTCTCAGGCCGCCCAATCCCTAGTGCGCTGTGCAGACCTTTGACTGGCAAAAACACCCCATCTGAGCGTGAGATCTGGCTGGGCTAGTGGCTCTTTCTGTGGACTAAGAGACAGACAGACAGAGTTTTCAGGTTCAAAACCTATACTTCCCAGAAGATGGTCATTCACTTCGGTAAAAAAAAAAAAAAAAAAGGCTTTTTATTTTTTTTCCTCCTGCCTGGGTAACCTGTCTCCTGCCTGTTTCAAAGTGAAAAAAGGGAAAAATCTTTTTTGGAGCGAAAAGGACCAAAATGCAGGCAGGTGGACTCCATGGAAGGTGGATGGGGAGTTGCTCCTGCCCTGGCACTAGAGCCCCAGCTGCTGTTCCAGGTGCTCTCTGATAACAGAGATCTCCGTGTGTCGTGTCATGACACTGTCTCCAGGACTGACCCTCAGGATAATGAGGATTCAAAACGAGGCAGGTGATACTGCCTTCAAAAGTAAATCCAGGGAGGTTTGGCGGTATGTCAGAGGGTTGAGGGCTTGTGGCGCTCACGAATAGAGGGGACAGGTGGAAGGATTTGGGGTCTGGCCCCCAGACCGCCACCTGCAGGGGAGTCGCTTTACAGGGGGTGAAGCAGGTCTTTAGGAGCTCTATCTTTCTCTCCCACCCTGTATTTCCTCTGCTCTCTCCTTTTGTGTCTGTCAGATGCAAGGTCAGTAACAACAACAACAACAACAAAAACAATAACCACCACAGTGACCAAGCAACAAGGGCAGCGAAAGGGGAACAAATGGAGTGCAGGAGCTGTGGATTATTCGTGGCGTAGGCACTCAGCTGTGGCAATAACCCCTTGAGGCAATCAATCCATACATGAAGATGTAATACAGGTAACAGAGACGTATATGTCCCTGTGTGTTTCCACTGAGTTAATGTAAATGCACTTTTATTGACTTCTTCATTTATTTATTACCTTGCCAGGAGAATTTCTTTTCATTGCTAAAAAAAAGTGTCCCATCAAGGGTAGCAGTTGGTGCCACACCCAGTTAAGCACTCATGTTACAATGCAGGAGGACTGGGCTTCAACACCCTGGTTCCCACATGCCAGGGGAAATCTTTACAGGTGGTGCGGAAGTGCTGCAGTTGTCTCTCTCTGTGTCTCAAACTCTCTCTACCTCCCTTCCCTCTCAATTCCTGTCTATTTATTCCAGTGAATAATCAAGAAAATAGAAAGTAAAAAAAGAAAAAGGAAAAGGAAATATTCCACGACTTCAAATGGGCTACTCAGGACAATGCTTTCCTTGTTAAGATCCTCACAGCATTCCATATGCAGAAAGGCAAAGACGCCATGTATTTTTTAACCCAGTTTTTATATTTATTTATTTATTTATTTATTTAGGTGCTTATTCATTTTTGTTATTGATGAATTAATGTTTTACATTTGACATTGACTAAGGATCTGACACCAGCGGACTCCAGTACCCCTATATGGTACTCTGCCTCTACAAAACCCATCCATTGACCTGTACATCCATCCATCCATCCACCCATACATCTATCCATCCATTCATCCATCCATCCATCCATCCTTCCATCCATCCATCCATCCACCAGTCAACCAAGCTAAGTACAAAAGGAGATCTCTCCTTGAATGGTGAGGAGAAACAACGATGCATAGGTAGGTTGCAAAGGCCCAGTTTGGCTGAATAGGGCAGAGGGGCTGAACCTGGGAATGTGTTGGGGCGTGTGGGTTTGGGTGGGATGAGCCGGAGACCCTGTGAGCTGGGTCACATTAGGGGCAGGCAGGGGGTGGAAGGGGTTGCGAACAGCTGTCACTGGAGAAGCATCACAAGTGCTGGAGCTGGTGAGCAGGGCACCTGGAAGAGAGGACAGACAAAGGAGAGAAGCAAAGTGCGGAGGAAAGGAGAGGGGAGAGGATGGTGAGGACAGGAGAGGACAGGAGAGGACAGGATTGGAGGGGACCTGAGAAACCTACCTGGACAAAGGCAGCATACGGACATCCAGGAAGGCAGGCAGGCATGCAGGCAGCTCTGGCCTGGGCTCCCAGGATCCCGGGCGCACCTCCACCTGTCTTCTCTTGGCTGCCAGCCCTGAGGTCCCTCGTCGGTCAGCACTGTCTTCCCATCCTTCCGTCCCTCTGTGCCAGGGCCCAGGCGTCTGGGCGCTGTTGCCTGACCTAGTGGCAGGGCAGTTGGGCTGCCCAGTGCCAGTGTGGCCAGCACAGATTGCCAGGGGCTAGGACATCACAGAGGGCTCATGTGGTTGCTAGGCCATGGGGACCCCGCCCATCCAGTTGACCAGCAGCCATGACCCCCACGCTGAACTTGACCTGAGGGGTGGTGGCCAGCCACCAGAGCCAGAGCCCCAGGCCAAAGCAGGTGCTGGTCGGCCGGGCCAAGGGGCTATGTGCAGATTGGTGTGTGTCTGGGCATGGGGCTGGCATCTGACAGTCCAGGGCGGGGGACCAAGGTCCGCCAGGCCCCTGTCCCACCATGTGCACTGACACACAGTCTTGCTGACTGACTGACAGTCCCCGCCCCAGAGATACCCACACCAAATCCCTGGGTGCCCTGAGCTGCCCCTGAGGGTTGGTGGGTGCCTGCCTGGACACATGCCTCCGTAATGGAGGCCTCTATTAATCCCGTTGCCTACTGACAGCTGCCCTCCTGCCCCTCTTCCTCCTCCTACGCCTCCTCCTCCTCCTCTTCCTACTCTTCCTCCTCCTCTTTCTCCTCCTCCTCCTCCACCCCCTCCTCCTCTTCCTCATCCTCAGATGGACTCACTCAGGGCCCTTGGCCTAGGCAAGCCTGGGCTGCTGCTCTGGCTTCTGCAGCTTCTATCCAGTGGGGGGGTGTAGGAATCTGTTCCTGTCAGTCCCTGATTCCTGGGACCTTCCATGCCTCCAGCTGCCCCCACTCTCTAGTCCTGACCCCTCCTCAAGGATGCCCCCTTTCCCCTTACCCTCTGTCCCCCAGCTCCCAACTAACATCTACTGTGTTCCCAACTAACATCTACTGCGCTACTTTACTGCCACCCTGCTTCTGCCCTTCAGCCCCGAGGGCCCAGGGCCAGCCCAGCTGCCATCTCACCATCCAGCAGGGGGACCTGCCCTAACCCCCTGCCACCACACCCACACACACAGCCCTGCACACACTCCTGGGCTCCCCTGCCTGCAGCCTGCCTCTCAAACAGTCTCCTTCTGCCCCCTAGCCCCCTTACAGCCTCTGCCACGGACCCCCACAGACACCTGGGCATGAGCAGTGCAGACATGCAAACAGCTCCCCTCGCCCCCACTCCAGTTGCTCCAAGGTTGTCAAGAGTCTTTTTTTCATGCTGTAGGGGAGGGAGTTGAGACAGTCCAATGTCCTGGGGAGCAAGAACTGCAAACAGTCCATCTACAATGTAACATTTGGGTCTCAGGCCGCCCAATCCCCAGTGCGCTGTGCAGACCTTTGACTGGCAAAAACACCCCATCTGAGCGTGAGATCTGGCTGGGCTAGTGGCTCTTTCTGTGGACTAAGAGACAGACAGACAGAGTTTTCAGGTTCAAAACCTATACTTCCCAGAAGATGGTCATTCACTTCGGTAAAAAAAAAAAAAAAAAGGCTTTTTATTTTTTTTCCTCCTGCCTGGGTAACCTGTCTCCTGCCTGTTTCAAAGTGAAAAAAGGGAAAAATATTTTTTGGAGCGAAAAGGACCAAAATGCAGGCAGGTGGACTCCATGGAAGGTGGATGGGGAGTTGCTCCTGCCCTGGCACTAGAGCCCCAGCTGCTGTTCCAGGTGCTCTCTGATAACAGAGATCTCCGTGTGTCGTGTCATGACACTGTCTCCAGGACTGACCCTCAGGATAATGAGGATTCAAAACGAGGCAGGTGATACTGCCTTCAAAAGTAAATCCAGGGAGGTTTGGCGGTATGTCAGAGGGTTGAGGGCTTGTGGCGCTCACGAATAGAGGGGACAGGTGGAAGGATTTGGGGTCTGGCCCCCAGACCGCCACCTGCAGGGGAGTCGCTTTACAGGGGGTGAAGCAGGTCTTTAGGAGCTCTATCTTTCTCTCCCACCCTGTATTTCCTCTGCTCTCTCCTTTTGTGTCTGTCAGATGCAAGGTCAGTAACAACAACAACAACAACAAAAACAATAACCACCACAGTGACCAAGCAACAAGGGCAGCGAAAGGGGAACAAATGGAGTGCAGGAGCTGTGGATTATTCGTGGCGTAGGCACTCAGCTGTGGCAATAACCCCTTGAGGCAATCAATCCATACATGAAGATGTAATACAGGTAACAGAGACGTATATGTCCCTGTGTGTTTCCACTGAGTTAATGTAAATGCACTTTTATTGACTTCTTCATTTATTTATTACCTTGCCAGGAGAATTTCTTTTCATTGCTAAAAAAAAGTGTCCCATCAAGGGTAGCAGGTGGTGCCACACCCAGTTAAGCACTCATGTTACAATGCAGGAGGACTGGGCTTCAACACCCTGGTTCCCACATGCCAGGGGAAATCTTTACAGGTGGTGCGGAAGTGCTGCAGTTGTCTCTCTCTGTGTCTCAAACTCTCTCTACCTCCCTTCCCTCTCAATTCCTGTCTATTTATTCCAGTGAATAATCAAGAAAATAGAAAGTAAAAAAAGAAAAAGGAAAAGGAAATATTCCACGACTTCAAATGGGCTACTCAGGACAATGCTTTCCTTGTTAAGATCCTCACAGCATTCCATATGCAGAAAGGCAAAGACGCCATGTATTTTTTAACCCAGTTTTTATATTTATTTATTTATTTATTTATTTAGGTGCTTATTCATTTTTGTTATTGATGAATTAATGTTTTACATTTGACATTGACTAAGGATCTGACACCAGCGGACTCCAGTACCCCTATATGGTACTCTGCCTCTACAAAACCCATCCATTGACCTGTCCATCCATCCATCCATCCACCCATACATCTATCCATCCATTCATCCATCCATCCATCCATCCTTCCATCCATCCATCCATCCACCAGTCAACCAAGCTAAGTACAAAAGGAGATCTCTCCTTGAATGGTGAGGAGAAACAACGATGCATAGGTAGGTTGCAAAGGCCCAGTTTGGCTGAATAGGGCAGAGGGGCTGAACCTGGGAATGTGTTGGGGCGTGTGGGTTTGGGTGGGATGAGCCGGAGACCCTGTGAGCTGGGTCACATTAGGGGCAGGCAGGGGGTGGAAGGGGTTGCGAACAGCTGTCACTGGAGAAGCATCACAAGTGCTGGAGCTGGTGAGCAGGGCACCTGGAAGAGAGGACAGACAAAGGAGAGAAGCAAAGTGCGGAGGAGAGGAGAGGGGAGAGGATGGTGAGGACAGGAGAGGACAGGAGAGGACAGGATTGGAGGGGACCTGAGAAACCTACCTGGACAAAGGCAGCATACGGACATCCAGGAAGGCAGGCAGGCATGCAGGCAGCTCTGGCCTGGGCTCCCAGGATCCCGGGCGCACCTCCACCTGTCTTCTCTTGGCTGCCAGCCCTGAGGTCCCTCGTCGGTCAGCACTGTCTTCCCATCCTTCCGTCCCTCTGTGCCAGGGCCCAGGCGTCTGGGCGCTGTTGCCTGACCTAGTGGCAGGGCAGTTGGGCTGCCCAGTGCCAGTGTGGCCAGCACAGATTGCCAGGGGCTAGGACATCACAGAGGGCTCATGTGGTTGCTAGGCCATGGGGACCCCGCCCATCCAGTTGACCAGCAGCCATGACCCCCACGCTGAACTTGACCTGAGGGGTGGTGGCCAGCCACCAGAGCCAGAGCCCCAGGCCAAAGCAGGTGCTGGTCGGCCGGGCCAAGGGGCTATGTGCAGATTGGTGTGTGTCTGGGCATGGGGCTGGCATCTGACAGTCCAGGGCGGGGGACCAAGGTCCGCCAGGCCCCTGTCCCACCATGTGCACTGACACACAGTCTTGCTGACTGACTGACAGTCCCCGCCCCAGAGATACCCACACCAAATCCCTGGGTGCCCTGAGCTGCCCCTGAGGGTTGGTGGGTGCCTGCCTGGACACATGCCTCCGTAATGGAGGCCTCTATTAATCCCGTTGCCTACTGACAGCTGCCCTCCTGCCCCTCTTCCTCCTCCTACGCCTCCTCCTCCTCCTCTTCCTACTCTTCCTCCTCCTCTTTCTCCTCCTCCTCCTCCACCCCCTCCTCCTCTTCCTCATCCTCAGATGGACTCACTCAGGGCCCTTGGCCTAGGCAAGCCTGGGCTGCTGCTCTGGCTTCTGCAGCTTCTATCCAGTGGGGGGGTGTAGGAATCTGTTCCTGTCAGTCCCTGATTCCTGGGACCTTCCATGCCTCCAGCTGCCCCCACTCTCTAGTCCTGACCCCTCCTCAAGGATGCCCCCTTTCCCCTTACCCTCTGTCCCCCAGCTCCCAACTAACATCTACTGTGTTCCCAACTAACATCTACTGCGCTACTTTACTGCCACCCTGCTTCTGCCCTTCAGCCCCGAGGGCCCAGGGCCAGCCCAGCTGCCATCTCACCATCCAGCAGGGGGACCTGCCCTAACCCCCTGCCACCACACCCACACACACAGCCCTGCACACACTCCTGGGCTCCCCTGCCTGCAGCCTGCCTCTCAAACAGTCTCCTTCTGCCCCCTAGCCCCCTTACAGCCTCTGCCACGGACCCCCACAGACACCTGGGCATGAGCAGTGCAGACATGCAAACAGCTCCCCTCGCCCCCACTCCAGTTGCTCCAAGGTTGTCAAGAGTCTTTTTTTCATGCTGTAGGGGAGGGAGTTGAGACAGTCCAATGTCCTGGGGAGCAAGAACTGCAAACAGTCCATCTACAATGTAACATTTGGGTCTCAGGCCGCCCAATCCCTAGTGCGCTGTGCAGACCTTTGACTGGCAAAAACACCCCATCTGAGCGTGAGATCTGGCTGGGCTAGTGGCTCTTTCTGTGGACTAAGAGACAGACAGACAGAGTTTTCAGGTTCAAAACCTATACTTCCCAGAAGATGGTCATTCACTTCGGTAAAAAAAAAAAAAAAAAAGGCTTTTTATTTTTTTTCCTCCTGCCTGGGTAACCTGTCTCCTGCCTGTTTCAAAGTGAAAAAAGGGAAAAATCTTTTTTGGAGCGAAAAGGACCAAAATGCAGGCAGGTGGACTCCATGGAAGGTGGATGGGGAGTTGCTCCTGCCCTGGCACTAGAGCCCCAGCTGCTGTTCCAGGTGCTCTCTGATAACAGAGATCTCCGTGTGTCGTGTCATGACACTGTCTCCAGGACTGACCCTCAGGATAATGAGGATTCAAAACGAGGCAGGTGATACTGCCTTCAAAAGTAAATCCAGGGAGGTTTGGCGGTATGTCAGAGGGTTGAGGGCTTGTGGCGCTCACGAATAGAGGGGACAGGTGGAAGGATTTGGGGTCTGGCCCCCAGACCGCCACCTGCAGGGGAGTCGCTTTACAGGGGGTGAAGCAGGTCTTTAGGAGCTCTATCTTTCTCTCCCACCCTGTATTTCCTCTGCTCTCTCCTTTTGTGTCTGTCAGATGCAAGGTCAGTAACAACAACAACAACAACAAAAACAATAACCACCACAGTGACCAAGCAACAAGGGCAGCGAAAGGGGAACAAATGGAGTGCAGGAGCTGTGGATTATTCGTGGCGTAGGCACTCAGCTGTGGCAATAACCCCTTGAGGCAATCAATCCATACATGAAGATGTAATACAGGTAACAGAGACGTATATGTCCCTGTGTGTTTCCACTGAGTTAATGTAAATGCACTTTTATTGACTTCTTCATTTATTTATTACCTTGCCAGGAGAATTTCTTTTCATTGCTAAAAAAAAGTGTCCCATCAAGGGTAGCAGGTGGTGCCACACCCAGTTAAGCACTCATGTTACAATGCAGGAGGACTGGGCTTCAACACCCTGGTTCCCACATGCCAGGGGAAATCTTTACAGGTGGTGCGGAAGTGCTGCAGTTGTCTCTCTCTGTGTCTCAAACTCTCTCTACCTCCCTTCCCTCTCAATTCCTGTCTATTTATTCCAGTGAATAATCAAGAAAATAGAAAGTAAAAAAAGAAAAAGGAAAAGGAAATATTCCACGACTTCAAATGGGCTACTCAGGACAATGCTTTCCTTGTTAAGATCCTCACAGCATTCCATATGCAGAAAGGCAAAGACGCCATGTATTTTTTAACCCAGTTTTTATATTTATTTATTTATTTATTTATTTAGGTGCTTATTCATTTTTGTTATTGATGAATTAATGTTTTACATTTGACATTGACTAAGGATCTGACACCAGCGGACTCCAGTACCCCTATATGGTACTCTGCCTCTACAAAACCCATCCATTGACCTGTCCATCCATCCATCCATCCACCCATACATCTATCCATCCATTCATCCATCCATCCATCCATCCTTCCATCCATCCATCCATCCACCAGTCAACCAAGCTAAGTACAAAAGGAGATCTCTCCTTGAATGGTGAGGAGAAACAACGATGCATAGGTAGGTTGCAAAGGCCCAGTTTGGCTGAATAGGGCAGAGGGGCTGAACCTGGGAATGTGTTGGGGCGTGTGGGTTTGGGTGGGATGAGCCGGAGACCCTGTGAGCTGGGTCACATTAGGGGCAGGCAGGGGGTGGAAGGGGTTGCGAACAGCTGTCACTGGAGAAGCATCACAAGTGCTGGAGCTGGTGAGCAGGGCACCTGGAAGAGAGGACAGACAAAGGAGAGAAGCAAAGTGCGGAGGAGAGGAGAGGGGAGAGGATGGTGAGGACAGGAGAGGACAGGAGAGGACAGGATTGGAGGGGACCTGAGAAACCTACCTGGACAAAGGCAGCATACGGACATCCAGGAAGGCAGGCAGGCATGCAGGCAGCTCTGGCCTGGGCTCCCAGGATCCCGGGCGCACCTCCACCTGTCTTCTCTTGGCTGCCAGCCCTGAGGTCCCTCGTCGGTCAGCACTGTCTTCCCATCCTTCCGTCCCTCTGTGCCAGGGCCCAGGCGTCTGGGCGCTGTTGCCTGACCTAGTGGCAGGGCAGTTGGGCTGCCCAGTGCCAGTGTGGCCAGCACAGATTGCCAGGGGCTAGGACATCACAGAGGGCTCATGTGGTTGCTAGGCCATGGGGACCCCGCCCATCCAGTTGACCAGCAGCCATGACCCCCACGCTGAACTTGACCTGAGGGGTGGTGGCCAGCCACCAGAGCCAGAGCCCCAGGCCAAAGCAGGTGCTGGTCGGCCGGGCCAAGGGGCTATGTGCAGATTGGTGTGTGTCTGGGCATGGGGCTGGCATCTGACAGTCCAGGGCGGGGGACCAAGGTCCGCCAGGCCCCTGTCCCACCATGTGCACTGACACACAGTCTTGCTGACTGACTGACAGTCCCCGCCCCAGAGATACCCACACCAAATCCCTGGGTGCCCTGAGCTGCCCCTGAGGGTTGGTGGGTGCCTGCCTGGACACATGCCTCCGTAATGGAGGCCTCTATTAATCCCGTTGCCTACTGACAGCTGCCCTCCTGCCCCTCTTCCTCCTCCTACGCCTCCTCCTCCTCCTCTTCCTACTCTTCCTCCTCCTCTTTCTCCTCCTCCTCCTCCACCCCCTCCTCCTCTTCCTCATCCTCAGATGGACTCACTCAGGGCCCTTGGCCTAGGCAAGCCTGGGCTGCTGCTCTGGCTTCTGCAGCTTCTATCCAGTGGGGGGGTGTAGGAATCTGTTCCTGTCAGTCCCTGATTCCTGGGACCTTCCATGCCTCCAGCTGCCCCCACTCTCTAGTCCTGACCCCTCCTCAAGGATGCCCCCTTTCCCCTTACCCTCTGTCCCCCAGCTCCCAACTAACATCTACTGTGTTCCCAACTAACATCTACTGCGCTACTTTACTGCCACCCTGCTTCTGCCCTTCAGCCCCGAGGGCCCAGGGCCAGCCCAGCTGCCATCTCACCATCCAGCAGGGGGACCTGCCCTAACCCCCTGCCACCACACCCACACACACAGCCCTGCACACACTCCTGGGCTCCCCTGCCTGCAGCCTGCCTCTCAAACAGTCTCCTTCTGCCCCCTAGCCCCCTTACAGCCTCTGCCACGGACCCCCACAGACACCTGGGCATGAGCAGTGCAGACATGCAAACAGCTCCCCTCGCCCCCACTCCAGTTGCTCCAAGGTTGTCAAGAGTCTTTTTTTCATGCTGTAGGGGAGGGAGTTGAGACAGTCCAATGTCCTGGGGAGCAAGAACTGCAAACAGTCCATCTACAATGTAACATTTGGGTCTCAGGCCGCCCAATCCCTAGTGCGCTGTGCAGACCTTTGACTGGCAAAAACACCCCATCTGAGCGTGAGATCTGGCTGGGCTAGTGGCTCTTTCTGTGGACTAAGAGACAGACAGACAGAGTTTTCAGGTTCAAAACCTATACTTCCCAGAAGATGGTCATTCACTTCGGTAAAAAAAAAAAAAAAAAAGGCTTTTTATTTTTTTTCCTCCTGCCTGGGTAACCTGTCTCCTGCCTGTTTCAAAGTGAAAAAAGGGAAAAATCTTTTTTGGAGCGAAAAGGACCAAAATGCAGGCAGGTGGACTCCATGGAAGGTGGATGGGGAGTTGCTCCTGCCCTGGCACTAGAGCCCCAGCTGCTGTTCCAGGTGCTCTCTGATAACAGAGATCTCCGTGTGTCGTGTCATGACACTGTCTCCAGGACTGACCCTCAGGATAATGAGGATTCAAAACGAGGCAGGTGATACTGCCTTCAAAAGTAAATCCAGGGAGGTTTGGCGGTATGTCAGAGGGTTGAGGGCTTGTGGCGCTCACGAATAGAGGGGACAGGTGGAAGGATTTGGGGTCTGGCCCCCAGACCGCCACCTGCAGGGGAGTCGCTTTACAGGGGGTGAAGCAGGTCTTTAGGAGCTCTATCTTTCTCTCCCACCCTGTATTTCCTCTGCTCTCTCCTTTTGTGTCTGTCAGATGCAAGGTCAGTAACAACAACAACAACAACAAAAACAATAACCACCACAGTGACCAAGCAACAAGGGCAGCGAAAGGGGAACAAATGGAGTGCAGGAGCTGTGGATTATTCGTGGCGTAGGCACTCAGCTGTGGCAATAACCCCTTGAGGCAATCAATCCATACATGAAGATGTAATACAGGTAACAGAGACGTATATGTCCCTGTGTGTTTCCACTGAGTTAATGTAAATGCACTTTTATTGACTTCTTCATTTATTTATTACCTTGCCAGGAGAATTTCTTTTCATTGCTAAAAAAAAGTGTCCCATCAAGGGTAGCAGGTGGTGCCACACCCAGTTAAGCACTCATGTTACAATGCAGGAGGACTGGGCTTCAACACCCTGGTTCCCACATGCCAGGGGAAATCTTTACAGGTGGTGCGGAAGTGCTGCAGTTGTCTCTCTCTGTGTCTCAAACTCTCTCTACCTCCCTTCCCTCTCAATTCCTGTCTATTTATTCCAGTGAATAATCAAGAAAATAGAAAGTAAAAAAAGAAAAAGGAAAAGGAAATATTCCACGACTTCAAATGGGCTACTCAGGACAATGCTTTCCTTGTTAAGATCCTCACAGCATTCCATATGCAGAAAGGCAAAGACGCCATGTATTTTTTAACCCAGTTTTTATATTTATTTATTTATTTATTTAGGTGCTTATTCATTTTTGTTATTGATGAATTAATGTTTTACATTTGACATTGACTAAGGATCTGACACCAGCGGACTCCAGTACCCCTATATGGTACTCTGCCTCTACAAAACCCATCCATTGACCTGTCCATCCATCCATCCATCCACCCATACATCTATCCATCCATTCATCCATCCATCCATCCATCCTTCCATCCATCCATCCATCCACCAGTCAACCAAGCTAAGTACAAAAGGAGATCTCTCCTTGAATGGTGAGGAGAAACAACGATGCATAGGTAGGTTGCAAAGGCCCAGTTTGGCTGAATAGGGCAGAGGGGCTGAACCTGGGAATGTGTTGGGGCGTGTGGGTTTGGGTGGGATGAGCCGGAGACCCTGTGAGCTGGGTCACATTAGGGGCAGGCAGGGGGTGGAAGGGGTTGCGAACAGCTGTCACTGGAGAAGCATCACAAGTGCTGGAGCTGGTGAGCAGGGCACCTGGAAGAGAGGACAGACAAAGGAGAGAAGCAAAGTGCGGAGGAGAGGAGAGGGGAGAGGATGGTGAGGACAGGAGAGGACAGGAGAGGACAGGATTGGAGGGGACCTGAGAAACCTACCTGGACAAAGGCAGCATACGGACATCCAGGAAGGCAGGCAGGCATGCAGGCAGCTCTGGCCTGGGCTCCCAGGATCCCGGGCGCACCTCCACCTGTCTTCTCTTGGCTGCCAGCCCTGAGGTCCCTCGTCGGTCAGCACTGTCTTCCCATCCTTCCGTCCCTCTGTGCCAGGGCCCAGGCGTCTGGGCGCTGTTGCCTGACCTAGTGGCAGGGCAGTTGGGCTGCCCAGTGCCAGTGTGGCCAGCACAGATTGCCAGGGGCTAGGACATCACAGAGGGCTCATGTGGTTGCTAGGCCATGGGGACCCCGCCCATCCAGTTGACCAGCAGCCATGACCCCCACGCTGAACTTGACCTGAGGGGTGGTGGCCAGCCACCAGAGCCAGAGCCCCAGGCCAAAGCAGGTGCTGGTCGGCCGGGCCAAGGGGCTATGTGCAGATTGGTGTGTGTCTGGGCATGGGGCTGGCATCTGACAGTCCAGGGCGGGGGACCAAGGTCCGCCAGGCCCCTGTCCCACCATGTGCACTGACACACAGTCTTGCTGACTGACTGACAGTCCCCGCCCCAGAGATACCCACACCAAATCCCTGGGTGCCCTGAGCTGCCCCTGAGGGTTGGTGGGTGCCTGCCTGGACACATGCCTCCGTAATGGAGGCCTCTATTAATCCCGTTGCCTACTGACAGCTGCCCTCCTGCCCCTCCTCCTCCTCCTACGCCTCCTCCTCCTCCTCTTCCTACTCTTCCTCCTCCTCTTTCTCCTCCTCCTCCTCCACCCCCTCCTCCTCTTCCTCATCCTCAGATGGACTCACTCAGGGCCCTTGGCCTAGGCAAGCCAGGGCTGCTGCTCTGGCTTCTGCAGCTTCTATCCAGTGGGGGGGTGTAGGAATCTGTTCCTGTCAGTCCCTGATTCCTGGGACCTTCCATGCCTCCAGCTGCCCCCACTCTCTAGTCCTGACCCCTCCTCAAGGATGCCCCCTTTCCCCTTACCCTCTGTCCCCCAGCTCCCAACTAACATCTACTGTGTTCCCAACTAACATCTACTGCGCTACTTTACTGCCACCCTGCTTCTGCCCTTCAGCCCCGAGGGCCCAGGGCCAGCCCAGCTGCCATCTCACCATCCAGCAGGGGGACCTGCCCTAACCCCCTGCCACCACACCCACACACACAGCCCTGCACACACTCCTGGGCTCCCCTGCCTGCAGCCTGCCTCTCAAACAGTCTCCTTCTGCCCCCTAGCCCCCTTACAGCCTCTGCCACGGACCCCCACAGACACCTGGGCATGAGCAGTGCAGACATGCAAACAGCTCCCCTCGCCCCCACTCCAGTTGCTCCAAGGTTGTCAAGAGTCTTTTTTTCATGCTGTAGGGGAGGGAGTTGAGACAGTCCAATGTCCTGGGGAGCAAGAACTGCAAACAGTCCATCTACAATGTAACATTTGGGTCTCAGGCCGCCCAATCCCTAGTGCGCTGTGCAGACCTTTGACTGGCAAAAACACCCCATCTGAGCGTGAGATCTGGCTGGGCTAGTGGCTCTTTCTGTGGACTAAGAGACAGACAGACAGAGTTTTCAGGTTCAAAACCTATACTTCCCAGAAGATGGTCATTCACTTCGGTAAAAAAAAAAAAAAAAAGGCTTTTTATTTTTTTTCCTCCTGCCTGGGTAACCTGTCTCCTGCCTGTTTCAAAGTGAAAAAAGGGAAAAATATTTTTTGGAGCGAAAAGGACCAAAATGCAGGCAGGTGGACTCCATGGAAGGTGGATGGGGAGTTGCTCCTGCCCTGGCACTAGAGCCCCAGCTGCTGTTCCAGGTGCTCTCTGATAACAGAGATCTCCGTGTGTCGTGTCATGACACTGTCTCCAGGACTGACCCTCAGGATAATGAGGATTCAAAACGAGGCAGGTGATACTGCCTTCAAAAGTAAATCCAGGGAGGTTTGGCGGTATGTCAGAGGGTTGAGGGCTTGTGGCGCTCACGAATAGAGGGGACAGGTGGAAGGATTTGGGGTCTGGCCCCCAGACCGCCACCTGCAGGGGAGTCGCTTTACAGGGGGTGAAGCAGGTCTTTAGGAGCTCTATCTTTCTCTCCCACCCTGTATTTCCTCTGCTCTCTCCTTTTGTGTCTGTCAGATGCAAGGTCAGTAACAACAACAACAACAACAAAAACAATAACCACCACAGTGACCAAGCAACAAGGGCAGCGAAAGGGGAACAAATGGAGTGCAGGAGCTGTGGATTATTCGTGGCGTAGGCACTCAGCTGTGGCAATAACCCCTTGAGGCAATCAATCCATACATGAAGATGTAATACAGGTAACAGAGACGTATATGTCCCTGTGTGTTTCCACTGAGTTAATGTAAATGCACTTTTATTGACTTCTTCATTTATTTATTACCTTGCCAGGAGAATTTCTTTTCATTGCTAAAAAAAAGTGTCCCATCAAGGGTAGCAGTTGGTGCCACACCCAGTTAAGCACTCATGTTACAATGCAGGAGGACTGGGCTTCAACACCCTGGTTCCCACATGCCAGGGGAAATCTTTACAGGTGGTGCGGAAGTGCTGCAGTTGTCTCTCTCTGTGTCTCAAACTCTCTCTACCTCCCTTCCCTCTCAATTCCTGTCTATTTATTCCAGTGAATAATCAAGAAAATAGAAAGTAAAAAAAGAAAAAGGAAAAGGAAATATTCCACGACTTCAAATGGGCTACTCAGGACAATGCTTTCCTTGTTAAGATCCTCACAGCATTCCATATGCAGAAAGGCAAAGACGCCATGTATTTTTTAACCCAGTTTTTATATTTATTTATTTATTTATTTATTTAGGTGCTTATTCATTTTTGTTATTGATGAATTAATGTTTTACATTTGACATTGACTAAGGATCTGACACCAGCGGACTCCAGTACCCCTATATGGTACTCTGCCTCTACAAAACCCATCCATTGACCTGTCCATCCATCCATCCATCCACCCATACATCTATCCATCCATTCATCCATCCATCCATCCATCCTTCCATCCATCCATCCATCCACCAGTCAACCAAGCTAAGTACAAAAGGAGATCTCTCCTTGAATGGTGAGGAGAAACAACGATGCATAGGTAGGTTGCAAAGGCCCAGTTTGGCTGAATAGGGCAGAGGGGCTGAACCTGGGAATGTGTTGGGGCGTGTGGGTTTGGGTGGGATGAGCCGGAGACCCTGTGAGCTGGGTCACATTAGGGGCAGGCAGGGGGTGGAAGGGGTTGCGAACAGCTGTCACTGGAGAAGCATCACAAGTGCTGGAGCTGGTGAGCAGGGCACCTGGAAGAGAGGACAGACAAAGGAGAGAAGCAAAGTGCGGAGGAGAGGAGAGGGGAGAGGATGGTGAGGACAGGAGAGGACAGGAGAGGACAGGATTGGAGGGGACCTGAGAAACCTACCTGGACAAAGGCAGCATACGGACATCCAGGAAGGCAGGCAGGCATGCAGGCAGCTGTGGCCTGGGCTCCCAGGATCCCGGGCGCACCTCCACCTGTCTTCTCTTGGCTGCCAGCCCTGAGGTCCCTCGTCGGTCAGCACTGTCTTCCCATCCTTCCGTCCCTCTGTGCCAGGGCCCAGGCGTCTGGGCGCTGTTGCCTGACCTAGTGGCAGGGCAGTTGGGCTGCCCAGTGCCAGTGTGGCCAGCACAGATTGCCAGGGGCTAGGACATCACAGAGGGCTCATGTGGTTGCTAGGCCATGGGGACCCCGCCCATCCAGTTGACCAGCAGCCATGACCCCCACGCTGAACTTGACCTGAGGGGTGGTGGCCAGCCACCAGAGCCAGAGCCCCAGGCCAAAGCAGGTGCTGGTCGGCCGGGCCAAGGGGCTATGTGCAGATTGGTGTGTGTCTGGGCATGGGGCTGGCATCTGACAGTCCAGGGCGGGGGACCAAGGTCCGCCAGGCCCCTGTCCCACCATGTGCACTGACACACAGTCTTGCTGACTGACTGACAGTCCCCGCCCCAGAGATACCCACACCAAATCCCTGGGTGCCCTGAGCTGCCCCTGAGGGTTGGTGGGTGCCTGCCTGGACACATGCCTCCGTAATGGAGGCCTCTATTAATCCCGTTGCCTACTGACAGCTGCCCTCCTGCCCCTCTTCCTCCTCCTACGCCTCCTCCTCCTCCTCTTCCTACTCTTCCTCCTCCTCTTTCTCCTCCTCCTCCTCCACCCCCTCCTCCTCTTCCTCATCCTCAGATGGACTCACTCAGGGCCCTTGGCCTAGGCAAGCCTGGGCTGCTGCTCTGGCTTCTGCAGCTTCTATCCAGTGGGGGGGTGTAGGAATCTGTTCCTGTCAGTCCCTGATTCCTGGGACCTTCCATGCCTCCAGCTGCCCCCACTCTCTAGTCCTGACCCCTCCTCAAGGATGCCCCCTTTCCCCTTACCCTCTGTCCCCCAGCTCCCAACTAACATCTACTGTGTTCCCAACTAACATCTACTGCGCTACTTTACTGCCACCCTGCTTCTGCCCTTCAGCCCCGAGGGCCCAGGGCCAGCCCAGCTGCCATCTCACCATCCAGCAGGGGGACCTGCCCTAACCCCCTGCCACCACACCCACACACACAGCCCTGCACACACTCCTGGGCTCCCCTGCCTGCAGCCTGCCTCTCAAACAGTCTCCTTCTGCCCCCTAGCCCCCTTACAGCCTCTGCCACGGACCCCCACAGACACCTGGGCATGAGCAGTGCAGACATGCAAACAGCTCCCCTCGCCCCCACTCCAGTTGCTCCAAGGTTGTCAAGAGTCTTTTTTTCATGCTGTAGGGGAGGGAGTTGAGACAGTCCAATGTCCTGGGGAGCAAGAACTGCAAACAGTCCATCTACAATGTAACATTTGGGTCTCAGGCCGCCCAATCCCCAGTGCGCTGTGCAGACCTTTGACTGGCAAAAACACCCCATCTGAGCGTGAGATCTGGCTGGGCTAGTGGCTCTTTCTGTGGACTAAGAGACAGACAGACAGAGTTTTCAGGTTCAAAACCTATACTTCCCAGAAGATGGTCATTCACTTCGGTAAAAAAAAAAAAAAAAAAAAAAAAAAAAAAGGCTTTTTATTTTTTTTCCTCCTGCCTGGGTAACCTGTCTCCTGCCTGTTTCAAAGTGAAAAAAGGGAAAAGTCTTTTTTGGAGCGAAAAGGACCAAAATGCAGGCAGGTGGACTCCATGGAAGGTGGATGGGGAGTTGCTCCTGCCCTGGCACTAGAGCCCCAGCTGCTGTTCCAGGTGCTCTCTGATAACAGAGATCTCCGTGTGTCGTGTCATGACACTGTCTCCAGGACTGACCCTCAGGATAATGAGGATTCAAAACGAGGCAGGTGATACTGCCTTCAAAAGTAAATCCAGGGAGGTTTGGCGGTATGTCAGAGGGTTGAGGGCTTGTGGCGCTCACGAATAGAGGGGACAGGTGGAAGGATTTGGGGTCTGGCCCCCAGACCGCCACCTGCAGGGGAGTCGCTTTACAGGGGGTGAAGCAGGTCTTTAGGAGCTCTATCTTTCTCTCCCACCCTGTATTTCCTCTGCTCTCTCCTTTTGTGTCTGTCAGATGCAAGGTCAGTAACAACAACAACAACAACAAAAACAATAACCACCACAGTGACCAAGCAACAAGGGCAGCGAAAGGGGAACAAATGGAGTGCAGGAGCTGTGGATTATTCGTGGCGTAGGCACTCAGCTGTGGCAATAACCCCTTGAGGCAATCAATCCATACATGAAGATGTAATACAGGTAACAGAGACGTATATGTCCCTGTGTGTTTCCACTGAGTTAATGTAAATGCACTTTTATTGACTTCTTCATTTATTTATTACCTTGCCAGGAGAATTTCTTTTCATTGCTAAAAAAAAGTGTCCCATCAAGGGTAGCAGTTGGTGCCACACCCAGTTAAGCACTCATGTTACAATGCAGGAGGACTGGGCTTCAACACCCTGGTTCCCACATGCCAGGGGAAATCTTTACAGGTGGTGCGGAAGTGCTGCAGTTGTCTCTCTCTGTGTCTCAAACTCTCTCTACCTCCCTTCCCTCTCAATTCCTGTCTATTTATTCCAGTGAATAATCAAGAAAATAGAAAGTAAAAAAAGAAAAAGGAAAAGGAAATATTCCACGACTTCAAATGGGCTACTCAGGACAATGCTTTCCTTGTTAAGATCCTCACAGCATTCCATATGCAGAAAGGCAAAGACGCCATGTATTTTTTAACCCAGTTTTTATATTTATTTATTTATTTATTTATTTAGGTGCTTATTCATTTTTGTTATTGATGAATTAATGTTTTACATTTGACATTGACTAAGGATCTGACACCAGCGGACTCCAGTACCCCTATATGGTACTCTGCCTCTACAAAACCCATCCATTGACCTGTCCATCCATCCATCCATCCACCCATACATCTATCCATCCATTCATCCATCCATCCATCCATCCTTCCATCCATCCATCCATCCACCAGTCAACCAAGCTAAGTACAAAAGGAGATCTCTCCTTGAATGGTGAGGAGAAACAACGATGCATAGGTAGGTTGCAAAGGCCCAGTTTGGCTGAATAGGGCAGAGGGGCTGAACCTGGGAATGTGTTGGGGCGTGTGGGTTTGGGTGGGATGAGCCGGAGACCCTGTGAGCTGGGTCACATTAGGGGCAGGCAGGGGGTGGAAGGGGTTGCGAACAGCTGTCACTGGAGAAGCATCACAAGTGCTGGAGCTGGTGAGCAGGGCACCTGGAAGAGAGGACAGACAAAGGAGAGAAGCAAAGTGCGGAGGAGAGGAGAGGGGAGAGGATGGTGAGGACAGGAGAGGACAGGAGAGGACAGGATTGGAGGGGACCTGAGAAACCTACCTGGACAAAGGCAGCATACGGACATCCAGGAAGGCAGGCAGGCATGCAGGCAGCTCTGGCCTGGGCTCCCAGGATCCCGGGCGCACCTCCACCTGTCTTCTCTTGGCTGCCAGCCCTGAGGTCCCTCGTCGGTCAGCACTGTCTTCCCATCCTTCCGTCCCTCTGTGCCAGGGCCCAGGCGTCTGGGCGCTGTTGCCTGACCTAGTGGCAGGGCAGTTGGGCTGCCCAGTGCCAGTGTGGCCAGCACAGATTGCCAGGGGCTAGGACATCACAGAGGGCTCATGTGGTTGCTAGGCCATGGGGACCCCGCCCATCCAGTTGACCAGCAGCCATGACCCCCACGCTGAACTTGACCTGAGGGGTGGTGGCCAGCCACCAGAGCCAGAGCCCCAGGCCAAAGCAGGTGCTGGTCGGCCGGGCCAAGGGGCTATGTGCAGATTGGTGTGTGTCTGGGCATGGGGCTGGCATCTGACAGTCCAGGGCGGGGGACCAAGGTCCGCCAGGCCCCTGTCCCACCATGTGCACTGACACACAGTCTTGCTGACTGACTGACAGTCCCCGCCCCAGAGATACCCACACCAAATCCCTGGGTGCCCTGAGCTGCCCCTGAGGGTTGGTGGGTGCCTGCCTGGACACATGCCTCCGTAATGGAGGCCTCTATTAATCCCGTTGCCTACTGACAGCTGCCCTCCTGCCCCTCTTCCTCCTCCTACGCCTCCTCCTCCTCCTCTTCCTACTCTTCCTCCTCCTCTTTCTCCTCCTCCTCCTCCACCCCCTCCTCCTCTTCCTCATCCTCAGATGGACTCACTCAGGGCCCTTGGCCTAGGCAAGCCTGGGCTGCTGCTCTGGCTTCTGCAGCTTCTATCCAGTGGGGGGGTGTAGGAATCTGTTCCTGTCAGTCCCTGATTCCTGGGACCTTCCATGCCTCCAGCTGCCCCCACTCTCTAGTCCTGACCCCTCCTCAAGGATGCCCCCTTTCCCCTTACCCTCTGTCCCCCAGCTCCCAACTAACATCTACTGTGTTCCCAACTAACATCTACTGCGCTACTTTACTGCCACCCTGCTTCTGCCCTTCAGCCCCGAGGGCCCAGGGCCAGCCCAGCTGCCATCTCACCATCCAGCAGGGGGACCTGCCCTAACCCCCTGCCACCACACCCACACACACAGCCCTGCACACACTCCTGGGCTCCCCTGCCTGCAGCCTGCCTCTCAAACAGTCTCCTTCTGCCCCCTAGCCCCCTTACAGCCTCTGCCACGGACCCCCACAGACACCTGGGCATGAGCAGTGCAGACATGCAAACAGCTCCCCTCGCCCCCACTCCAGTTGCTCCAAGGTTGTCAAGAGTCTTTTTTTCATGCTGTAGGGGAGGGAGTTGAGACAGTCCAATGTCCTGGGGAGCAAGAACTGCAAACAGTCCATCTACAATGTAACATTTGGGTCTCAGGCCGCCCAATCCCTAGTGCGCTGTGCAGACCTTTGACTGGCAAAAACACCCCATCTGAGCGTGAGATCTGGCTGGGCTAGTGGCTCTTTCTGTGGACTAAGAGACAGACAGACAGAGTTTTCAGGTTCAAAACCTATACTTCCCAGAAGATGGTCATTCACTTCGGTAAAAAAAAAAAAAAAAAAAAAAAAAAAAAAAAAAGGCTTTTTATTTTTTTTCCTACTGGCTGGGTAACCTGTCTCCTGCCTGTTTCAAAGTGAAAAAAGGGAAAAATCTTTTTTGGAGCGAAAAGGACCAAAATGCAGGCAGGTGGACTCCGTGGAAGGTGGATGGGGAGTTGCTCCTGCCCTGGCACTAGAGCCCCAGCTGCTGTTCCAGGTGCTCTCTGATAACAGAGATCTCCGTGTGTCGTGTCATGACACTGTCTCCAGGACTGACCCTCAGGATAATGAGGATTCAAAACGAGGCAGGTGATACTGCCTTCAAAAGTAAATCCAGGGAGGTTTGGCGGTATGTCAGAGGGTTGAGGGCTTGTGGCGCTCACGAATAGAGGGGACAGGTGGAAGGATTTGGGGTCTGGCCCCCAGACCGCCACCTGCAGGGGAGTCGCTTTACAGGGGGTGAAGCAGGTCTTTAGGAGCTCTATCTTTCTCTCCCACCCTGTATTTCCTCTGCTCTCTCCTTTTGTGTCTGTCAGATGCAAGGTCAGTAACAACAACAACAACAACAAAAACAATAACCACCACAGTGACCAAGCAACAAGGGCAGCGAAAGGGGAACAAATGGAGTGCAGGAGCTGTGGATTATTCGTGGCGTAGGCACTCAGCTGTGGCAATAACCCCTTGAGGCAATCAATCCATACATGAAGATGTAATACAGGTAACAGAGACGTATATGTCCCTGTGTGTTTCCACTGAGTTAATGTAAATGCACTTTTATTGACTTCTTCATTTATTTATTACCTTGCCAGGAGAATTTCTTTTCATTGCTAAAAAAAAGTGTCCCATCAAGGGTAGCAGGTGGTGCCACACCCAGTTAAGCACTCATGTTACAATGCAGGAGGACTGGGCTTCAACACCCTGGTTCCCACATGCCAGGGGAAATCTTTACAGGTGGTGCGGAAGTGCTGCAGTTGTCTCTCTCTGTGTCTCAAACTCTCTCTACCTCCCTTCCCTCTCAATTCCTGTCTATTTATTCCAGTGAATAATCAAGAAAATAGAAAGTAAAAAAAGAAAAAGGAAAAGGAAATATTCCACGACTTCAAATGGGCTACTCAGGACAATGCTTTCCTTGTTAAGATCCTCACAGCATTCCATATGCAGAAAGGCAAAGACGCCATGTATTTTTTAACCCAGTTTTTATATTTATTTATTTATTTATTTATTTAGGTGCTTATTCATTTTTGTTATTGATGAATTAATGTTTTACATTTGACATTGACTAAGGATCTGACACCAGCGGACTCCAGTACCCCTATATGGTACTCTGCCTCTACAAAACCCATCCATTGACCTGTCCATCCATCCATCCATCCACCCATACATCTATCCATCCATTCATCCATCCATCCATCCATCCTTCCATCCATCCATCCATCCACCAGTCAACCAAGCTAAGTACAAAAGGAGATCTCTCCTTGAATGGTGAGGAGAAACAACGATGCATAGGTAGGTTGCAAAGGCCCAGTTTGGCTGAATAGGGCAGAGGGGCTGAACCTGGGAATGTGTTGGGGCGTGTGGGTTTGGGTGGGATGAGCCGGAGACCCTGTGAGCTGGGTCACATTAGGGGCAGGCAGGGGGTGGAAGGGGTTGCGAACAGCTGTCACTGGAGAAGCATCACAAGTGCTGGAGCTGGTGAGCAGGGCACCTGGAAGAGAGGACAGACAAAGGAGAGAAGCAAAGTGCGGAGGAGAGGAGAGGGGAGAGGATGGTGAGGACAGGAGAGGACAGGAGAGGACAGGATTGGAGGGGACCTGAGAAACCTACCTGGACAAAGGCAGCATACGGACATCCAGGAAGGCAGGCAGGCATGCAGGCAGCTCTGGCCTGGGCTCCCAGGATCCCGGGCGCACCTCCACCTGTCTTCTCTTGGCTGCCAGCCCTGAGGTCCCTCGTCGGTCAGCACTGTCTTCCCATCCTTCCGTCCCTCTGTGCCAGGGCCCAGGCGTCTGGGCGCTGTTGCCTGACCTAGTGGCAGGGCAGTTGGGCTGCCCAGTGCCAGTGTGGCCAGCACAGATTGCCAGGGGCTAGGACATCACAGAGGGCTCATGTGGTTGCTAGGCCATGGGGACCCCGCCCATCCAGTTGACCAGCAGCCATGACCCCCACGCTGAACTTGACCTGAGGGGTGGTGGCCAGCCACCAGAGCCAGAGCCCCAGGCCAAAGCAGGTGCTGGTCGGCCGGGCCAAGGGGCTATGTGCAGATTGGTGTGTGTCTGGGCATGGGGCTGGCATCTGACAGTCCAGGGCGGGGGACCAAGGTCCGCCAGGCCCCTGTCCCACCATGTGCACTGACACACAGTCTTGCTGACTGACTGACAGTCCCCGCCCCAGAGATACCCACACCAAATCCCTGGGTGCCCTGAGCTGCCCCTGAGGGTTGGTGGGTGCCTGCCTGGACACATGCCTCCGTAATGGAGGCCTCTATTAATCCCGTTGCCTACTGACAGCTGCCCTCCTGCCCCTCTTCCTCCTCCTACGCCTCCTCCTCCTCCTCTTCCTACTCTTCCTCCTCCTCTTTCTCCTCCTCCTCCTCCACCCCCTCCTCCTCTTCCTCATCCTCAGATGGACTCACTCAGGGCCCTTGGCCTAGGCAAGCCTGGGCTGCTGCTCTGGCTTCTGCAGCTTCTATCCAGTGGGGGGGTGTAGGAATCTGTTCCTGTCAGTCCCTGATTCCTGGGACCTTCCATGCCTCCAGCTGCCCCCACTCTCTAGTCCTGACCCCTCCTCAAGGATGCCCCCTTTCCCCTTACCCTCTGTCCCCCAGCTCCCAACTAACATCTACTGTGTTCCCAACTAACATCTACTGCGCTACTTTACTGCCACCCTGCTTCTGCCCTTCAGCCCCGAGGGCCCAGGGCCAGCCCAGCTGCCATCTCACCATCCAGCAGGGGGACCTGCCCTAACCCCCTGCCACCACACCCACACACACAGCCCTGCACACACTCCTGGGCTCCCCTGCCTGCAGCCTGCCTCTCAAACAGTCTCCTTCTGCCCCCTAGCCCCCTTACAGCCTCTGCCACGGACCCCCACAGACACCTGGGCATGAGCAGTGCAGACATGCAAACAGCTCCCCTCGCCCCCACTCCAGTTGCTCCAAGGTTGTCAAGAGTCTTTTTTTCATGCTGTAGGGGAGGGAGTTGAGACAGTCCAATGTCCTGGGGAGCAAGAACTGCAAACAGTCCATCTACAATGTAACATTTGGGTCTCAGGCCGCCCAATCCCTAGTGCGCTGTGCAGACCTTTGACTGGCAAAAACACCCCATCTGAGCGTGAGATCTGGCTGGGCTAGTGGCTCTTTCTGTGGACTAAGAGACAGACAGACAGAGTTTTCAGGTTCAAAACCTATACTTCCCAGAAGATGGTCATTCACTTCGGTAAAAAAAAAAAAAAAAAAAAGGCTTTTTATTTTTTTTCCTCCTGCCTGGGTAACCTGTCTCCTGCCTGTTTCAAAGTGAAAAAAGGGAAAAATCTTTTTTGGAGCGAAAAGGACCAAAATGCAGGCAGGTGGACTCCATGGAAGGTGGATGGGGAGTTGCTCCTGCCCTGGCACTAGAGCCCCAGCTGCTGTTCCAGGTGCTCTCTGATAACAGAGATCTCCGTGTGTCGTGTCATGACACTGTCTCCAGGACTGACCCTCAGGATAATGAGGATTCAAAACGAGGCAGGTGATACTGCCTTCAAAAGTAAATCCAGGGAGGTTTGGCGGTATGTCAGAGGGTTGAGGGCTTGTGGCGCTCACGAATAGAGGGGACAGGTGGAAGGATTTGGGGTCTGGCCCCCAGACTGCCACCTGCAGGGGAGTCGCTTTACAGGGGGTGAAGCAGGTCTTTAGGAGCTCTATCTTTCTCTCCCACCCTGTATTTCCTCTGCTCTCTCCTTTTGTGTCTGTCAGATGCAAGGTCAGTAACAACAACAACAACAACAACAAAAACAATAACCACCACAGTGACCAAGCAACAAGGGCAGCGAAAGGGGAACAAATGGAGTGCAGGAGCTGTGGATTATTCGTGGCGTAGGCACTCAGCTGTGGCAATAACCCCTTGAGGCAATCAATCCATACATGAAGATGTAATACAGGTAACAGAGACGTATATGTCCCTGTGTGTTTCCACTGAGTTAATGTAAATGCACTTTTATTGACTTCTTCATTTATTTATTACCTTGCCAGGAGAATTTCTTTTCATTGCTAAAAAAAAGTGTCCCATCAAGGGTAGCAGTTGGTGCCACACCCAGTTAAGCACTCATGTTACAATGCAGGAGGACTGGGCTTCAACACCCTGGTTCCCACATGCCAGGGGAAATCTTTACAGGTGGTGCGGAAGTGCTGCAGTTGTCTCTCTCTGTGTCTCAAACTCTCTCTACCTCCCTTCCCTCTCAATTCCTGTCTATTTATTCCAGTGAATAATCAAGAAAATAGAAAGTAAAAAAAGAAAAAGGAAAAGGAAATATTCCACGACTTCAAATGGGCTACTCAGGACAATGCTTTCCTTGTTAAGATCCTCACAGCATTCCATATGCAGAAAGGCAAAGACGCCATGTATTTTTTAACCCAGTTTTTATATTTATTTATTTATTTATTTATTTAGGTGCTTATTCATTTTTGTTATTGATGAATTAATGTTTTACATTTGACATTGACTAAGGATCTGACACCAGCGGACTCCAGTACCCCTATATGGTACTCTGCCTCTACAAAACCCATCCATTGACCTGTCCATCCATCCATCCATCCACCCATACATCTATCCATCCATTCATCCATCCATCCATCCATCCTTCCATCCATCCATCCATCCACCAGTCAACCAAGCTAAGTACAAAAGGAGATCTCTCCTTGAATGGTGAGGAGAAACAACGATGCATAGGTAGGTTGCAAAGGCCCAGTTTGGCTGAATAGGGCAGAGGGGCTGAACCTGGGAATGTGTTGGGGCGTGTGGGTTTGGGTGGGATGAGCCGGAGACCCTGTGAGCTGGGTCACATTAGGGGCAGGCAGGGGGTGGAAGGGGTTGCGAACAGCTGTCACTGGAGAAGCATCACAAGTGCTGGAGCTGGTGAGCAGGGCACCTGGAAGAGAGGACAGACAAAGGAGAGAAGCAAAGTGCGGAGGAGAGGAGAGGGGAGAGGATGGTGAGGACAGGAGAGGACAGGAGAGGACAGGATTGGAGGGGACCTGAGAAACCTACCTGGACAAAGGCAGCATACGGACATCCAGGAAGGCAGGCAGGCATGCAGGCAGCTCTGGCCTGGGCTCCCAGGATCCCGGGCGCACCTCCACCTGTCTTCTCTTGGCTGCCAGCCCTGAGGTCCCTCGTCGGTCAGCACTGTCTTCCCATCCTTCCGTCCCTCTGTGCCAGGGCCCAGGCGTCTGGGCGCTGTTGCCTGACCTAGTGGCAGGGCAGTTGGGCTGCCCAGTGCCAGTGTGGCCAGCACAGATTGCCAGGGGCTAGGACATCACAGAGGGCTCATGTGGTTGCTAGGCCATGGGGACCCCGCCCATCCAGTTGACCAGCAGCCATGACCCCCACGCTGAACTTGACCTGAGGGGTGGTGGCCAGCCACCAGAGCCAGAGCCCCAGGCCAAAGCAGGTGCTGGTCGGCCGGGCCAAGGGGCTATGTGCAGATTGGTGTGTGTCTGGGCATGGGGCTGGCATCTGACAGTCCAGGGCGGGGGACCAAGGTCCGCCAGGCCCCTGTCCCACCATGTGCACTGACACACAGTCTTGCTGACTGACTGACAGTCCCCGCCCCAGAGATACCCACACCAAATCCCTGGGTGCCCTGAGCTGCCCCTGAGGGTTGGTGGGTGCCTGCCTGGACACATGCCTCCGTAATGGAGGCCTCTATTAATCCCGTTGCCTACTGACAGCTGCCCTCCTGCCCCTCCTCCTCCTCCTACGCCTCCTCCTCCTCCTCTTCCTACTCTTCCTCCTCCTCTTTCTCCTCCTCCTCCTCCACCCCCTCCTCCTCTTCCTCATCCTCAGATGGACTCACTCAGGGCCCTTGGCCTAGGCAAGCCAGGGCTGCTGCTCTGGCTTCTGCAGCTTCTATCCAGTGGGGGGGTGTAGGAATCTGTTCCTGTCAGTCCCTGATTCCTGGGACCTTCCATGCCTCCAGCTGCCCCCACTCTCTAGTCCTGACCCCTCCTCAAGGATGCCCCCTTTCCCCTTACCCTCTGTCCCCCAGCTCCCAACTAACATCTACTGTGTTCCTCCCTGCGCTACTTTACTGCCACCCTGCTTCTGCCCTTCAGCCCCGAGGGCCCAGGGCCAGCCCAGCTGCCATCTCACCATCCAGCAGGGGGACCTGCCCTAACCCCCTGCCACCACACCCACACACACAGCCCTGCACACACTCCTGGGCTCCCCTGCCTGCAGCCTGCCTCTCAAACAGTCTCCTTCTGCCCCCTAGCCCCCTTACAGCCTCTGCCACGGACCCCCACAGACACCTGGGCATGAGCAGTGCAGACATGCAAACAGCTCCCCTCGCCCCCACTCCAGTTGCTCCAAGGTTGTCAAGAGTCTTTTTTTCATGCTGTAGGGGAGGGAGTTGAGACAGTCCAATGTCCTGGGGAGCAAGAACTGCAAACAGTCCATCTACAATGTAACATTTGGGTCTCAGGCCGCCCAATCCCTAGTGCGCTGTGCAGACCTTTGACTGGCAAAAACACCCCATCTGAGCGTGAGATCTGGCTGGGCTAGTGGCTCTTTCTGTGGACTAAGAGACAGACAGACAGAGTTTTCAGGTTCAAAACCTATACTTCCCAGAAGATGGTCATTCACTTCGGTAAAAAAAAAAAAAAAAAAGGCTTTTTATTTTTTTTCCTCCTGCCTGGGTAACCTGTCTCCTGCCTGTTTCAAAGTGAAAAAAGGGAAAAATCTTTTTTGGAGCGAAAAGGACCAAAATGCAGGCAGGTGGACTCCGTGGAAGGTGGATGGGGAGTTGCTCCTGCCCTGGCACTAGAGCCCCAGCTGCTGTTCCAGGTGCTCTCTGATAACAGAGATCTCCGTGTGTCGTGTCATGACACTGTCTCCAGGACTGACCCTCAGGATAATGAGGATTCAAAACGAGGCAGGTGATACTGCCTTCAAAAGTAAATCCAGGGAGGTTTGGCGGTATGTCAGAGGGTTGAGGGCTTGTGGCGCTCACGAATAGAGGGGACAGGTGGAAGGATTTGGGGTCTGGCCCCCAGACCGCCACCTGCAGGGGAGTCGCTTTACAGGGGGTGAAGCAGGTCTTTAGGAGCTCTATCTTTCTCTCCCACCCTGTATTTCCTCTGCTCTCTCCTTTTGTGTCTGTCAGATGCAAGGTCAGTAACAACAACAACAACAACAAAAACAATAACCACCACAGTGACCAAGCAACAAGGGCAGCGAAAGGGGAACAAATGGAGTGCAGGAGCTGTGGATTATTCGTGGCGTAGGCACTCAGCTGTGGCAATAACCCCTTGAGGCAATCAATCCATACATGAAGATGTAATACAGGTAACAGAGACGTATATGTCCCTGTGTGTTTCCACTGAGTTAATGTAAATGCACTTTTATTGACTTCTTCATTTATTTATTACCTTGCCAGGAGAATTTCTTTTCATTGCTAAAAAAAAGTGTCCCATCAAGGGTAGCAGTTGGTGCCACACCCAGTTAAGCACTCATGTTACAATGCAGGAGGACTGGGCTTCAACACCCTGGTTCCCACATGCCAGGGGAAATCTTTACAGGTGGTGCGGAAGTGCTGCAGTTGTCTCTCTCTGTGTCTCAAACTCTCTCTACCTCCCTTCCCTCTCAATTCCTGTCTATTTATTCCAGTGAATAATCAAGAAAATAGAAAGTAAAAAAAGAAAAAGGAAAAGGAAATATTCCACGACTTCAAATGGGCTACTCAGGACAATGCTTTCCTTGTTAAGATCCTCACAGCATTCCATATGCAGAAAGGCAAAGACGCCATGTATTTTTTAACCCAGTTTTTATATTTATTTATTTATTTATTTATTTAGGTGCTTATTCATTTTTGTTATTGATGAATTAATGTTTTACATTTGACATTGACTAAGGATCTGACACCAGCGGACTCCAGTACCCCTATATGGTACTCTGCCTCTACAAAACCCATCCATTGACCTGTCCATCCATCCATCCATCCACCCATACATCTATCCATCCATTCATCCATCCATCCATCCATCCTTCCATCCATCCATCCATCCACCAGTCAACCAAGCTAAGTACAAAAGGAGATCTCTCCTTGAATGGTGAGGAGAAACAACGATGCATAGGTAGGTTGCAAAGGCCCAGTTTGGCTGAATAGGGCAGAGGGGCTGAACCTGGGAATGTGTTGGGGCGTGTGGGTTTGGGTGGGATGAGCCGGAGACCCTGTGAGCTGGGTCACATTAGGGGCAGGCAGGGGGTGGACGGGGTTGCGAACAGCTGTCACTGGAGAAGCATCACAAGTGCTGGAGCTGGTGAGCAGGGCACCTGGAAGAGAGGACAGACAAAGGAGAGAAGCAAAGTGCGGAGGAGAGGAGAGGGGAGAGGATGGTGAGGACAGGAGAGGACAGGAGAGGACAGGATTGGAGGGGACCTGAGAAACCTACCTGGACAAAGGCAGCATACGGACATCCAGGAAGGCAGGCAGGCATGCAGGCAGCTCTGGCCTGGGCTCCCAGGATCCCGGGCGCACCTCCACCTGTCTTCTCTTGGCTGCCAGCCCTGAGGTCCCTCGTCGGTCAGCACTGTCTTCCCATCCTTCCGTCCCTCTGTGCCAGGGCCCAGGCGTCTGGGCGCTGTTGCCTGACCTAGTGGCAGGGCAGTTGGGCTGCCCAGTGCCAGTGTGGCCAGCACAGATTGCCAGGGGCTAGGACATCACAGAGGGCTCATGTGGTTGCTAGGCCATGGGGACCCCGCCCATCCAGTTGACCAGCAGCCATGACCCCCACGCTGAACTTGACCTGAGGGGTGGTGGCCAGCCACCAGAGCCAGAGCCCCAGGCCAAAGCAGGTGCTGGTCGGCCGGGCCAAGGGGCTATGTGCAGATTGGTGTGTGTCTGGGCATGGGGCTGGCGTCTGACAGTCCAGGGCGGGGGACCAAGGTCCGCCAGGCCCCTGTCCCACCATGTGCACTGACACACAGTCTTGCTGACTGACTGACAGTCCCCGCCCCAGAGATACCCACACCAAATCCCTGGGTGCCCTGAGCTGCCCCTGAGGGTTGGTGGGTGCCTGCCTGGACACATGCCTCCGTAATGGAGGCCTCTATTAATCCCGTTGCCTACTGACAGCTGCCCTCCTGCCCCTCCTCCTCCTCCTACGCCTCCTCCTCCTCCTCTTCCTACTCTTCCTCCTCCTCTTTCTCCTCCTCCTCCTCCACCCCCTCCTCCTCTTCCTCATCCTCAGATGGACTCACTCAGGGCCCTTGGCCTAGGCAAGCCAGGGCTGCTGCTCTGGCTTCTGCAGCTTCTATCCAGTGGGGGGGTGTAGGAATCTGTTCCTGTCAGTCCCTGATTCCTGGGACCTTCCATGCCTCCAGCTGCCCCCACTCTCTAGTCCTGACCCCTCCTCAAGGATGCCCCCTTTCCCCTTACCCTCTGTCCCCCAGCTCCCAACTAACATCTACTGTGTTCCTCCCTGCGCTACTTTACTGCCACCCTGCTTCTGCCCTTCAGCCCCGAGGGCCCAGGGCCAGCCCAGCTGCCATCTCACCATCCAGCAGGGGGACCTGCCCTAACCCCCTGCCACCACACCCACACACACAGCCCTGCACACACTCCTGGGCTCCCCTGCCTGCAGCCTGCCTCTCAAACAGTCTCCTTCTGCCCCCTAGCCCCCTTACAGCCTCTGCCACGGACCCCCACAGACACCTGGGCATGAGCAGTGCAGACATGCAAACAGCTCCCCTCGCCCCCACTCCAGTTGCTCCAAGGTTGTCAAGAGTCTTTTTTTCATGCTGTAGGGGAGGGAGTTGAGACAGTCCAATGTCCTGGGGAGCAAGAACTGCAAACAGTCCATCTACAATGTAACATTTGGGTCTCAGGCCGCCCAATCCCTAGTGCGCTGTGCAGACCTTTGACTGGCAAAAACACCCCATCTGAGCGTGAGATCTGGCTGGGCTAGTGGCTCTTTCTGTGGACTAAGAGACAGACAGACAGAGTTTTCAGGTTCAAAACCTATACTTCCCAGAAGATGGTCATTCACTTCGGTAAAAAAAAAAAAAAAAAAAAAAAAAAAAAAAAAAGGCTTTTTATTTTTTTTCCTACTGGCTGGGTAACCTGTCTCCTGCCTGTTTCAAAGTGAAAAAAGGGAAAAATCTTTTTTGGAGCGAAAAGGACCAAAATGCAGGCAGGTGGACTCCGTGGAAGGTGGATGGGGAGTTGCTCCTGCCCTGGCACTAGAGCCCCAGCTGCTGTTCCAGGTGCTCTCTGATAACAGAGATCTCCGTGTGTCGTGTCATGACACTGTCTCCAGGACTGACCCTCAGGATAATGAGGATTCAAAACGAGGCAGGTGATACTGCCTTCAAAAGTAAATCCAGGGAGGTTTGGCGGTATGTCAGAGGGTTGAGGGCTTGTGGCGCTCACGAATAGAGGGGACAGGTGGAAGGATTTGGGGTCTGGCCCCCAGACCGCCACCTGCAGGGGAGTCGCTTTACAGGGGGTGAAGCAGGTCTTTAGGAGCTCTATCTTTCTCTCCCACCCTGTATTTCCTCTGCTCTCTCCTTTTGTGTCTGTCAGATGCAAGGTCAGTAACAACAACAACAACAACAAAAACAATAACCACCACAGTGACCAAGCAACAAGGGCAGCGAAAGGGGAACAAATGGAGTGCAGGAGCTGTGGATTATTCGTGGCGTAGGCACTCAGCTGTGGCAATAACCCCTTGAGGCAATCAATCCATACATGAAGATGTAATACAGGTAACAGAGACGTATATGTCCCTGTGTGTTTCCACTGAGTTAATGTAAATGCACTTTTATTGACTTCTTCATTTATTTATTACCTTGCCAGGAGAATTTCTTTTCATTGCTAAAAAAAAGTGTCCCATCAAGGGTAGCAGGTGGTGCCACACCCAGTTAAGCACTCATGTTACAATGCAGGAGGACTGGGCTTCAACACCCTGGTTCCCACATGCCAGGGGAAATCTTTACAGGTGGTGCGGAAGTGCTGCAGTTGTCTCTCTCTGTGTCTCAAACTCTCTCTACCTCCCTTCCCTCTCAATTCCTGTCTATTTATTCCAGTGAATAATCAAGAAAATAGAAAGTAAAAAAAGAAAAAGGAAAAGGAAATATTCCACGACTTCAAATGGGCTACTCAGGACAATGCTTTCCTTGTTAAGATCCTCACAGCATTCCATATGCAGAAAGGCAAAGACGCCATGTATTTTTTAACCCAGTTTTTATATTTATTTATTTATTTATTTATTTAGGTGCTTATTCATTTTTGTTATTGATGAATTAATGTTTTACATTTGACATTGACTAAGGATCTGACACCAGCGGACTCCAGTACCCCTATATGGTACTCTGCCTCTACAAAACCCATCCATTGACCTGTCCATCCATCCATCCATCCACCCATACATCTATCCATCCATTCATCCATCCATCCATCCATCCTTCCATCCATCCATCCATCCACCAGTCAACCAAGCTAAGTACAAAAGGAGATCTCTCCTTGAATGGTGAGGAGAAACAACGATGCATAGGTTGGTTGCAAAGGCCCAGTTTGGCTGAATAGGGCAGAGGGGCTGAACCTGGGAATGTGTTGGGGCGTGTGGGTTTGGGTGGGATGAGCCGGAGACCCTGTGAGCTGGGTCACATTAGGGGCAGGCAGGGGGTGGAAGGGGTTGCGAACAGCTGTCACTGGAGAAGCATCACAAGTGCTGGAGCTGGTGAGCAGGGCACCTGGAAGAGAGGACAGACAAAGGAGAGAAGCAAAGTGCGGAGGAGAGGAGAGGGGAGAGGATGGTGAGGACAGGAGAGGACAGGAGAGGACAGGATTGGAGGGGACCTGAGAAACCTACCTGGACAAAGGCAGCATACGGACATCCAGGAAGGCAGGCAGGCATGCAGGCAGCTCTGGCCTGGGCTCCCAGGATCCCGGGCGCACCTCCACCTGTCTTCTCTTGGCTGCCAGCCCTGAGGTCCCTCGTCGGTCAGCACTGTCTTCCCATCCTTCCGTCCCTCTGTGCCAGGGCCCAGGCGTCTGGGCGCTGTTGCCTGACCTAGTGGCAGGGCAGTTGGGCTGCCCAGTGCCAGTGTGGCCAGCACAGATTGCCAGGGGCTAGGACATCACAGAGGGCTCATGTGGTTGCTAGGCCATGGGGACCCCGCCCATCCAGTTGACCAGCAGCCATGACCCCCACGCTGAACTTGACCTGAGGGGTGGTGGCCAGCCACCAGAGCCAGAGCCCCAGGCCAAAGCAGGTGCTGGTCGGCCGGGCCAAGGGGCTATGTGCAGATTGGTGTGTGTCTGGGCATGGGGCTGGCATCTGACAGTCCAGGGCGGGGGACCAAGGTCCGCCAGGCCCCTGTCCCACCATGTGCACTGACACACAGTCTTGCTGACTGACTGACAGTCCCCGCCCCAGAGATACCCACACCAAATCCCTGGGTGCCCTGAGCTGCCCCTGAGGGTTGGTGGGTGCCTGCCTGGACACATGCCTCCGTAATGGAGGCCTCTATTAATCCCGTTGCCTACTGACAGCTGCCCTCCTGCCCCTCTTCCTCCTCCTACGCCTCCTCCTCCTCCTCTTCCTACTCTTCCTCCTCCTCTTTCTCCTCCTCCTCCTCCACCCCCTCCTCCTCTTCCTCATCCTCAGATGGACTCACTCAGGGCCCTTGGCCTAGGCAAGCCTGGGCTGCTGCTCTGGCTTCTGCAGCTTCTATCCAGTGGGGGGGTGTAGGAATCTGTTCCTGTCAGTCCCTGATTCCTGGGACCTTCCATGCCTCCAGCTGCCCCCACTCTCTAGTCCTGACCCCTCCTCAAGGATGCCCCCTTTCCCCTTACCCTCTGTCCCCCAGCTCCCAACTAACATCTACTGTGTTCCCAACTAACATCTACTGCGCTACTTTACTGACACCCTGCTTCTGCCCTTCAGCCCCGAGGGCCCAGGGCCAGCCCAGCTGCCATCTCACCATCCAGCAGGGGGACCTGCCCTAACCCCCTGCCACCACACCCACACACACAGCCCTGCACACACTCCTGGGCTCCCCTGCCTGCAGCCTGCCTCTCAAACAGTCTCCTTCTGCCCCCTAGCCCCCTTACAGCCTCTGACACGGACCCCCACAGACACCTGGGCATGAGCAGTGCAGACATGCAAACAGCTCCCCTCGCCCCCACTCCAGTTGCTCCAAGGTTGTCAAGAGTCTTTTTTTCATGCTGTAGGGGAGGGAGTTGAGACAGTCCAATGTCCTGGGGAGCAAGAACTGCAAACAGTCCATCTACAATGTAACATTTGGGTCTCAGGCCGCCCAATCCCCAGTGCGCTGTGCAGACCTTTGACTGGCAAAAACACCCCATCTGAGCGTGAGATCTGGCTGGGCTAGTGGCTCTTTCTGTGGACTAAGAGACAGACAGACAGAGTTTTCAGGTTCAAAACCTATACTTCCCAGAAGATGGTCATTCACTTCTGTAAAAAAAAAAAAAAAAAAAAAGGCTTTTTATTTTTTTTCCTCCTGCCTGGGTAACCTGTCTCCTGCCTGTTTCAAAGTGAAAAAAGGGAAAAATCTTTTTTGGAGCGAAAAGGACCAAAATGCAGGCAGGTGGACTCCATGGAAGGTGGATGGGGAGTTGCTCCTGCCCTGGCACTAGAGCCCCAGCTGCTGTTCCAGGTGCTCTCTGATAACAGAGATCTCCGTGTGTCGTGTCATGACACTGTCTCCAGGACTGACCCTCAGGATAATGAGGATTCAAAACGAGGCAGGTGATACTGCCTTCAAAAGTAAATCCAGGGAGGTTTGGCGGTATGTCAGAGGGTTGAGGGCTTGTGGCGCTCACGAATAGAGGGGACAGGTGGAAGGATTTGGGGTCTGGCCCCCAGACCGCCACCTGCAGGGGAGTCGCTTTACAGGGGGTGAAGCAGGTCTTTAGGAGCTCTATCTTTCTCTCCCACCCTGTATTTCCTCTGCTCTCTCCTTTTGTGTCTGTCAGATGCAAGGTCAGTAACAACAACAACAACAACAAAAACAATAACCACCACAGTGACCAAGCAACAAGGGCAGCGAAAGGGGAACAAATGGAGTGCAGGAGCTGTGGATTATTCGTGGCGTAGGCACTCAGCTGTGGCAATAACCCCTTGAGGCAATCAATCCATACATGAAGATGTAATACAGGTAACAGAGACGTATATGTCCCTGTGTGTTTCCACTGAGTTAATGTAAATGCACTTTTATTGACTTCTTCATTTATTTATTACCTTGCCAGGAGAATTTCTTTTCATTGCTAAAAAAAAGTGTCCCATCAAGGGTAGCAGTTGGTGCCACACCCAGTTAAGCACTCATGTTACAATGCAGGAGGACTGGGCTTCAACACCCTGGTTCCCACATGCCAGGGGAAATCTTTACAGGTGGTGCGGAAGTGCTGCAGTTGTCTCTCTCTGTGTCTCAAACTCTCTCTACCTCCCTTCCCTCTCAATTCCTGTCTATTTATTCCAGTGAATAATCAAGAAAATAGAAAGTAAAAAAAGAAAAAGGAAAAGGAAATATTCCACGACTTCAAATGGGCTACTCAGGACAATGCTTTCCTTGTTAAGATCCTCACAGCATTCCATATGCAGAAAGGCAAAGACGCCATGTATTTTTTAACCCAGTTTTTATATTTATTTATTTATTTATTTATTTAGGTGCTTATTCATTTTTGTTATTGATGAATTAATGTTTTACATTTGACATTGACTAAGGATCTGACACCAGCGGACTCCAGTACCCCTATATGGTACTCTGCCTCTACAAAACCCATCCATTGACCTGTCCATCCATCCATCCATCCACCCATACATCTATCCATCCATTCATCCATCCATCCATCCATCCTTCCATCCATCCATCCATCCACCAGTCAACCAAGCTAAGTACAAAAGGAGATCTCTCCTTGAATGGTGAGGAGAAACAACGATGCATAGGTAGGTTGCAAAGGCCCAGTTTGGCTGAATAGGGCAGAGGGGCTGAACCTGGGAATGTGTTGGGGCGTGTGGGTTTGGGTGGGATGAGCCGGAGACCCTGTGAGCTGGGTCACATTAGGGGCAGGCAGGGGGTGGAAGGGGTTGCGAACAGCTGTCACTGGAGAAGCATCACAAGTGCTGGAGCTGGTGAGCAGGGCACCTGGAAGAGAGGACAGACAAAGGAGAGAAGCAAAGTGCGGAGGAGAGGAGAGGGGAGAGGATGGTGAGGACAGGAGAGGACAGGAGAGGACAGGATTGGAGGGGACCTGAGAAACCTACCTGGACAAAGGCAGCATACGGACATCCAGGAAGGCAGGCAGGCATGCAGGCAGCTGTGGCCTGGGCTCCCAGGATCCCGGGCGCACCTCCACCTGTCTTCTCTTGGCTGCCAGCCCTGAGGTCCCTCGTCGGTCAGCACTGTCTTCCCATCCTTCCGTCCCTCTGTGCCAGGGCCCAGGCGTCTGGGCGCTGTTGCCTGACCTAGTGGCAGGGCAGTTGGGCTGCCCAGTGCCAGTGTGGCCAGCACAGATTGCCAGGGGCTAGGACATCACAGAGGGCTCATGTGGTTGCTAGGCCATGGGGACCCCGCCCATCCAGTTGACCAGCAGCCATGACCCCCACGCTGAACTTGACCTGAGGGGTGGTGGCCAGCCACCAGAGCCAGAGCCCCAGGCCAAAGCAGGTGCTGGTCGGCCGGGCCAAGGGGCTATGTGCAGATTGGTGTGTGTCTGGGCATGGGGCTGGCGTCTGACAGTCCAGGGCGGGGGACCAAGGTCCGCCAGGCCCCTGTCCCACCATGTGCACTGACACACAGTCTTGCTGACTGACTGACAGTCCCCGCCCCAGAGATACCCACACCAAATCCCTGGGTGCCCTGAGCTGCCCCTGAGGGTTGGTGGGTGCCTGCCTGGACACATGCCTCCGTAATGGAGGCCTCTATTAATCCCGTTGCCTACTGACAGCTGCCCTCCTGCCCCTCCTCCTCCTCCTACGCCTCCTCCTCCTCCTCTTCCTACTCTTCCTCCTCCTCTTTCTCCTCCTCCTCCTCCACCCCCTCCTCCTCTTCCTCATCCTCAGATGGACTCACTCAGGGCCCTTGGCCTAGGCAAGCCAGGGCTGCTGCTCTGGCTTCTGCAGCTTCTATCCAGTGGGGGGGTGTAGGAATCTGTTCCTGTCAGTCCCTGATTCCTGGGACCTTCCATGCCTCCAGCTGCCCCCACTCTCTAGTCCTGACCCCTCCTCAAGGATGCCCCCTTTCCCCTTACCCTCTGTCCCCCAGCTCCCAACTAACATCTACTGTGTTCCTCCCTGCGCTACTTTACTGCCACCCTGCTTCTGCCCTTCAGCCCCGAGGGCCCAGGGCCAGCCCAGCTGCCATCTCACCATCCAGCAGGGGGACCTGCCCTAACCCCCTGCCACCACACCCACACACACAGCCCTGCACACACTCCTGGGCTCCCCTGCCTGCAGCCTGCCTCTCAAACAGTCTCCTTCTGCCCCCTAGCCCCCTTACAGCCTCTGCCACGGACCCCCACAGACACCTGGGCATGAGCAGTGCAGACATGCAAACAGCTCCCCTCGCCCCCACTCCAGTTGCTCCAAGGTTGTCAAGAGTCTTTTTTTCATGCTGTAGGGGAGGGAGTTGAGACAGTCCAATGTCCTGGGGAGCAAGAACTGCAAACAGTCCATCTACAATGTAACATTTGGGTCTCAGGCCGCCCAATCCCTAGTGCGCTGTGCAGACCTTTGACTGGCAAAAACACCCCATCTGAGCGTGAGATCTGGCTGGGCTAGTGGCTCTTTCTGTGGACTAAGAGACAGACAGACAGAGTTTTCAGGTTCAAAACCTATACTTCCCAGAAGATGGTCATTCACTTCGGTAAAAAAAAAAAAAAAAAAAAAAAGGCTTTTTATTTTTTTTCCTACTGGCTGGGTAACCTGTCTCCTGCCTGTTTCAAAGTGAAAAAAGGGAAAAATCTTTTTTGGAGCGAAAAGGACCAAAATGCAGGCAGGTGGACTCCGTGGAAGGTGGATGGGGAGTTGCTCCTGCCCTGGCACTAGAGCCCCAGCTGCTGTTCCAGGTGCTCTCTGATAACAGAGATCTCCGTGTGTCGTGTCATGACACTGTCTCCAGGACTGACCCTCAGGATAATGAGGATTCAAAACGAGGCAGGTGATACTGCCTTCAAAAGTAAATCCAGGGAGGTTTGGCGGTATGTCAGAGGGTTGAGGGCTTGTGGCGCTCACGAATAGAGGGGACAGGTGGAAGGATTTGGGGTCTGGCCCCCAGACCGCCACCTGCAGGGGAGTCGCTTTACAGGGGGTGAAGCAGGTCTTTAGGAGCTCTATCTTTCTCTCCCACCCTGTATTTCCTCTGCTCTCTCCTTTTGTGTCTGTCAGATGCAAGGTCAGTAACAACAACAACAACAACAAAAACAATAACCACCACAGTGACCAAGCAACAAGGGCAGCGAAAGGGGAACAAATGGAGTGCAGGAGCTGTGGATTATTCGTGGCGTAGGCACTCAGCTGTGGCAATAACCCCTTGAGGCAATCAATCCATACATGAAGATGTAATACAGGTAACAGAGACGTATATGTCCCTGTGTGTTTCCACTGAGTTAATGTAAATGCACTTTTATTGACTTCTTCATTTATTTATTACCTTGCCAGGAGAATTTCTTTTCATTGCTAAAAAAAAGTGTCCCATCAAGGGTAGCAGGTGGTGCCACACCCAGTTAAGCACTCATGTTACAATGCAGGAGGACTGGGCTTCAACACCCTGGTTCCCACATGCCAGGGGAAATCTTTACAGGTGGTGCGGAAGTGCTGCAGTTGTCTCTCTCTGTGTCTCAAACTCTCTCTACCTCCCTTCCCTCTCAATTCCTGTCTATTTATTCCAGTGAATAATCAAGAAAATAGAAAGTAAAAAAAGAAAAAGGAAAAGGAAATATTCCACGACTTCAAATGGGCTACTCAGGACAATGCTTTCCTTGTTAAGATCCTCACAGCATTCCATATGCAGAAAGGCAAAGACGCCATGTATTTTTTAACCCAGTTTTTATATTTATTTATTTATTTATTTATTTAGGTGCTTATTCATTTTTGTTATTGATGAATTAATGTTTTACATTTGACATTGACTAAGGATCTGACACCAGCGGACTCCAGTACCCCTATATGGTACTCTGCCTCTACAAAACCCATCCATTGACCTGTCCATCCATCCATCCATCCACCCATACATCTATCCATCCATTCATCCATCCATCCATCCATCCTTCCATCCATCCATCCATCCACCAGTCAACCAAGCTAAGTACAAAAGGAGATCTCTCCTTGAATGGTGAGGAGAAACAACGATGCATAGGTAGGTTGCAAAGGCCCAGTTTGGCTGAATAGGGCAGAGGGGCTGAACCTGGGAATGTGTTGGGGCGTGTGGGTTTGGGTGGGATGAGCCGGAGACCCTGTGAGCTGGGTCACATTAGGGGCAGGCAGGGGGTGGAAGGGGTTGCGAACAGCTGTCACTGGAGAAGCATCACAAGTGCTGGAGCTGGTGAGCAGGGCACCTGGAAGAGAGGACAGACAAAGGAGAGAAGCAAAGTGCGGAGGAGAGGAGAGGGGAGAGGATGGTGAGGACAGGAGAGGACAGGAGAGGACAGGATTGGAGGGGACCTGAGAAACCTACCTGGACAAAGGCAGCATACGGACATCCAGGAAGGCAGGCAGGCATGCAGGCAGCTCTGGCCTGGGCTCCCAGGATCCCGGGCGCACCTCCACCTGTCTTCTCTTGGCTGCCAGCCCTGAGGTCCCTCGTCGGTCAGCACTGTCTTCCCATCCTTCCGTCCCTCTGTGCCAGGGCCCAGGCGTCTGGGCGCTGTTGCCTGACCTAGTGGCAGGGCAGTTGGGCTGCCCAGTGCCAGTGTGGCCAGCACAGATTGCCAGGGGCTAGGACATCACAGAGGGCTCATGTGGTTGCTAGGCCATGGGGACCCCGCCCATCCAGTTGACCAGCAGCCATGACCCCCACGCTGAACTTGACCTGAGGGGTGGTGGCCAGCCACCAGAGCCAGAGCCCCAGGCCAAAGCAGGTGCTGGTCGGCCGGGCCAAGGGGCTATGTGCAGATTGGTGTGTGTCTGGGCATGGGGCTGGCATCTGACAGTCCAGGGCGGGGGACCAAGGTCCGCCAGGCCCCTGTCCCACCATGTGCACTGACACACAGTCTTGCTGACTGACTGACAGTCCCCGCCCCAGAGATACCCACACCAAATCCCTGGGTGCCCTGAGCTGCCCCTGAGGGTTGGTGGGTGCCTGCCTGGACACATGCCTCCGTAATGGAGGCCTCTATTAATCCCGTTGCCTACTGACAGCTGCCCTCCTGCCCCTCCTCCTCCTCCTACGCCTCCTCCTCCTCCTCTTCCTACTCTTCCTCCTCCTCTTTCTCCTCCTCCTCCTCCACCCCCTCCTCCTCTTCCTCATCCTCAGATGGACTCACTCAGGGCCCTTGGCCTAGGCAAGCCAGGGCTGCTGCTCTGGCTTCTGCAGCTTCTATCCAGTGGGGGGGTGTAGGAATCTGTTCCTGTCAGTCCCTGATTCCTGGGACCTTCCATGCCTCCAGCTGCCCCCACTCTCTAGTCCTGACCCCTCCTCAAGGATGCCCCCTTTCCCCTTACCCTCTGTCCCCCAGCTCCCAACTAACATCTACTGTGTTCCCAACTAACATCTACTGCGCTACTTTACTGCCACCCTGCTTCTGCCCTTCAGCCCCGAGGGCCCAGGGCCAGCCCAGCTGCCATCTCACCATCCAGCAGGTGGACCTGCCCTAACCCCCTGCCACCACACCCACACACACAGCCCTGCACACACTCCTGGGCTCCCCTGCCTGCAGCCTGCCTCTCAAACAGTCTCCTTCTGCCCCCTAGCCCCCTTACAGCCTCTGCCACGGACCCCCACAGACACCTGGGCATGAGCAGTGCAGACATGCAAACAGCTCCCCTCGCCCCCACTCCAGTTGCTCCAAGGTTGTCAAGAGTCTTTTTTTCATGCTGTAGGGGAGGGAGTTGAGACAGTCCAATGTCCTGGGGAGCAAGAACTGCAAACAGTCCATCTACAATGTAACATTTGGGTCTCAGGCCGCCCAATCCCTAGTGCGCTGTGCAGACCTTTGACTGGCAAAAACACCCCATCTGAGCGTGAGATCTGGCTGGGCTAGTGGCTCTTTCTGTGGACTAAGAGACAGACAGACAGAGTTTTCAGGTTCAAAACCTATACTTCCCAGAAGATGGTCATTCACTTCGGTAAAAAAAAAAAAAAAAAAAAAGGCTTTTTATTTTTTTTTCCTCCTGCCTGGGTAACCTGTCTCCTGCCTGTTTCAAAGTGAAAAAAGGGAAAAATCTTTTTTGGAGCGAAAAGGACCAAAATGCAGGCAGGTGGACTCCGTGGAAGGTGGATGGGGAGTTGCTCCTGCCCTGGCACTAGAGCCCCAGCTGCTGTTCCAGGTGCTCTCTGATAACAGAGATCTCCGTGTGTCGTGTCATGACACTGTCTCCAGGACTGACCCTCAGGATAATGAGGATTCAAAACGAGGCAGGTGATACTGCCTTCAAAAGTAAATCCAGGGAGGTTTGGCGGTATGTCAGAGGGTTGAGGGCTTGTGGCGCTCACGAATAGAGGGGACAGGTGGAAGGATTTGGGGTCTGGCCCCCAGACCGCCACCTGCAGGGGAGTCGCTTTACAGGGGGTGAAGCAGGTCTTTAGGAGCTCTATCTTTCTCTCCCACCCTGTATTTCCTCTGCTCTCTCCTTTTGTGTCTGTCAGATGCAAGGTCAGTAACAACAACAACAACAACAAAAACAATAACCACCACAGTGACCAAGCAACAAGGGCAGCGAAAGGGGAACAAATGGAGTGCAGGAGCTGTGGATTATTCGTGGCGTAGGCACTCAGCTGTGGCAATAACCCCTTGAGGCAATCAATCCATACATGAAGATGTAATACAGGTAACAGAGACGTATATGTCCCTGTGTGTTTCCACTGAGTTAATGTAAATGCACTTTTATTGACTTCTTCATTTATTTATTACCTTGCCAGGAGAATTTCTTTTCATTGCTAAAAAAAAGTGTCCCATCAAGGGTAGCAGGTGGTGCCACACCCAGTTAAGCACTCATGTTACAATGCAGGAGGACTGGGCTTCAACACCCTGGTTCCCACATGCCAGGGGAAATCTTTACAGGTGGTGCGGAAGTGCTGCAGTTGTCTCTCTCTGTGTCTCAAACTCTCTCTACCTCCCTTCCCTCTCAATTCCTGTCTATTTATTCCAGTGAATAATCAAGAAAATAGAAAGTAAAAAAAGAAAAAGGAAAAGGAAATATTCCACGACTTCAAATGGGCTACTCAGGACAATGCTTTCCTTGTTAAGATCCTCACAGCATTCCATATGCAGAAAGGCAAAGACGCCATGTATTTTTTAACCCAGTTTTTATATTTATTTATTTATTTATTTATTTAGGTGCTTATTCATTTTTGTTATTGATGAATTAATGTTTTACATTTGACATTGACTAAGGATCTGACACCAGCGGACTCCAGTACCCCTATATGGTACTCTGCCTCTACAAAACCCATCCATTGACCTGTCCATCCATCCATCCATCCACCCATACATCTATCCATCCATTCATCCATCCATCCATCCATCCTTCCATCCATCCATCCATCCACCAGTCAACCAAGCTAAGTACAAAAGGAGATCTCTCCTTGAATGGTGAGGAGAAACAACGATGCATAGGTAGGTTGCAAAGGCCCAGTTTGGCTGAATAGGGCAGAGGGGCTGAACCTGGGAATGTGTTGGGGCGTGTGGGTTTGGGTGGGATGAGCCGGAGACCCTGTGAGCTGGGTCACATTAGGGGCAGGCAGGGGGTGGAAGGGGTTGCGAACAGCTGTCACTGGAGAAGCATCACAAGTGCTGGAGCTGGTGAGCAGGGCACCTGGAAGAGAGGACAGACAAAGGAGAGAAGCAAAGTGCGGAGGAGAGGAGAGGGGAGAGGATGGTGAGGACAGGAGAGGACAGGAGAGGACAGGATTGGAGGGGACCTGAGAAACCTACCTGGACAAAGGCAGCATACGGACATCCAGGAAGGCAGGCAGGCATGCAGGCAGCTGTGGCCTGGGCTCCCAGGATCCCGGGCGCACCTCCACCTGTCTTCTCTTGGCTGCCAGCCCTGAGGTCCCTCGTCGGTCAGCACTGTCTTCCCATCCTTCCGTCCCTCTGTGCCAGGGCCCAGGCGTCTGGGCGCTGTTGCCTGACCTAGTGGCAGGGCAGTTGGGCTGCCCAGTGCCAGTGTGGCCAGCACAGATTGCCAGGGGCTAGGACATCACAGAGGGCTCATGTGGTTGCTAGGCCATGGGGACCCCGCCCATCCAGTTGACCAGCAGCCATGACCCCCACGCTGAACTTGACCTGAGGGGTGGTGGCCAGCCACCAGAGCCAGAGCCCCAGGCCAAAGCAGGTGCTGGTCGGCCGGGCCAAGGGGCTATGTGCAGATTGGTGTGTGTCTGGGCATGGGGCTGGCATCTGACAGTCCAGGGCGGGGGACCAAGGTCCGCCAGGCCCCTGTCCCACCATGTGCACTGACACACAGTCTTGCTGACTGACTGACAGTCCCCGCCCCAGAGATACCCACACCAAATCCCTGGGTGCCCTGAGCTGCCCCTGAGGGTTGGTGGGTGCCTGCCTGGACACATGCCTCCGTAATGGAGGCCTCTATTAATCCCGTTGCCTACTGACAGCTGCCCTCCTGCCCCTCCTCCTCCTCCTACGCCTCCTCCTCCTCCTCTTCCTACTCTTCCTCCTCCTCTTTCTCCTCCTCCTCCTCCACCCCCTCTTCCTCTTCCTCATCCTCAGATGGACTCACTCAGGGCCCTTGGCCTAGGCAAGCCAGGGCTGCTGCTCTGGCTTCTGCAGCTTCTATCCAGTGGGGGGGTGTAGGAATCTGTTCCTGTCAGTCCCTGATTCCTGGGACCTTCCATGCCTCCAGCTGCCCCCACTCTCTAGTCCTGACCCCTCCTCAAGGATGCCCCCTTTCCCCTTACCCTCTGTCCCCCAGCTCCCAACTAACATCTACTGTGTTCCCAACTAACATCTACTGCGCTACTTTACTGCCACCCTGCTTCTGCCCTTCAGCCCCGAGGGCCCAGGGCCAGCCCAGCTGCCATCTCACCATCCAGCAGGGGGACCTGCCCTAACCCCCTGCCACCACACCCACACACACAGCCCTGCACACACTCCTGGGCTCCCCTGCCTGCAGCCTGCCTCTCAAACAGTCTCCTTCTGCCCCCTAGCCCCCTTACAGCCTCTGCCACGGACCCCCACAGACACCTGGGCATGAGCAGTGCAGACATGCAAACAGCTCCCCTCGCCCCCACTCCAGTTGCTCCAAGGTTGTCAAGAGTCTTTTTTTCATGCTGTAGGGGAGGGAGTTGAGACAGTCCAATGTCCTGGGGAGCAAGAACTGCAAACAGTCCATCTACAATGTAACATTTGGGTCTCAGGCCGCCCAATCCCTAGTGCGCTGTGCAGACCTTTGACTGGCAAAAACACCCCATCTGAGCGTGAGATCTGGCTGGGCTAGTGGCTCTTTCTGTGGACTAAGAGACAGACAGACAGAGTTTTCAGGTTCAAAACCTATACTTCCCAGAAGATGGTCATTCACTTCGGTAAAAAAAAAAAAAAAAAAGGCTTTTTATTTTTTTTCCTCCTGCCTGGGTAACCTGTCTCCTGCCTGTTTCAAAGTGAAAAAAGGGAAAAATCTTTTTTGGAGCGAAAAGGACCAAAATGCAGGCAGGTGGACTCCGTGGAAGGTGGATGGGGAGTTGCTCCTGCCCTGGCACTAGAGCCCCAGCTGCTGTTCCAGGTGCTCTCTGATAACAGAGATCTCCGTGTGTCGTGTCATGACACTGTCTCCAGGACTGACCCTCAGGATAATGAGGATTCAAAACGAGGCAGGTGATACTGCCTTCAAAAGTAAATCCAGGGAGGTTTGGCGGTATGTCAGAGGGTTGAGGGCTTGTGGCGCTCACGAATAGAGGGGACAGGTGGAAGGATTTGGGGTCTGGCCCCCAGACCGCCACCTGCAGGGGAGTCGCTTTACAGGGGGTGAAGCAGGTCTTTAGGAGCTCTATCTTTCTCTCCCACCCTGTATTTCCTCTGCTCTCTCCTTTTGTGTCTGTCAGATGCAAGGTCAGTAACAACAACAACAACAACAAAAACAATAACCACCACAGTGACCAAGCAACAAGGGCAGCGAAAGGGGAACAAATGGAGTGCAGGAGCTGTGGATTATTCGTGGCGTAGGCACTCAGCTGTGGCAATAACCCCTTGAGGCAATCAATCCATACATGAAGATGTAATACAGGTAACAGAGACGTATATGTCCCTGTGTGTTTCCACTGAGTTAATGTAAATGCACTTTTATTGACTTCTTCATTTATTTATTACCTTGCCAGGAGAATTTCTTTTCATTGCTAAAAAAAAGTGTCCCATCAAGGGTAGCAGGTGGTGCCACACCCAGTTAAGCACTCATGTTACAATGCAGGAGGACTGGGCTTCAACACCCTGGTTCCCACATGCCAGGGGAAATCTTTACAGGTGGTGCGGAAGTGCTGCAGTTGTCTCTCTCTGTGTCTCAAACTCTCTCTACCTCCCTTCCCTCTCAATTCCTGTCTATTTATTCCAGTGAATAATCAAGAAAATAGAAAGTAAAAAAAGAAAAAGGAAAAGGAAATATTCCACGACTTCAAATGGGCTACTCAGGACAATGCTTTCCTTGTTAAGATCCTCACAGCATTCCATATGCAGAAAGGCAAAGACGCCATGTATTTTTTAACCCAGTTTTTATATTTATTTATTTATTTATTTATTTAGGTGCTTATTCATTTTTGTTATTGATGAATTAATGTTTTACATTTGACATTGACTAAGGATCTGACACCAGCGGACTCCAGTACCCCTATATGGTACTCTGCCTCTACAAAACCCATCCATTGACCTGTCCATCCATCCATCCATCCACCCATACATCTATCCATCCATTCATCCATCCATCCATCCATCCTTCCATCCATCCATCCATCCACCAGTCAACCAAGCTAAGTACAAAAGGAGATCTCTCCTTGAATGGTGAGGAGAAACAACGATGCATAGGTAGGTTGCAAAGGCCCAGTTTGGCTGAATAGGGCAGAGGGGCTGAACCTGGGAATGTGTTGGGGCGTGTGGGTTTGGGTGGGATGAGCCGGAGACCCTGTGAGCTGGGTCACATTAGGGGCAGGCAGGGGGTGGAAGGGGTTGCGAACAGCTGTCACTGGAGAAGCATCACAAGTGCTGGAGCTGGTGAGCAGGGCACCTGGAAGAGAGGACAGACAAAGGAGAGAAGCAAAGTGCGGAGGAGAGGAGAGGGGAGAGGATGGTGAGGACAGGAGAGGACAGGAGAGGACAGGATTGGAGGGGACCTGAGAAACCTACCTGGACAAAGGCAGCATACGGACATCCAGGAAGGCAGGCAGGCATGCAGGCAGCTCTGGCCTGGGCTCCCAGGATCCCGGGCGCACCTCCACCTGTCTTCTCTTGGCTGCCAGCCCTGAGGTCCCTCGTCGGTCAGCACTGTCTTCCCATCCTTCCGTCCCTCTGTGCCAGGGCCCAGGCGTCTGGGCGCTGTTGCCTGACCTAGTGGCAGGGCAGTTGGGCTGCCCAGTGCCAGTGTGGCCAGCACAGATTGCCAGGGGCTAGGACATCACAGAGGGCTCATGTGGTTGCTAGGCCATGGGGACCCCGCCCATCCAGTTGACCTGCAGCCATGACCCCCACGCTGAACTTGACCTGAGGGGTGGTGGCCAGCCACCAGAGCCAGAGCCCCAGGCCAAAGCAGGTGCTGGTCGGCCGGGCCAAGGGGCTATGTGCAGATTGGTGTGTGTCTGGGCATGGGGCTGGCGTCTGACAGTCCAGGGCGGGGGACCAAGGTCCGCCAGGCCCCTGTCCCACCATGTGCACTGACACACAGTCTTGCTGACTGACTGACAGTCCCCGCCCCAGAGATACCCACACCAAATCCCTGGGTGCCCTGAGCTGCCCCTGAGGGTTGGTGGGTGCCTGCCTGGACACATGCCTCCGTAATGGAGGCCTCTATTAATCCCGTTGCCTACTGACAGCTGCCCTCCTGCCCCTCCTCCTCCTCCTACGCCTCCTCCTCCTCCTCTTCCTACTCTTCCTCCTCCTCTTTCTCCTCCTCCTCCTCCACCCCCTCCTCCTCTTCCTCATCCTCAGATGGACTCACTCAGGGCCCTTGGCCTAGGCAAGCCAGGGCTGCTGCTCTGGCTTCTGCAGCTTCTATCCAGTGGGGGGGTGTAGGAATCTGTTCCTGTCAGTCCCTGATTCCTGGGACCTTCCATGCCTCCAGCTGCCCCCACTCTCTAGTCCTGACCCCTCCTCAAGGATGCCCCCTTTCCCCTTACCCTCTGTCCCCCAGCTCCCAACTAACATCTACTGTGTTCCTCCCTGCGCTACTTTACTGCCACCCTGCTTCTGCCCTTCAGCCCCGAGGGCCCAGGGCCAGCCCAGCTGCCATCTCACCATCCAGCAGGGGGACCTGCCCTAACCCCCTGCCACCACACCCACACACACAGCCCTGCACACACTCCTGGGCTCCCCTGCCTGCAGCCTGCCTCTCAAACAGTCTCCTTCTGCCCCCTAGCCCCCTTACAGCCTCTGCCACGGACCCCCACAGACACCTGGGCATGAGCAGTGCAGACATGCAAACAGCTCCCCTCGCCCCCACTCCAGTTGCTCCAAGGTTGTCAAGAGTCTTTTTTTCATGCTGTAGGGGAGGGAGTTGAGACAGTCCAATGTCCTGGGGAGCAAGAACTGCAAACAGTCCATCTACAATGTAACATTTGGGTCTCAGGCCGCCCAATCCCTAGTGCGCTGTGCAGACCTTTGACTGGCAAAAACACCCCATCTGAGCGTGAGATCTGGCTGGGCTAGTGGCTCTTTCTGTGGACTAAGAGACAGACAGACAGAGTTTTCAGGTTCAAAACCTATACTTCCCAGAAGATGGTCATTCACTTCGGTAAAAAAAAAAAAAAAAAAAAAAAAAAAAAAAAAAAAAAGGCTTTTTATTTTTTTTCCTCCTGCCTGGGTAACCTGTCTCCTGCCTGTTTCAAAGTGAAAAAAGGGAAAAATCTTTTTTGGAGCGAAAAGGACCAAAATGCAGGCAGGTGGACTCCGTGGAAGGTGGATGGGGAGTTGCTCCTGCCCTGGCACTAGAGCCCCAGCTGCTGTTCCAGGTGCTCTCTGATAACAGAGATCTCCGTGTGTCGTGTCATGACACTGTCTCCAGGACTGACCCTCAGGATAATGAGGATTCAAAACGAGGCAGGTGATACTGCCTTCAAAAGTAAATCCAGGGAGGTTTGGCGGTATGTCAGAGGGTTGAGGGCTTGTGGCGCTCACGAATAGAGGGGACAGGTGGAAGGATTTGGGGTCTGGCCCCCAGACCGCCACCTGCAGGGGAGTCGCTTTACAGGGGGTGAAGCAGGTCTTTAGGAGCTCTATCTTTCTCTCCCACCCTGTATTTCCTCTGCTCTCTCCTTTTGTGTCTGTCAGATTCAAGGTCAGTAACAACAACAACAACAACAAAAACAATAACCACCACAGTGACCAAGCAACAAGGGCAGCGAAAGGGGAACAAATGGAGTGCAGGAGCTGTGGATTATTCGTGGCGTAGGCACTCAGCTGTGGCAATAACCCCTTGAGGCAATCAATCCATACATGAAGATGTAATACAGGTAACAGAGACGTATATGTCCCTGTGTGTTTCCACTGAGTTAATGTAAATGCACTTTTATTGACTTCTTCATTTATTTATTACCTTGCCAGGAGAATTTCTTTTCATTGCTAAAAAAAAGTGTCCCATCAAGGGTAGCAGTTGGTGCCACACCCAGTTAAGCACTCATGTTACAATGCAGGAGGACTGGGCTTCAACACCCTGGTTCCCACATGCCAGGGGAAATCTTTACAGGTGGTGCGGAAGTGCTGCAGTTGTCTCTCTCTGTGTCTCAAACTCTCTCTACCTCCCTTCCCTCTCAATTCCTGTCTATTTATTCCAGTGAATAATCAAGAAAATAGAAAGTAAAAAAAGAAAAAGGAAAAGGAAATATTCCACGACTTCAAATGGGCTACTCAGGACAATGCTTTCCTTGTTAAGATCCTCACAGCATTCCATATGCAGAAAGGCAAAGACGCCATGTATTTTTTAACCCAGTTTTTATATTTATTTATTTATTTATTTATTTAGGTGCTTATTCATTTTTGTTATTGATGAATTAATGTTTTACATTTGACATTGACTAAGGATCTGACACCAGCGGACTCCAGTACCCCTATATGGTACTCTGCCTCTACAAAACCCATCCATTGACCTGTCCATCCATCCATCCATCCACCCATACATCTATCCATCCATTCATCCATCCATCCATCCATCCTTCCATCCATCCATCCATCCACCAGTCAACCAAGCTAAGTACAAAAGGAGATCTCTCCTTGAATGGTGAGGAGAAACAACGATGCATAGGTAGGTTGCAAAGGCCCAGTTTGGCTGAATAGGGCAGAGGGGCTGAACCTGGGAATGTGTTGGGGCGTGTGGGTTTGGGTGGGATGAGCCGGAGACCCTGTGAGCTGGGTCACATTAGGGGCAGGCAGGGGGTGGAAGGGGTTGCGAACAGCTGTCACTGGAGAAGCATCACAAGTGCTGGAGCTGGTGAGCAGGGCACCTGGAAGAGAGGACAGACAAAGGAGAGAAGCAAAGTGCGGAGGAGAGGAGAGGGGAGAGGATGGTGAGGACAGGAGAGGACAGGAGAGGACAGGATTGGAGGGGACCTGAGAAACCTACCTGGACAAAGGCAGCATACGGACATCCAGGAAGGCAGGCAGGCATGCAGGCAGCTCTGGCCTGGGCTCCCAGGATCCCGGGCGCACCTCCACCTGTCTTCTCTTGGCTGCCAGCCCTGAGGTCCCTCGTCGGTCAGCACTGTCTTCCCATCCTTCCGTCCCTCTGTGCCAGGGCCCAGGCGTCTGGGCGCTGTTGCCTGACCTAGTGGCAGGGCAGTTGGGCTGCCCAGTGCCAGTGTGGCCAGCACAGATTGCCAGGGGCTAGGACATCACAGAGGGCTCATGTGGTTGCTAGGCCATGGGGACCCCGCCCATCCAGTTGACCAGCAGCCATGACCCCCACGCTGAACTTGACCTGAGGGGTGGTGGCCAGCCACCAGAGCCAGAGCCCCAGGCCAAAGCAGGTGCTGGTCGGCCGGGCCAAGGGGCTATGTGCAGATTGGTGTGTGTCTGGGCATGGGGCTGGCATCTGACAGTCCAGGGCGGGGGACCAAGGTCCGCCAGGCCCCTGTCCCACCATGTGCACTGACACACAGTCTTGCTGACTGACTGACAGTCCCCGCCCCAGAGATACCCACACCAAATCCCTGGGTGCCCTGAGCTGCCCCTGAGGGTTGGTGGGTGCCTGCCTGGACACATGCCTCCGTAATGGAGGCCTCTATTAATCCCGTTGCCTACTGACAGCTGCCCTCCTGCCCCTCCTCCTCCTCCTACGCCTCCTCCTCCTCCTCTTCCTACTCTTCCTCCTCCTCTTTCTCCTCCTCCTCCTCCACCCCCTCCTCCTCTTCCTCATCCTCAGATGGACTCACTCAGGGCCCTTGGCCTAGGCAAGCCAGGGCTGCTGCTCTGGCTTCTGCAGCTTCTATCCAGTGGGGGGGTGTAGGAATCTGTTCCTGTCAGTCCCTGATTCCTGGGACCTTCCATGCCTCCAGCTGCCCCCACTCTCTAGTCCTGACCCCTCCTCAAGGATGCCCCCTTTCCCCTTACCCTCTGTCCCCCAGCTCCCAACTAACATCTACTGTGTTCCCAATTAACATCTACTGCGCTACTTTACTGCCACCCTGCTTCTGCCCTTCAGCCCCGAGGGCCCAGGGCCAGCCCAGCTGCCATCTCACCATCCAGCAGGTGGACCTGCCCTAACCCCCTGCCACCACACCCACACACACAGCCCTGCACACACTCCTGGGCTCCCCTGCCTGCAGCCTGCCTCTCAAACAGTCTCCTTCTGCCCCCTAGCCCCCTTACAGCCTCTGCCACGGACCCCCACAGACACCTGGGCATGAGCAGTGCAGACATGCAAACAGCTCCCCTCGCCCCCACTCCAGTTGCTCCAAGGTTGTCAAGAGTCTTTTTTTCATGCTGTAGGGGAGGGAGTTGAGACAGTCCAATGTCCTGGGGAGCAAGAACTGCAAACAGTCCATCTACAATGTAACATTTGGGTCTCAGGCCGCCCAATCCCTAGTGCGCTGTGCAGACCTTTGACTGGCAAAAACACCCCATCTGAGCGTGAGATCTGGCTGGGCTAGTGGCTCTTTCTGTGGACTAAGAGACAGACAGACAGAGTTTTCAGGTTCAAAACCTATACTTCCCAGAAGATGGTCATTCACTTCGGTAAAAAAAAAAAAAAAAAAAAAGGCTTTTTATTTTTTTTCCTACTGGCTGGGTAACCTGTCTCCTGCCTGTTTCAAAGTGAAAAAAGGGAAAAATCTTTTTTGGAGCGAAAAGGACCAAAATGCAGGCAGGTGGACTCCGTGGAAGGTGGATGGGGAGTTGCTCCTGCCCTGGCACTAGAGCCCCAGCTGCTGTTCCAGGTGCTCTCTGATAACAGAGATCTCCGTGTGTCGTGTCATGACACTGTCTCCAGGACTGACCCTCAGGATAATGAGGATTCAAAACGAGGCAGGTGATACTGCCTTCAAAAGTAAATCCAGGGAGGTTTGGCGGTATGTCAGAGGGTTGAGGGCTTGTGGCGCTCACGAATAGAGGGGACAGGTGGAAGGATTTGGGGTCTGGCCCCCAGACCGCCACCTGCAGGGGAGTCGCTTTACAGGGGGTGAAGCAGGTCTTTAGGAGCTCTATCTTTCTCTCCCACCCTGTATTTCCTCTGCTCTCTCCTTTTGTGTCTGTCAGATGCAAGGTCAGTAACAACAACAACAACAACAAAAACAATAACCACCACAGTGACCAAGCAACAAGGGCAGCGAAAGGGGAACAAATGGAGTGCAGGAGCTGTGGATTATTCGTGGCGTAGGCACTCAGCTGTGGCAATAACCCCTTGAGGCAATCAATCCATACATGAAGATGTAATACAGGTAACAGAGACGTATATGTCCCTGTGTGTTTCCACTGAGTTAATGTAAATGCACTTTTATTGACTTCTTCATTTATTTATTACCTTGCCAGGAGAATTTCTTTTCATTGCTAAAAAAAAGTGTCCCATCAAGGGTAGCAGGTGGTGCCACACCCAGTTAAGCACTCATGTTACAATGCAGGAGGACTGGGCTTCAACACCCTGGTTCCCACATGCCAGGGGAAATCTTTACAGGTGGTGCGGAAGTGCTGCAGTTGTCTCTCTCTGTGTCTCAAACTCTCTCTACCTCCCTTCCCTCTCAATTCCTGTCTATTTATTCCAGTGAATAATCAAGAAAATAGAAAGTAAAAAAAGAAAAAGGAAAAGGAAATATTCCACGACTTCAAATGGGCTACTCAGGACAATGCTTTCCTTGTTAAGATCCTCACAGCATTCCATATGCAGAAAGGCAAAGACGCCATGTATTTTTTAACCCAGTTTTTATATTTATTTATTTATTTATTTATTTAGGTGCTTATTCATTTTTGTTATTGATGAATTAATGTTTTACATTTGACATTGACTAAGGATCTGACACCAGCGGACTCCAGTACCCCTATATGGTACTCTGCCTCTACAAAACCCATCCATTGACCTGTCCATCCATCCATCCATCCACCCATACATCTATCCATCCATTCATCCATCCATCCATCCATCCTTCCATCCATCCATCCATCCACCAGTCAACCAAGCTAAGTACAAAAGGAGATCTCTCCTTGAATGGTGAGGAGAAACAACGATGCATAGGTAGGTTGCAAAGGCCCAGTTTGGCTGAATAGGGCAGAGGGGCTGAACCTGGGAATGTGTTGGGGCGTGTGGGTTTGGGTGGGATGAGCCGGAGACCCTGTGAGCTGGGTCACATTAGGGGCAGGCAGGGGGTGGAAGGGGTTGCGAACAGCTGTCACTGGAGAAGCATCACAAGTGCTGGAGCTGGTGAGCAGGGCACCTGGAAGAGAGGACAGACAAAGGAGAGAAGCAAAGTGCGGAGGAGAGGAGAGGGGAGAGGATGGTGAGGACAGGAGAGGACAGGAGAGGACAGGATTGGAGGGGACCTGAGAAACCTACCTGGACAAAGGCAGCATACGGACATCCAGGAAGGCAGGCAGGCATGCAGGCAGCTCTGGCCTGGGCTCCCAGGATCCCGGGCGCACCTCCACCTGTCTTCTCTTGGCTGCCAGCCCTGAGGTCCCTCGTCGGTCAGCACTGTCTTCCCATCCTTCCGTCCCTCTGTGCCAGGGCCCAGGCGTCTGGGCGCTGTTGCCTGACCTAGTGGCAGGGCAGTTGGGCTGCCCAGTGCCAGTGTGGCCAGCACAGATTGCCAGGGGCTAGGACATCACAGAGGGCTCATGTGGTTGCTAGGCCATGGGGACCCCGCCCATCCAGTTGACCAGCAGCCATGACCCCCACGCTGAACTTGACCTGAGGGGTGGTGGCCAGCCACCAGAGCCAGAGCCCCAGGCCAAAGCAGGTGCTGGTCGGCCGGGCCAAGGGGCTATGTGCAGATTGGTGTGTGTCTGGGCATGGGGCTGGCATCTGACAGTCCAGGGCGGGGGACCAAGGTCCGCCAGGCCCCTGTCCCACCATGTGCACTGACACACAGTCTTGCTGACTGACTGACAGTCCCCGCCCCAGAGATACCCACACCAAATCCCTGGGTGCCCTGAGCTGCCCCTGAGGGTTGGTGGGTGCCTGCCTGGACACATGCCTCCGTAATGGAGGCCTCTATTAATCCCGTTGCCTACTGACAGCTGCCCTCCTGCCCCTCCTCCTCCTCCTACGCCTCCTCCTCCTCCTCTTCCTACTCTTCCTCCTCCTCTTTCTCCTCCTCCTCCTCCACCCCCTCCTCCTCTTCCTCATCCTCAGATGGACTCACTCAGGGCCCTTGGCCTAGGCAAGCCAGGGCTGCTGCTCTGGCTTCTGCAGCTTCTATCCAGTGGGGGGGTGTAGGAATCTGTTCCTGTCAGTCCCTGATTCCTGGGACCTTCCATGCCTCCAGCTGCCCCCACTCTCTAGTCCTGACCCCTCCTCAAGGATGCCCCCTTTCCCCTTACCCTCTGTCCCCCAGCTCCCAACTAACATCTACTGTGTTCCCAACTAACATCTACTGCGCTACTTTACTGCCACCCTGCTTCTGCCCTTCAGCCCCGAGGGCCCAGGGCCAGCCCAGCTGCCATCTCACCATCCAGCAGGTGGACCTGCCCTAACCCCCTGCCACCACACCCACACACACAGCCCTGCACACACTCCTGGGCTCCCCTGCCTGCAGCCTGCCTCTCAAACAGTCTCCTTCTGCCCCCTAGCCCCCTTACAGCCTCTGCCACGGACCCCCACAGACACCTGGGCATGAGCAGTGCAGACATGCAAACAGCTCCCCTCGCCCCCACTCCAGTTGCTCCAAGGTTGTCAAGAGTCTTTTTTTCATGCTGTAGGGGAGGGAGTTGAGACAGTCCAATGTCCTGGGGAGCAAGAACTGCAAACAGTCCATCTACAATGTAACATTTGGGTCTCAGGCCGCCCAATCCCTAGTGCGCTGTGCAGACCTTTGACTGGCAAAAACACCCCATCTGAGCGTGAGATCTGGCTGGGCTAGTGGCTCTTTCTGTGGACTAAGAGACAGACAGACAGAGTTTTCAGGTTCAAAACCTATACTTCCCAGAAGATGGTCATTCACTTCGGTAAAAAAAAAAAAAAAAAAAGGCTTTTTATTTTTTTTCCTACTGGCTGGGTAACCTGTCTCCTGCCTGTTTCAAAGTGAAAAAAGGGAAAAATCTTTTTTGGAGCGAAAAGGACCAAAATGCAGGCAGGTGGACTCCGTGGAAGGTGGATGGGGAGTTGCTCCTGCCCTGGCACTAGAGCCCCAGCTGCTGTTCCAGGTGCTCTCTGATAACAGAGATCTCCGTGTGTCGTGTCATGACACTGTCTCCAGGACTGACCCTCAGGATAATGAGGATTCAAAACGAGGCAGGTGATACTGCCTTCAAAAGTAAATCCAGGGAGGTTTGGCGGTATGTCAGAGGGTTGAGGGCTTGTGGCGCTCACGAATAGAGGGGACAGGTGGAAGGATTTGGGGTCTGGCCCCCAGACCGCCACCTGCAGGGGAGTCGCTTTACAGGGGGTGAAGCAGGTCTTTAGGAGCTCTATCTTTCTCTCCCACCCTGTATTTCCTCTGCTCTCTCCTTTTGTGTCTGTCAGATGCAAGGTCAGTAACAACAACAACAACAACAAAAACAATAACCACCACAGTGACCAAGCAACAAGGGCAGCGAAAGGGGAACAAATGGAGTGCAGGAGCTGTGGATTATTCGTGGCGTAGGCACTCAGCTGTGGCAATAACCCCTTGAGGCAATCAATCCATACATGAAGATGTAATACAGGTAACAGAGACGTATATGTCCCTGTGTGTTTCCACTGAGTTAATGTAAATGCACTTTTATTGACTTCTTCATTTATTTATTACCTTGCCAGGAGAATTTCTTTTCATTGCTAAAAAAAAGTGTCCCATCAAGGGTAGCAGGTGGTGCCACACCCAGTTAAGCACTCATGTTACAATGCAGGAGGACTGGGCTTCAACACCCTGGTTCCCACATGCCAGGGGAAATCTTTACAGGTGGTGCGGAAGTGCTGCAGTTGTCTCTCTCTGTGTCTCAAACTCTCTCTACCTCCCTTCCCTCTCAATTCCTGTCTATTTATTCCAGTGAATAATCAAGAAAATAGAAAGTAAAAAAAGAAAAAGGAAAAGGAAATATTCCACGACTTCAAATGGGCTACTCAGGACAATGCTTTCCTTGTTAAGATCCTCACAGCATTCCATATGCAGAAAGGCAAAGACGCCATGTATTTTTTAACCCAGTTTTTATATTTATTTATTTATTTATTTATTTAGGTGCTTATTCATTTTTGTTATTGATGAATTAATGTTTTACATTTGACATTGACTAAGGATCTGACACCAGCGGACTCCAGTACCCCTATATGGTACTCTGCCTCTACAAAACCCATCCATTGACCTGTCCATCCATCCATCCATCCACCCATACATCTATCCATCCATTCATCCATCCATCCATCCATCCTTCCATCCATCCATCCATCCACCAGTCAACCAAGCTAAGTACAAAAGGAGATCTCTCCTTGAATGGTGAGGAGAAACAACGATGCATAGGTAGGTTGCAAAGGCCCAGTTTGGCTGAATAGGGCAGAGGGGCTGAACCTGGGAATGTGTTGGGGCGTGTGGGTTTGGGTGGGATGAGCCGGAGACCCTGTGAGCTGGGTCACATTAGGGGCAGGCAGGGGGTGGAAGGGGTTGCGAACAGCTGTCACTGGAGAAGCATCACAAGTGCTGGAGCTGGTGAGCAGGGCACCTGGAAGAGAGGACAGACAAAGGAGAGAAGCAAAGTGCGGAGGAGAGGAGAGGGGAGAGGATGGTGAGGACAGGAGAGGACAGGAGAGGACAGGATTGGAGGGGACCTGAGAAACCTACCTGGACAAAGGCAGCATACGGACATCCAGGAAGGCAGGCAGGCATGCAGGCAGCTCTGGCCTGGGCTCCCAGGATCCCGGGCGCACCTCCACCTGTCTTCTCTTGGCTGCCAGCCCTGAGGTCCCTCGTCGGTCAGCACTGTCTTCCCATCCTTCCGTCCCTCTGTGCCAGGGCCCAGGCGTCTGGGCGCTGTTGCCTGACCTAGTGGCAGGGCAGTTGGGCTGCCCAGTGCCAGTGTGGCCAGCACAGATTGCCAGGGGCTAGGACATCACAGAGGGCTCATGTGGTTGCTAGGCCATGGGGACCCCGCCCATCCAGTTGACCTGCAGCCATGACCCCCACGCTGAACTTGACCTGAGGGGTGGTGGCCAGCCACCAGAGCCAGAGCCCCAGGCCAAAGCAGGTGCTGGTCGGCCGGGCCAAGGGGCTATGTGCAGATTGGTGTGTGTCTGGGCATGGGGCTGGCGTCTGACAGTCCAGGGCGGGGGACCAAGGTCCGCCAGGCCCCTGTCCCACTATGTGCACTGACACACAGTCTTGCTGACTGACTGACAGTCCCCGCCCCAGAGATACCCACACCAAATCCCTGGGTGCCCTGAGCTGCCCCTGAGGGTTGGTGGGTGCCTGCCTGGACACATGCCTCCGTAATGGAGGCCTCTATTAATCCCGTTGCCTACTGACAGCTGCCCTCCTGCCCCTCCTCCTCCTCCTACGCCTCCTCCTCCTCCTCTTCCTACTCTTCCTCCTCCTCTTTCTCCTCCTCCTCCTCCACCCCCTCCTCCTCTTCCTCATCCTCAGATGGACTCACTCAGGGCCCTTGGCCTAGGCAAGCCAGGGCTGCTGCTCTGGCTTCTGCAGCTTCTATCCAGTGGGGGGGTGTAGGAATCTGTTCCTGTCAGTCCCTGATTCCTGGGACCTTCCATGCCTCCAGCTGCCCCCACTCTCTAGTCCTGACCCCTCCTCAAGGATGCCCCCTTTCCCCTTACCCTCTGTCCCCCAGCTCCCAACTAACATCTACTGTGTTCCTCCCTGCGCTACTTTACTGCCACCCTGCTTCTGCCCTTCAGCCCCGAGGGCCCAGGGCCAGCCCAGCTGCCATCTCACCATCCAGCAGGGGGACCTGCCCTAACCCCCTGCCACCACACCCACACACACAGCCCTGCACACACTCCTGGGCTCCCCTGCCTGCAGCCTGCCTCTCAAACAGTCTCCTTCTGCCCCCCTAGCCCCCTTACAGCCTCTGCCACGGACCCCCACAGACACCTGGGCATGAGCAGTGCAGACATGCAAACAGCTCCCCTCGCCCCCACTCCAGTTGCTCCAAGGTTGTCAAGAGTCTTTTTTTCATGCTGTAGGGGAGGGAGTTGAGACAGTCCAATGTCCTGGGGAGCAAGAACTGCAAACAGTCCATCTACAATGTAACATTTGGGTCTCAGGCCGCCCAATCCCTAGTGCGCTGTGCAGACCTTTGACTGGCAAAAACACCCCATCTGAGCGTGAGATCTGGCTGGGCTAGTGGCTCTTTCTGTGGACTAAGAGACAGACAGACAGAGTTTTCAGGTTCAAAACCTATACTTCCCAGAAGATGGTCATTCACTTCGGTAAAAAAAAAAAAAAAAAAAAAAAAAAAAAAAGGCTTTTTATTTTTTTTCCTCCTGCCTGGGTAACCTGTCTCCTGCCTGTTTCAAAGTGAAAAAAGGGAAAAATCTTTTTTGGAGCGAAAAGGACCAAAATGCAGGCAGGTGGACTCCGTGGAAGGTGGATGGGGAGTTGCTCCTGCCCTGGCACTAGAGCCCCAGCTGCTGTTCCAGGTGCTCTCTGATAACAGAGATCTCCGTGTGTCGTGTCATGACACTGTCTCCAGGACTGACCCTCAGGATAATGAGGATTCAAAACGAGGCAGGTGATACTGCCTTCAAAAGTAAATCCAGGGAGGTTTGGCGGTATGTCAGAGGGTTGAGGGCTTGTGGCGCTCACGAATAGAGGGGACAGGTGGAAGGATTTGGGGTCTGGCCCCCAGACCGCCACCTGCAGGGGAGTCGCTTTACAGGGGGTGAAGCAGGTCTTTAGGAGCTCTATCTTTCTCTCCCACCCTGTATTTCCTCTGCTCTCTCCTTTTGTGTCTGTCAGATGCAAGGTCAGTAACAACAACAACAACAACAAAAACAATAACCACCACAGTGACCAAGCAACAAGGGCAGCGAAAGGGGAACAAATGGAGTGCAGGAGCTGTGGATTATTCGTGGCGTAGGCACTCAGCTGTGACAATAACCCCTTGAGGCAATCAATCCATACATGAAGATGTAATACAGGTAACAGAGACGTATATGTCCCTGTGTGTTTCCACTGAGTTAATGTAAATGCACTTTTATTGACTTCTTCATTTATTTATTACCTTGCCAGGAGAATTTCTTTTCATTGCTAAAAAAAAGTGTCCCATCAAGGGTAGCAGGTGGTGCCACACCCAGTTAAGCACTCATGTTACAATGCAGGAGGACTGGGCTTCAACACCCTGGTTCCCACATGCCAGGGGAAATCTTTACAGGTGGTGCGGAAGTGCTGCAGTTGTCTCTCTCTGTGTCTCAAACTCTCTCTACCTCCCTTCCCTCTCAATTCCTGTCTATTTATTCCAGTGAATAATCAAGAAAATAGAAAGTAAAAAAAGAAAAAGGAAAAGGAAATATTCCACGACTTCAAATGGGCTACTCAGGACAATGCTTTCCTTGTTAAGATCCTCACAGCATTCCATATGCAGAAAGGCAAAGACGCCATGTATTTTTTAACCCAGTTTTTATATTTATTTATTTATTTATTTATTTAGGTGCTTATTCATTTTTGTTATTGATGAATTAATGTTTTACATTTGACATTGACTAAGGATCTGACACCAGCGGACTCCAGTACCCCTATATGGTACTCTGCCTCTACAAAACCCATCCATTGACCTGTCCATCCATCCATCCATCCACCCATACATCTATCCATCCATTCATCCATCCATCCATCCATCCTTCCATCCATCCATCCATCCACCAGTCAACCAAGCTAAGTACAAAAGGAGATCTCTCCTTGAATGGTGAGGAGAAACAACGATGCATAGGTAGGTTGCAAAGGCCCAGTTTGGCTGAATAGGGCAGAGGGGCTGAACCTGGGAATGTGTTGGGGCGTGTGGGTTTGGGTGGGATGAGCCGGAGACCCTGTGAGCTGGGTCACATTAGGGGCAGGCAGGGGGTGGAAGGGGTTGCGAACAGCTGTCACTGGAGAAGCATCACAAGTGCTGGAGCTGGTGAGCAGGGCACCTGGAAGAGAGGACAGACAAAGGAGAGAAGCAAAGTGCGGAGGAGAGGAGAGGGGAGAGGATGGTGAGGACAGGAGAGGACAGGAGAGGACAGGATTGGAGGGGACCTGAGAAACCTACCTGGACAAAGGCAGCATACGGACATCCAGGAAGGCAGGCAGGCATGCAGGCAGCTCTGGCCTGGGCTCCCAGGATCCCGGGCGCACCTCCACCTGTCTTCTCTTGGCTGCCAGCCCTGAGGTCCCTCGTCGGTCAGCACTGTCTTCCCATCCTTCCGTCCCTCTGTGCCAGGGCCCAGGCGTCTGGGCGCTGTTGCCTGACCTAGTGGCAGGGCAGTTGGGCTGCCCAGTGCCAGTGTGGCCAGCACAGATTGCCAGGGGCTAGGACATCACAGAGGGCTCATGTGGTTGCTAGGCCATGGGGACCCCGCCCATCCAGTTGACCAGCAGCCATGACCCCCACGCTGAACTTGACCTGAGGGGTGGTGGCCAGCCACCAGAGCCAGAGCCCCAGGCCAAAGCAGGTGCTGGTCGGCCGGGCCAAGGGGCTATGTGCAGATTGGTGTGTGTCTGGGCATGGGGCTGGCGTCTGACAGTCCAGGGCGGGGGACCAAGGTCCGCCAGGCCCCTGTCCCACCATGTGCACTGACACACAGTCTTGCTGACTGACTGACAGTCCCCGCCCCAGAGATACCCACACCAAATCCCTGGGTGCCCTGAGCTGCCCCTGAGGGTTGGTGGGTGCCTGCCTGGACACATGCCTCCGTAATGGAGGCCTCTATTAATCCCGTTGCCTACTGACAGCTGCCCTCCTGCCCCTCCTCCTCCTCCTACGCCTCCTCCTCCTCCTCTTCCTACTCTTCCTCCTCCTCTTTCTCCTCCTCCTCCTCCACCCCCTCCTCCTCTTCCTCATCCTCAGATGGACTCACTCAGGGCCCTTGGCCTAGGCAAGCCAGGGCTGCTGCTCTGGCTTCTGCAGCTTCTATCCAGTGGGGGGGTGTAGGAATCTGTTCCTGTCAGTCCCTGATTCCTGGGACCTTCCATGCCTCCAGCTGCCCCCACTCTCTAGTCCTGACCCCTCCTCAAGGATGCCCCCTTTCCCCTTACCCTCTGTCCCCCAGCTCCCAACTAACATCTACTGTGTTCCTCCCTGCGCTACTTTACTGCCACCCTGCTTCTGCCCTTCAGCCCCGAGGGCCCAGGGCCAGCCCAGCTGCCATCTCACCATCCAGCAGGGGGACCTGCCCTAACCCCCTGCCACCACACCCACACACACAGCCCTGCACACACTCCTGGGCTCCCCTGCCTGCAGCCTGCCTCTCAAACAGTCTCCTTCTGCCCCCTAGCCCCCTTACAGCCTCTGCCACGGACCCCCACAGACACCTGGGCATGAGCAGTGCAGACATGCAAACAGCTCCCCTCGCCCCCACTCCAGTTGCTCCAAGGTTGTCAAGAGTCTTTTTTTCATGCTGTAGGGGAGGGAGTTGAGACAGTCCAATGTCCTGGGGAGCAAGAACTGCAAACAGTCCATCTACAATGTAACATTTGGGTCTCAGGCCGCCCAATCCCTAGTGCGCTGTGCAGACCTTTGACTGGCAAAAACACCCCATCTGAGCGTGAGATCTGGCTGGGCTAGTGGCTCTTTCTGTGGACTAAGAGACAGACAGACAGAGTTTTCAGGTTCAAAACCTATACTTCCCAGAAGATGGTCATTCACTTCGGTAAAAAAAAAAAAAAAAAAAAAAAAAAAAAAAAAGGCTTTTTATTTTTTTTCCTCCTGCCTGGGTAACCTGTCTCCTGCCTGTTTCAAAGTGAAAAAAGGGAAAAATCTTTTTTGGAGCGAAAAGGACCAAAATGCAGGCAGGTGGACTCCGTGGAAGGTGGATGGGGAGTTGCTCCTGCCCTGGCACTAGAGCCCCAGCTGCTGTTCCAGGTGCTCTCTGATAACAGAGATCTCCGTGTGTCGTGTCATGACACTGTCTCCAGGACTGACCCTCAGGATAATGAGGATTCAAAACGAGGCAGGTGATACTGCCTTCAAAAGTAAATCCAGGGAGGTTTGGCGGTATGTCAGAGGGTTGAGGGCTTGTGGCGCTCACGAATAGAGGGGACAGGTGGAAGGATTTGGGGTCTGGCCCCCAGACCGCCACCTGCAGGGGAGTCGCTTTACAGGGGGTGAAGCAGGTCTTTAGGAGCTCTATCTTTCTCTCCCACCCTGTATTTCCTCTGCTCTCTCCTTTTGTGTCTGTCAGATGCAAGGTCAGTAACAACAACAACAACAACAAAAACAATAACCACCACAGTGACCAAGCAACAAGGGCAGCGAAAGGGGAACAAATGGAGTGCAGGAGCTGTGGATTATTCGTGGCGTAGGCACTCAGCTGTGGCAATAACCCCTTGAGGCAATCAATCCATACATGAAGATGTAATACAGGTAACAGAGACGTATATGTCCCTGTGTGTTTCCACTGAGTTAATGTAAATGCACTTTTATTGACTTCTTCATTTATTTATTACCTTGCCAGGAGAATTTCTTTTCATTGCTAAAAAAAAGTGTCCCATCAAGGGTAGCAGGTGGTGCCACACCCAGTTAAGCACTCATGTTACAATGCAGGAGGACTGGGCTTCAACACCCTGGTTCCCACATGCCAGGGGAAATCTTTACAGGTGGTGCGGAAGTGCTGCAGTTGTCTCTCTCTGTGTCTCAAACTCTCTCTACCTCCCTTCCCTCTCAATTCCTGTCTATTTATTCCAGTGAATAATCAAGAAAATAGAAAGTAAAAAAAGAAAAAGGAAAAGGAAATATTCCACGACTTCAAATGGGCTACTCAGGACAATGCTTTCCTTGTTAAGATCCTCACAGCATTCCATATGCAGAAAGGCAAAGACGCCATGTATTTTTTAACCCAGTTTTTATATTTATTTATTTATTTATTTATTTAGGTGCTTATTCATTTTTGTTATTGATGAATTAATGTTTTACATTTGACATTGACTAAGGATCTGACACCAGCGGACTCCAGTACCCCTATATGGTACTCTGCCTCTACAAAACCCATCCATTGACCTGTCCATCCATCCATCCATCCACCCATACATCTATCCATCCATTCATCCATCCATCCATCCATCCTTCCATCCATCCATCCATCCACCAGTCAACCAAGCTAAGTACAAAAGGAGATCTCTCCTTGAATGGTGAGGAGAAACAACGATGCATAGGTAGGTTGCAAAGGCCCAGTTTGGCTGAATAGGGCAGAGGGGCTGAACCTGGGAATGTGTTGGGGCGTGTGGGTTTGGGTGGGATGAGCCGGAGACCCTGTGAGCTGGGTCACATTAGGGGCAGGCAGGGGGTGGAAGGGGTTGCGAACAGCTGTCACTGGAGAAGCATCACAAGTGCTGGAGCTGGTGAGCAGGGCACCTGGAAGAGAGGACAGACAAAGGAGAGAAGCAAAGTGCGGAGGAGAGGAGAGGGGAGAGGATGGTGAGGACAGGAGAGGACAGGAGAGGACAGGATTGGAGGGGACCTGAGAAACCTACCTGGACAAAGGCAGCATACGGACATCCAGGAAGGCAGGCAGGCATGCAGGCAGCTCTGGCCTGGGCTCCCAGGATCCCGGGCGCACCTCCACCTGTCTTCTCTTGGCTGCCAGCCCTGAGGTCCCTCGTCGGTCAGCACTGTCTTCCCATCCTTCCGTCCCTCTGTGCCAGGGCCCAGGCGTCTGGGCGCTGTTGCCTGACCTAGTGGCAGGGCAGTTGGGCTGCCCAGTGCCAGTGTGGCCAGCACAGATTGCCAGGGGCTAGGACATCACAGAGGGCTCATGTGGTTGCTAGGCCATGGGGACCCCGCCCATCCAGTTGACCAGCAGCCATGACCCCCACGCTGAACTTGACCTGAGGGGTGGTGGCCAGCCACCAGAGCCAGAGCCCCAGGCCAAAGCAGGTGCTGGTCGGCCGGGCCAAGGGGCTATGTGCAGATTGGTGTGTGTCTGGGCATGGGGCTGGCGTCTGACAGTCCAGGGCGGGGGACCAAGGTCCGCCAGGCCCCTGTCCCACCATGTGCACTGACACACAGTCTTGCTGACTGACTGACAGTCCCCGCCCCAGAGATACCCACACCAAATCCCTGGGTGCCCTGAGCTGCCCCTGAGGGTTGGTGGGTGCCTGCCTGGACACATGCCTCCGTAATGGAGGCCTCTATTAATCCCGTTGCCTACTGACAGCTGCCCTCCTGCCCCTCCTCCTCCTCCTACGCCTCCTCCTCCTCCTCTTCCTACTCTTCCTCCTCCTCTTTCTCCTCCTCCTCCTCCACCCCCTCCTCCTCTTCCTCATCCTCAGATGGACTCACTCAGGGCCCTTGGCCTAGGCAAGCCAGGGCTGCTGCTCTGGCTTCTGCAGCTTCTATCCAGTGGGGGGGTGTAGGAATCTGTTCCTGTCAGTCCCTGATTCCTGGGACCTTCCATGCCTCCAGCTGCCCCCACTCTCTAGTCCTGACCCCTCCTCAAGGATGCCCCCTTTCCCCTTACCCTCTGTCCCCCAGCTCCCAACTAACATCTACTGTGTTCCTCCCTGCGCTACTTTACTGCCACCCTGCTTCTGCCCTTCAGCCCCGAGGGCCCAGGGCCAGCCCAGCTGCCATCTCACCATCCAGCAGGGGGACCTGCCCTAACCCCCTGCCACCACACCCACACACACAGCCCTGCACACACTCCTGGGCTCCCCTGCCTGCAGCCTGCCTCTCAAACAGTCTCCTTCTGCCCCCTAGCCCCCTTACAGCCTCTGCCACGGACCCCCACAGACACCTGGGCATGAGCAGTGCAGACATGCAAACAGCTCCCCTCGCCCCCACTCCAGTTGCTCCAAGGTTGTCAAGAGTCTTTTTTTCATGCTGTAGGGGAGGGAGTTGAGACAGTCCAATGTCCTGGGGAGCAAGAACTGCAAACAGTCCATCTACAATGTAACATTTGGGTCTCAGGCCGCCCAATCCCTAGTGCGCTGTGCAGACCTTTGACTGGCAAAAACACCCCATCTGAGCGTGAGATCTGGCTGGGCTAGTGGCTCTTTCTGTGGACTAAGAGACAGACAGACAGAGTTTTCAGGTTCAAAACCTATACTTCCCAGAAGATGGTCATTCACTTCGGTAAAAAAAAAAAAAAAAAAAAAAAAAAAAAAAAAGGCTTTTTATTTTTTTTCCTCCTGCCTGGGTAACCTGTCTCCTGCCTGTTTCAAAGTGAAAAAAGGGAAAAATCTTTTTTGGAGCGAAAAGGACCAAAATGCAGGCAGGTGGACTCCGTGGAAGGTGGATGGGGAGTTGCTCCTGCCCTGGCACTAGAGCCCCAGCTGCTGTTCCAGGTGCTCTCTGATAACAGAGATCTCCGTGTGTCGTGTCATGACACTGTCTCCAGGACTGACCCTCAGGATAATGAGGATTCAAAACGAGGCAGGTGATACTGCCTTCAAAAGTAAATCCAGGGAGGTTTGGCGGTATGTCAGAGGGTTGAGGGCTTGTGGCGCTCACGAATAGAGGGGACAGGTGGAAGGATTTGGGGTCTGGCCCCCAGACCGCCACCTGCAGGGGAGTCGCTTTACAGGGGGTGAAGCAGGTCTTTAGGAGCTCTATCTTTCTCTCCCACCCTGTATTTCCTCTGCTCTCTCCTTTTGTGTCTGTCAGATGCAAGGTCAGTAACAACAACAACAACAACAAAAACAATAACCACCACAGTGACCAAGCAACAAGGGCAGCGAAAGGGGAACAAATGGAGTGCAGGAGCTGTGGATTATTCGTGGCGTAGGCACTCAGCTGTGGCAATAACCCCTTGAGGCAATCAATCCATACATGAAGATGTAATACAGGTAACAGAGACGTATATGTCCCTGTGTGTTTCCACTGAGTTAATGTAAATGCACTTTTATTGACTTCTTCATTTATTTATTACCTTGCCAGGAGAATTTCTTTTCATTGCTAAAAAAAAGTGTCCCATCAAGGGTAGCAGGTGGTGCCACACCCAGTTAAGCACTCATGTTACAATGCAGGAGGACTGGGCTTCAACACCCTGGTTCCCACATGCCAGGGGAAATCTTTACAGGTGGTGCGGAAGTGCTGCAGTTGTCTCTCTCTGTGTCTCAAACTCTCTCTACCTCCCTTCCCTCTCAATTCCTGTCTATTTATTCCAGTGAATAATCAAGAAAATAGAAAGTAAAAAAAGAAAAAGGAAAAGGAAATATTCCACGACTTCAAATGGGCTACTCAGGACAATGCTTTCCTTGTTAAGATCCTCACAGCATTCCATATGCAGAAAGGCAAAGACGCCATGTATTTTTTAACCCAGTTTTTATATTTATTTATTTATTTATTTATTTAGGTGCTTATTCATTTTTGTTATTGATGAATTAATGTTTTACATTTGACATTGACTAAGGATCTGACACCAGCGGACTCCAGTACCCCTATATGGTACTCTGCCTCTACAAAACCCATCCATTGACCTGTCCATCCATCCATCCATCCACCCATACATCTATCCATCCATTCATCCATCCATCCATCCATCCTTCCATCCATCCATCCATCCACCAGTCAACCAAGCTAAGTACAAAAGGAGATCTCTCCTTGAATGGTGAGGAGAAACAACGATGCATAGGTAGGTTGCAAAGGCCCAGTTTGGCTGAATAGGGCAGAGGGGCTGAACCTGGGAATGTGTTGGGGCGTGTGGGTTTGGGTGGGATGAGCCGGAGACCCTGTGAGCTGGGTCACATTAGGGGCAGGCAGGGGGTGGAAGGGGTTGCGAACAGCTGTCACTGGAGAAGCATCACAAGTGCTGGAGCTGGTGAGCAGGGCACCTGGAAGAGAGGACAGACAAAGGAGAGAAGCAAAGTGCGGAGGAGAGGAGAGGGGAGAGGATGGTGAGGACAGGAGAGGACAGGAGAGGACAGGATTGGAGGGGACCTGAGAAACCTACCTGGACAAAGGCAGCATACGGACATCCAGGAAGGCAGGCAGGCATGCAGGCAGCTCTGGCCTGGGCTCCCAGGATCCCGGGCGCACCTCCACCTGTCTTCTCTTGGCTGCCAGCCCTGAGGTCCCTCGTCGGTCAGCACTGTCTTCCCATCCTTCCGTCCCTCTGTGCCAGGGCCCAGGCGTCTGGGCGCTGTTGCCTGACCTAGTGGCAGGGCAGTTGGGCTGCCCAGTGCCAGTGTGGCCAGCACAGATTGCCAGGGGCTAGGACATCACAGAGGGCTCATGTGGTTGCTAGGCCATGGGGACCCCGCCCATCCAGTTGACCAGCAGCCATGACCCCCACGCTGAACTTGACCTGAGGGGTGGTGGCCAGCCACCAGAGCCAGAGCCCCAGGCCAAAGCAGGTGCTGGTCGGCCGGGCCAAGGGGCTATGTGCAGATTGGTGTGTGTCTGGGCATGGGGCTGGCGTCTGACAGTCCAGGGCGGGGGACCAAGGTCCGCCAGGCCCCTGTCCCACCATGTGCACTGACACACAGTCTTGCTGACTGACTGACAGTCCCCGCCCCAGAGATACCCACACCAAATCCCTGGGTGCCCTGAGCTGCCCCTGAGGGTTGGTGGGTGCCTGCCTGGACACATGCCTCCGTAATGGAGGCCTCTATTAATCCCGTTGCCTACTGACAGCTGCCCTCCTGCCCCTCCTCCTCCTCCTACGCCTCCTCCTCCTCCTCTTCCTACTCTTCCTCCTCCTCTTTCTCCTCCTCCTCCTCCACCCCCTCCTCCTCTTCCTCATCCTCAGATGGACTCACTCAGGGCCCTTGGCCTAGGCAAGCCAGGGCTGCTGCTCTGGCTTCTGCAGCTTCTATCCAGTGGGGGGGTGTAGGAATCTGTTCCTGTCAGTCCCTGATTCCTGGGACCTTCCATGCCTCCAGCTGCCCCCACTCTCTAGTCCTGACCCCTCCTCAAGGATGCCCCCTTTCCCCTTACCCTCTGTCCCCCAGCTCCCAACTAACATCTACTGTGTTCCTCCCTGCGCTACTTTACTGCCACCCTGCTTCTGCCCTTCAGCCCCGAGGGCCCAGGGCCAGCCCAGCTGCCATCTCACCATCCAGCAGGGGGACCTGCCCTAACCCCCTGCCACCACACCCACACACACAGCCCTGCACACACTCCTGGGCTCCCCTGCCTGCATCCTGCCTCTCAAACAGTCTCCTTCTGCCCCCTAGCCCCCTTACAGCCTCTGCCACGGACCCCCACAGACACCTGGGCATGAGCAGTGCAGACATGCAAACAGCTCCCCTCGCCCCCACTCCAGTTGCTCCAAGGTTGTCAAGAGTCTTTTTTTCATGCTGTAGGGGAGGGAGTTGAGACAGTCCAATGTCCTGGGGAGCAAGAACTGCAAACAGTCCATCTACAATGTAACATTTGGGTCTCAGGCCGCCCAATCCCTAGTGCGCTGTGCAGACCTTTGACTGGCAAAAACACCCCATCTGAGCGTGAGATCTGGCTGGGCTAGTGGCTCTTTCTGTGGACTAAGAGACAGACAGACAGAGTTTTCAGGTTCAAAACCTATACTTCCCAGAAGATGGTCATTCACTTCGGTAAAAAAAAAAAAAAAAAAAAAAAAAAAAAAAAAAAAAAAGGCTTTTTATTTTTTTTCCTCCTGCCTGGGTAACCTGTCTCCTGCCTGTTTCAAAGTGAAAAAAGGGAAAAATCTTTTTTGGAGCGAAAAGGACCAAAATGCAGGCAGGTGGACTCCGTGGAAGGTGGATGGGGAGTTGCTCCTGCCCTGGCACTAGAGCCCCAGCTGCTGTTCCAGGTGCTCTCTGATAACAGAGATCTCCGTGTGTCGTGTCATGACACTGTCTCCAGGACTGACCCTCAGGATAATGAGGATTCAAAACGAGGCAGGTGATACTGCCTTCAAAAGTAAATCCAGGGAGGTTTGGCGGTATGTCAGAGGGTTGAGGGCTTGTGGCGCTCACGAATAGAGGGGACAGGTGGAAGGATTTGGGGTCTGGCCCCCAGACCGCCACCTGCAGGGGAGTCGCTTTACAGGGGGTGAAGCAGGTCTTTAGGAGCTCTATCTTTCTCTCCCACCCTGTATTTCCTCTGCTCTCTCCTTTTGTGTCTGTCAGATGCAAGGTCAGTAACAACAACAACAACAACAAAAACAATAACCACCACAGTGACCAAGCAACAAGGGCAGCGAAAGGGGAACAAATGGAGTGCAGGAGCTGTGGATTATTCGTGGCGTAGGCACTCAGCTGTGGCAATAACCCCTTGAGGCAATCAATCCATACATGAAGATGTAATACAGGTAACAGAGACGTATATGTCCCTGTGTGTTTCCACTGAGTTAATGTAAATGCACTTTTATTGACTTCTTCATTTATTTATTACCTTGCCAGGAGAATTTCTTTTCATTGCTAAAAAAAAGTGTCCCATCAAGGGTAGCAGGTGGTGCCACACCCAGTTAAGCACTCATGTTACAATGCAGGAGGACTGGGCTTCAACACCCTGGTTCCCACATGCCAGGGGAAATCTTTACAGGTGGTGCGGAAGTGCTGCAGTTGTCTCTCTCTGTGTCTCAAACTCTCTCTACCTCCCTTCCCTCTCAATTCCTGTCTATTTATTCCAGTGAATAATCAAGAAAATAGAAAGTAAAAAAAGAAAAAGGAAAAGGAAATATTCCACGACTTCAAATGGGCTACTCAGGACAATGCTTTCCTTGTTAAGATCCTCACAGCATTCCATATGCAGAAAGGCAAAGACGCCATGTATTTTTTAACCCAGTTTTTATATTTATTTATTTATTTATTTATTTAGGTGCTTATTCATTTTTGTTATTGATGAATTAATGTTTTACATTTGACATTGACTAAGGATCTGACACCAGCGGACTCCAGTACCCCTATATGGTACTCTGCCTCTACAAAACCCATCCATTGACCTGTCCATCCATCCATCCATCCACCCATACATCTATCCATCCATTCATCCATCCATCCATCCATCCTTCCATCCATCCATCCATCCACCAGTCAACCAAGCTAAGTACAAAAGGAGATCTCTCCTTGAATGGTGAGGAGAAACAACGATGCATAGGTAGGTTGCAAAGGCCCAGTTTGGCTGAATAGGGCAGAGGGGCTGAACCTGGGAATGTGTTGGGGCGTGTGGGTTTGGGTGGGATGAGCCGGAGACCCTGTGAGCTGGGTCACATTAGGGGCAGGCAGGGGGTGGAAGGGGTTGCGAACAGCTGTCACTGGAGAAGCATCACAAGTGCTGGAGCTGGTGAGCAGGGCACCTGGAAGAGAGGACAGACAAAGGAGAGAAGCAAAGTGCGGAGGAGAGGAGAGGGGAGAGGATGGTGAGGACAGGAGAGGACAGGAGAGGACAGGATTGGAGGGGACCTGAGAAACCTACCTGGACAAAGGCAGCATACGGACATCCAGGAAGGCAGGCAGGCATGCAGGCAGCTCTGGCCTGGGCTCCCAGGATCCCGGGCGCACCTCCACCTGTCTTCTCTTGGCTGCCAGCCCTGAGGTCCCTCGTCGGTCAGCACTGTCTTCCCATCCTTCCGTCCCTCTGTGCCAGGGCCCAGGCGTCTGGGCGCTGTTGCCTGACCTAGTGGCAGGGCAGTTGGGCTGCCCAGTGCCAGTGTGGCCAGCACAGATTGCCAGGGGCTAGGACATCACAGAGGGCTCATGTGGTTGCTAGGCCATGGGGACCCCGCCCATCCAGTTGACCAGCAGCCATGACCCCCACGCTGAACTTGACCTGAGGGGTGGTGGCCAGCCACCAGAGCCAGAGCCCCAGGCCAAAGCAGGTGCTGGTCGGCCGGGCCAAGGGGCTATGTGCAGATTGGTGTGTGTCTGGGCATGGGGCTGGCGTCTGACAGTCCAGGGCGGGGGACCAAGGTCCGCCAGGCCCCTGTCCCACCATGTGCACTGACACACAGTCTTGCTGACTGACTGACAGTCCCCGCCCCAGAGATACCCACACCAAATCCCTGGGTGCCCTGAGCTGCCCCTGAGGGTTGGTGGGTGCCTGCCTGGACACATGCCTCCGTAATGGAGGCCTCTATTAATCCCGTTGCCTACTGACAGCTGCCCTCCTGCCCCTCCTCCTCCTCCTACGCCTCCTCCTCCTCCTCTTCCTACTCTTCCTCCTCCTCTTTCTCCTCCTCCTCCTCCACCCCCTCCTCCTCTTCCTCATCCTCAGATGGACTCACTCAGGGCCCTTGGCCTAGGCAAGCCAGGGCTGCTGCTCTGGCTTCTGCAGCTTCTATCCAGTGGGGGGGTGTAGGAATCTGTTCCTGTCAGTCCCTGATTCCTGGGACCTTCCATGCCTCCAGCTGCCCCCACTCTCTAGTCCTGACCCCTCCTCAAGGATGCCCCCTTTCCCCTTACCCTCTGTCCCCCAGCTCCCAACTAACATCTACTGTGTTCCTCCCTGCGCTACTTTACTGCCACCCTGCTTCTGCCCTTCAGCCCCGAGGGCCCAGGGCCAGCCCAGCTGCCATCTCACCATCCAGCAGGGGGACCTGCCCTAACCCCCTGCCACCACACCCACACACACAGCCCTGCACACACTCCTGGGCTCCCCTGCCTGCAGCCTGCCTCTCAAACAGTCTCCTTCTGCCCCCTAGCCCCCTTACAGCCTCTGCCACGGACCCCCACAGACACCTGGGCATGAGCAGTGCAGACATGCAAACAGCTCCCCTCGCCCCCACTCCAGTTGCTCCAAGGTTGTCAAGAGTCTTTTTTTCATGCTGTAGGGGAGGGAGTTGAGACAGTCCAATGTCCTGGGGAGCAAGAACTGCAAACAGTCCATCTACAATGTAACATTTGGGTCTCAGGCCGCCCAATCCCTAGTGCGCTGTGCAGACCTTTGACTGGCAAAAACACCCCATCTGAGCGTGAGATCTGGCTGGGCTAGTGGCTCTTTCTGTGGACTAAGAGACAGACAGACAGAGTTTTCAGGTTCAAAACCTATACTTCCCAGAAGATGGTCATTCACTTCGGTAAAAAAAAAAAAAAAAAAAAAAAAAAAAAAAAAAAAAAAAAGGCTTTTTATTTTTTTTCCTCCTGCCTGGGTAACCTGTCTCCTGCCTGTTTCAAAGTGAAAAAAGGGAAAAATCTTTTTTGGAGCGAAAAGGACCAAAATGCAGGCAGGTGGACTCCGTGGAAGGTGGATGGGGAGTTGCTCCTGCCCTGGCACTAGAGCCCCAGCTGCTGTTCCAGGTGCTCTCTGATAACAGAGATCTCCGTGTGTCGTGTCATGACACTGTCTCCAGGACTGACCCTCAGGATAATGAGGATTCAAAACGAGGCAGGTGATACTGCCTTCAAAAGTAAATCCAGGGAGGTTTGGCGGTATGTCAGAGGGTTGAGGGCTTGTGGCGCTCACGAATAGAGGGGACAGGTGGAAGGATTTGGGGTCTGGCCCCCAGACCGCCACCTGCAGGGGAGTCGCTTTACAGGGGGTGAAGCAGGTCTTTAGGAGCTCTATCTTTCTCTCCCACCCTGTATTTCCTCTGCTCTCTCCTTTTGTGTCTGTCAGATGCAAGGTCAGTAACAACAACAACAACAACAAAAACAATAACCACCACAGTGACCAAGCAACAAGGGCAGCGAAAGGGGAACAAATGGAGTGCAGGAGCTGTGGATTATTCGTGGCGTAGGCACTCAGCTGTGGCAATAACCCCTTGAGGCAATCAATCCATACATGAAGATGTAATACAGGTAACAGAGACGTATATGTCCCTGTGTGTTTCCACTGAGTTAATGTAAATGCACTTTTATTGACTTCTTCATTTATTTATTACCTTGCCAGGAGAATTTCTTTTCATTGCTAAAAAAAAGTGTCCCATCAAGGGTAGCAGGTGGTGCCACACCCAGTTAAGCACTCATGTTACAATGCAGGAGGACTGGGCTTCAACACCCTGGTTCCCACATGCCAGGGGAAATCTTTACAGGTGGTGCGGAAGTGCTGCAGTTGTCTCTCTCTGTGTCTCAAACTCTCTCTACCTCCCTTCCCTCTCAATTCCTGTCTATTTATTCCAGTGAATAATCAAGAAAATAGAAAGTAAAAAAAGAAAAAGGAAAAGGAAATATTCCACGACTTCAAATGGGCTACTCAGGACAATGCTTTCCTTGTTAAGATCCTCACAGCATTCCATATGCAGAAAGGCAAAGACGCCATGTATTTTTTAACCCAGTTTTTATATTTATTTATTTATTTATTTATTTAGGTGCTTATTCATTTTTGTTATTGATGAATTAATGTTTTACATTTGACATTGACTAAGGATCTGACACCAGCGGACTCCAGTACCCCTATATGGTACTCTGCCTCTACAAAACCCATCCATTGACCTGTCCATCCATCCATCCATCCACCCATACATCTATCCATCCATTCATCCATCCATCCATCCATCCTTCCATCCATCCATCCATCCACCAGTCAACCAAGCTAAGTACAAAAGGAGATCTCTCCTTGAATGGTGAGGAGAAACAACGATGCATAGGTAGGTTGCAAAGGCCCAGTTTGGCTGAATAGGGCAGAGGGGCTGAACCTGGGAATGTGTTGGGGCGTGTGGGTTTGGGTGGGATGAGCCGGAGACCCTGTGAGCTGGGTCACATTAGGGGCAGGCAGGGGGTGGAAGGGGTTGCGAACAGCTGTCACTGGAGAAGCATCACAAGTGCTGGAGCTGGTGAGCAGGGCACCTGGAAGAGAGGACAGACAAAGGAGAGAAGCAAAGTGCGGAGGAGAGGAGAGGGGAGAGGATGGTGAGGACAGGAGAGGACAGGAGAGGACAGGATTGGAGGGGACCTGAGAAACCTACCTGGACAAAGGCAGCATACGGACATCCAGGAAGGCAGGCAGGCATGCAGGCAGCTCTGGCCTGGGCTCCCAGGATCCCGGGCGCACCTCCACCTGTCTTCTCTTGGCTGCCAGCCCTGAGGTCCCTCGTCGGTCAGCACTGTCTTCCCATCCTTCCGTCCCTCTGTGCCAGGGCCCAGGCGTCTGGGCGCTGTTGCCTGACCTAGTGGCAGGGCAGTTGGGCTGCCCAGTGCCAGTGTGGCCAGCACAGATTGCCAGGGGCTAGGACATCACAGAGGGCTCATGTGGTTGCTAGGCCATGGGGACCCCGCCCATCCAGTTGACCAGCAGCCATGACCCCCACGCTGAACTTGACCTGAGGGGTGGTGGCCAGCCACCAGAGCCAGAGCCCCAGGCCAAAGCAGGTGCTGGTCGGCCGGGCCAAGGGGCTATGTGCAGATTGGTGTGTGTCTGGGCATGGGGCTGGCATCTGACAGTCCAGGGCGGGGGACCAAGGTCCGCCAGGCCCCTGTCCCACCATGTGCACTGACACACAGTCTTGCTGACTGACTGACAGTCCCCGCCCCAGAGATACCCACACCAAATCCCTGGGTGCCCTGAGCTGCCCCTGAGGGTTGGTGGGTGCCTGCCTGGACACATGCCTCCGTAATGGAGGCCTCTATTAATCCCGTTGCCTACTGACAGCTGCCCTCCTGCCCCTCCTCCTCCTCCTACGCCTCCTCCTCCTCCTCTTCCTACTCTTCCTCCTCCTCTTTCTCCTCCTCCTCCTCCACCCCCTCCTCCTCTTCCTCATCCTCAGATGGACTCACTCAGGGCCCTTGGCCTAGGCAAGCCAGGGCTGCTGCTCTGGCTTCTGCAGCTTCTATCCAGTGGGGGGGTGTAGGAATCTGTTCCTGTCAGTCCCTGATTCCTGGGACCTTCCATGCCTCCAGCTGCCCCCACTCTCTAGTCCTGACCCCTCCTCAAGGATGCCCCCTTTCCCCTTACCCTCTGTCCCCCAGCTCCCAACTAACATCTACTGTGTTCCTCCCTGCGCTACTTTACTGCCACCCTGCTTCTGCCCTTCAGCCCCGAGGGCCCAGGGCCAGCCCAGCTGCCATCTCACCATCCAGCAGGGGGACCTGCCCTAACCCCCTGCCACCACACCCACACACACAGCCCTGCACACACTCCTGGGCTCCCCTGCCTGCAGCCTGCCTCTCAAACAGTCTCCTTCTGCCCCCTAGCCCCCTTACAGCCTCTGCCACGGACCCCCACAGACACCTGGGCATGAGCAGTGCAGACATGCAAACAGCTCCCCTCGCCCCCACTCCAGTTGCTCCAAGGTTGTCAAGAGTCTTTTTTTCATGCTGTAGGGGAGGGAGTTGAGACAGTCCAATGTCCTGGGGAGCAAGAACTGCAAACAGTCCATCTACAATGTAACATTTGGGTCTCAGGCCGCCCAATCCCTAGTGCGCTGTGCAGACCTTTGACTGGCAAAAACACCCCATCGGAGCGTGAGATCTGGCTGGGCTAGTGGCTCTTTCTGTGGACTAAGAGACAGACAGACAGAGTTTTCAGGTTCAAAACCTATACTTCCCAGAAGATGGTCATTCACTTCGGTAAAAAAAAAAAAAAAAAAAAAAAAAAAAAGGCTTTTTATTTTTTTTCCTCCTGCCTGGGTAACCTGTCTCCTGCCTGTTTCAAAGTGAAAAAAGGGAAAAATCTTTTTTGGAGCGAAAAGGACCAAAATGCAGGCAGGTGGACTCCGTGGAAGGTGGATGGGGAGTTGCTCCTGCCCTGGCACTAGAGCCCCAGCTGCTGTTCCAGGTGCTCTCTGATAACAGAGATCTCCGTGTGTCGTGTCATGACACTGTCTCCAGGACTGACCCTCAGGATAATGAGGATTCAAAACGAGGCAGGTGATACTGCCTTCAAAAGTAAATCCAGGGAGGTTTGGCGGTATGTCAGAGGGTTGAGGGCTTGTGGCGCTCACGAATAGAGGGGACAGGTGGAAGGATTTGGGGTCTGGCCCCCAGACCGCCACCTGCAGGGGAGTCGCTTTACAGGGGGTGAAGCAGGTCTTTAGGAGCTCTATCTTTCTCTCCCACCCTGTATTTCCTCTGCTCTCTCCTTTTGTGTCTGTCAGATGCAAGGTCAGTAACAACAACAACAACAACAAAAACAATAACCACCACAGTGACCAAGCAACAAGGGCAGCGAAAGGGGAACAAATGGAGTGCAGGAGCTGTGGATTATTCGTGGCGTAGGCACTCAGCTGTGGCAATAACCCCTTGAGGCAATCAATCCATACATGAAGATGTAATACAGGTAACAGAGACGTATATGTCCCTGTGTGTTTCCACTGAGTTAATGTAAATGCACTTTTATTGACTTCTTCATTTATTTATTACCTTGCCAGGAGAATTTCTTTTCATTGCTAAAAAAAAGTGTCCCATCAAGGGTAGCAGTTGGTGCCACACCCAGTTAAGCACTCATGTTACAATGCAGGAGGACTGGGCTTCAACACCCTGGTTCCCACATGCCAGGGGAAATCTTTACAGGTGGTGCGGAAGTGCTGCAGTTGTCTCTCTCTGTGTCTCAAACTCTCTCTACCTCCCTTCCCTCTCAATTCCTGTCTATTTATTCCAGTGAATAATCAAGAAAATAGAAAGTAAAAAAAGAAAAAGGAAAAGGAAATATTCCACGACTTCAAATGGGCTACTCAGGACAATGCTTTGCTTGTTAAGATCCTCACAGCATTCCATATGCAGAAAGGCAAAGACGCCATGTATTTTTTAACCCAGTTTTTATATTTATTTATTTATTTATTTATTTAGGTGCTTATTCATTTTTGTTATTGATGAATTAATGTTTTACATTTGACATTGACTAAGGATCTGACACCAGCGGACTCCAGTACCCCTATATGGTACTCTGCCTCTACAAAACCCATCCATTGACCTGTCCATCCATCCATCCATCCACCCATACATCTATCCATCCATTCATCCATCCATCCATCCATCCTTCCATCCATCCATCCATCCACCAGTCAACCAAGCTAAGTACAAAAGGAGATCTCTCCTTGAATGGTGAGGAGAAACAACGATGCATAGGTAGGTTGCAAAGGCCCAGTTTGGCTGAATAGGGCAGAGGGGCTGAACCTGGGAATGTGTTGGGGCGTGTGGGTTTGGGTGGGATGAGCCGGAGACCCTGTGAGCTGGGTCACATTAGGGGCAGGCAGGGGGTGGAAGGGGTTGCGAACAGCTGTCACTGGAGAAGCATCACAAGTGCTGGAGCTGGTGAGCAGGGCACCTGGAAGAGAGGACAGACAAAGGAGAGAAGCAAAGTGCGGAGGAGAGGAGAGGGGAGAGGATGGTGAGGACAGGAGAGGACAGGAGAGGACAGGATTGGAGGGGACCTGAGAAACCTACCTGGACAAAGGCAGCATACGGACATCCAGGAAGGCAGGCAGGCATGCAGGCAGCTCTGGCCTGGGCTCCCAGGATCCCGGGCGCACCTCCACCTGTATTCTCTTGGCTGCCAGCCCTGAGGTCCCTCGTCGGTCAGCACTGTCTTCCCATCCTTCCGTCCCTCTGTGCCAGGGCCCAGGCGTCTGGGCGCTGTTGCCTGACCTAGTGGCAGGGCAGTTGGGCTGCCCAGTGCCAGTGTGGCCAGCACAGATTGCCAGGGGCTAGGACATCACAGAGGGCTCATGTGGTTGCTAGGCCATGGGGACCCCGCCCATCCAGTTGACCAGCAGCCATGACCCCCACGCTGAACTTGACCTGAGGGGTGGTGGCCAGCCACCAGAGCCAGAGCCCCAGGCCAAAGCAGGTGCTGGTCGGCCGGGCCAAGGGGCTATGTGCAGATTGGTGTGTGTCTGGGCATGGGGCTGGCGTCTGACAGTCCAGGGCGGGGGACCAAGTTCCGCCAGGCCCCTGTCCCACCATGTGCACTGACACACAGTCTTGCTGACTGACTGACAGTCCCCGCCCCAGAGATACCCACACCAAATCCCTGGGTGCCCTGAGCTGCCCCTGAGGGTTGGTGGGTGCCTGCCTGGACACATGCCTCCGTAATGGAGGCCTCTATTAATCCCGTTGCCTACTGACAGCTGCCCTCCTGCCCCTCCTCCTCCTCCTACGCCTCCTCCTCCTCCTCTTCCTACTCTTCCTCCTCCTCTTTCTCCTCCTCCTCCTCCACCCCCTCCTCCTCTTCCTCATCCTCAGATGGACTCACTCAGGGCCCTTGGCCTAGGCAAGCCAGGGCTGCTGCTCTGGCTTCTGCAGCTTCTATCCAGTGGGGGGGTGTAGGAATCTGTTCCTGTCAGTCCCTGATTCCTGGGACCTTCCATGCCTCCAGCTGCCCCCACTCTCTAGTCCTGACCCCTCCTCAAGGATGCCCCCTTTCCCCTTACCCTCTGTCCCCCAGCTCCCAACTAACATCTACTGTGTTCCTCCCTGCGCTACTTTACTGCCACCCTGCTTCTGCCCTTCAGCCCCGAGGGCCCAGGGCCAGCCCAGCTGCCATCTCACCATCCAGCAGGGGGACCTGCCCTAACCCCCTGCCACCACACCCACACACACAGCCCTGCACACACTCCTGGGCTCCCCTGCCTGCAGCCTGCCTCTCAAACAGTCTCCTTCTGCCCCCTAGCCCCCTTACAGCCTCTGCCACGGACCCCCACAGACACCTGGGCATGAGCAGTGCAGACATGCAAACAGCTCCCCTCGCCCCCACTCCAGTTGCTCCAAGGTTGTCAAGAGTCTTTTTTTCATGCTGTAGGGGAGGGAGTTGAGACAGTCCAATGTCCTGGGGAGCAAGAACTGCAAACAGTCCATCTACAATGTAACATTTGGGTCTCAGGCCGCCCAATCCCTAGTGCGCTGTGCAGACCTTTGACTGGCAAAAACACCCCATCTGAGCGTGAGATCTGGCTGGGCTAGTGGCTCTTTCTGTGGACTAAGAGACAGACAGACAGAGTTTTCAGGTTCAAAACCTATACTTCCCAGAAGATGGTCATTCACTTCGGTAAAAAAAAAAAAAAAAAGGCTTTTTATTTTTTTTCCTCCTGCCTGGGTAACCTGTCTCCTGCCTGTTTCAAAGTGAAAAAAGGGAAAAATCTTTTTTGGAGCGAAAAGGACCAAAATGCAGGCAGGTGGACTCCGTGGAAGGTGGATGGGGAGTTGCTCCTGCCCTGGCACTAGAGCCCCAGCTGCTGTTCCAGGTGCTCTCTGATAACAGAGATCTCCGTGTGTCGTGTCATGACACTGTCTCCAGGACTGACCCTCAGGATAATGAGGATTCAAAACGAGGCAGGTGATACTGCCTTCAAAAGTAAATCCAGGGAGGTTTGGCGGTATGTCAGAGGGTTGAGGGCTTGTGGCGCTCACGAATAGAGGGGACAGGTGGAAGGATTTGGGGTCTGGCCCCCAGACCGCCACCTGCAGGGGAGTCGCTTTACAGGGGGTGAAGCAGGTCTTTAGGAGCTCTATCTTTCTCTCCCACCCTGTATTTCCTCTGCTCTCTCCTTTTGTGTCTGTCAGATGCAAGGTCAGTAACAACAACAACAACAACAAAAACAATAACCACCACAGTGACCAAGCAACAAGGGCAGCGAAAGGGGAACAAATGGAGTGCAGGAGCTGTGGATTATTCGTGGCGTAGGCACTCAGCTGTGGCAATAACCCCTTGAGGCAATCAATCCATACATGAAGATGTAATACAGGTAACAGAGACGTATATGTCCCTGTGTGTTTCCACTGAGTTAATGTAAATGCACTTTTATTGACTTCTTCATTTATTTATTACCTTGCCAGGAGAATTTCTTTTCATTGCTAAAAAAAAGTGTCCCATCAAGGGTAGCAGGTGGTGCCACACCCAGTTAAGCACTCATGTTACAATGCAGGAGGACTGGGCTTCAACACCCTGGTTCCCACATGCCAGGGGAAATCTTTACAGGTGGTGCGGAAGTGCTGCAGTTGTCTCTCTCTGTGTCTCAAACTCTCTCTACCTCCCTTCCCTCTCAATTCCTGTCTATTTATTCCAGTGAATAATCAAGAAAATAGAAAGTAAAAAAAGAAAAAGGAAAAGGAAATATTCCACGACTTCAAATGGGCTACTCAGGACAATGCTTTCCTTGTTAAGATCCTCACAGCATTCCATATGCAGAAAGGCAAAGACGCCATGTATTTTTTAACCCAGTTTTTATATTTATTTATTTATTTATTTATTTATTTAGGTGCTTATTCATTTTTGTTATTGATGAATTAATGTTTTACATTTGACATTGACTAAGGATCTGACACCAGCGGACTCCAGTACCCCTATATGGTACTCTGCCTCTACAAAACCCATCCATTGACCTGTCCATCCATCCATCCATCCACCCATACATCTATCCATCCATTCATCCATCCATCCATCCATCCTTCCATCCATCCATCCATCCACCAGTCAACCAAGCTAAGTACAAAAGGAGATCTCTCCTTGAATGGTGAGGAGAAACAACGATGCATAGGTAGGTTGCAAAGGCCCAGTTTGGCTGAATAGGGCAGAGGGGCTGAACCTGGGAATGTGTTGGGGCGTGTGGGTTTGGGTGGGATGAGCCGGAGACCCTGTGAGCTGGGTCACATTAGGGGCAGGCAGGGGGTGGAAGGGGTTGCGAACAGCTGTCACTGGAGAAGCATCACAAGTGCTGGAGCTGGTGAGCAGGGCACCTGGAAGAGAGGACAGACAAAGGAGAGAAGCAAAGTGCGGAGGAGAGGAGAGGGGAGAGGATGGTGAGGACAGGAGAGGACAGGAGAGGACAGGATTGGAGGGGACCTGAGAAACCTACCTGGACAAAGGCAGCATACGGACATCCAGGAAGGCAGGCAGGCATGCAGGCAGCTCTGGCCTGGGCTCCCAGGATCCCGGGCGCACCTCCACCTGTCTTCTCTTGGCTGCCAGCCCTGAGGTCCCTCGTCGGTCAGCACTGTCTTCCCATCCTTCCGTCCCTCTGTGCCAGGGCCCAGGCGTCTGGGCGCTGTTGCCTGACCTAGTGGCAGGGCAGTTGGGCTGCCCAGTGCCAGTGTGGCCAGCACAGATTGCCAGGGGCTAGGACATCACAGAGGGCTCATGTGGTTGCTAGGCCATGGGGACCCCGCCCATCCAGTTGACCAGCAGCCATGACCCCCACGCTGAACTTGACCTGAGGGGTGGTGGCCAGCCACCAGAGCCAGAGCCCCAGGCCAAAGCAGGTGCTGGTCGGCCGGGCCAAGGGGCTATGTGCAGATTGGTGTGTGTCTGGGCATGGGGCTGGCATCTGACAGTCCAGGGCGGGGGACCAAGGTCCGCCAGGCCCCTGTCCCACCATGTGCACTGACACACAGTCTTGCTGACTGACTGACAGTCCCCGCCCCAGAGATACCCACACCAAATCCCTGGGTGCCCTGAGCTGCCCCTGAGGGTTGGTGGGTGCCTGCCTGGACACATGCCTCCGTAATGGAGGCCTCTATTAATCCCGTTGCCTACTGACAGCTGCCCTCCTGCCCCTCCTCCTCCTCCTACGCCTCCTCCTCCTCCTCTTCCTACTCTTCCTCCTCCTCTTTCTCCTCCTCCTCCTCCACCCCCTCCTCCTCTTCCTCATCCTCAGATGGACTCACTCAGGGCCCTTGGCCTAGGCAAGCCAGGGCTGCTGCTCTGGCTTCTGCAGCTTCTATCCAGTGGGGGGGTGTAGGAATCTGTTCCTGTCAGTCCCTGATTCCTGGGACCTTCCATGCCTCCAGCTGCCCCCACTCTCTAGTCCTGACCCCTCCTCAAGGATGCCCCCTTTCCCCTTACCCTCTGTCCCCCAGCTCCCAACTAACATCTACTGTGTTCCCAACTAACATCTACTGCGCTACTTTACTGCCACCCTGCTTCTGCCCTTCAGCCCCGAGGGCCCAGGGCCAGCCCAGCTGCCATCTCACCATCCAGCAGGGGGACCTGCCCTAACCCCCTGCCACCACACCCACACACACAGCCCTGCACACACTCCTGGGCTCCCCTGCCTGCAGCCTGCCTCTCAAACAGTCTCCTTCTGCCCCCTAGCCCCCTTACAGCCTCTGCCACGGACCCCCACAGACACCTGGGCATGAGCAGTGCAGACATGCAAACAGCTCCCCTCGCCCCCACTCCAGTTGCTCCAAGGTTGTCAAGAGTCTTTTTTTCATGCTGTAGGGGAGGGAGTTGAGACAGTCCAATGTCCTGGGGAGCAAGAACTGCAAACAGTCCATCTACAATGTAACATTTGGGTCTCAGGCCGCCCAATCCCTAGTGCGCTGTGCAGACCTTTGACTGGCAAAAACACCCCATCTGAGCGTGAGATCTGGCTGGGCTAGTGGCTCTTTCTGTGGACTAAGAGACAGACAGACAGAGTTTTCAGGTTCAAAACCTATACTTCCCAGAAGATGGTCATTCACTTCGGTAAAAAAAAAAAAAAAAAAAAAAGGCTTTTTATTTTTTTTCCTACTGGCTGGGTAACCTGTCTCCTGCCTGTTTCAAAGTGAAAAAAGGGAAAAATCTTTTTTGGAGCGAAAAGGACCAAAATGCAGGCAGGTGGACTCCGTGGAAGGTGGATGGGGAGTTGCTCCTGCCCTGGCACTAGAGCCCCAGCTGCTGTTCCAGGTGCTCTCTGATAACAGAGATCTCCGTGTGTCGTGTCATGACACTGTCTCCAGGACTGACCCTCAGGATAATGAGGATTCAAAACGAGGCAGGTGATACTGCCTTCAAAAGTAAATCCAGGGAGGTTTGGCGGTATGTCAGAGGGTTGAGGGCTTGTGGCGCTCACGAATAGAGGGGACAGGTGGAAGGATTTGGGGTCTGGCCCCCAGACCGCCACCTGCAGGGGAGTCGCTTTACAGGGGGTGAAGCAGGTCTTTAGGAGCTCTATCTTTCTCTCCCACCCTGTATTTCCTCTGCTCTCTCCTTTTGTGTCTGTCAGATGCAAGGTCAGTAACAACAACAACAACAACAAAAACAATAACCACCACAGTGACCAAGCAACAAGGGCAGCGAAAGGGGAACAAATGGAGTGCAGGAGCTGTGGATTATTCGTGGCGTAGGCACTCAGCTGTGGCAATAACCCCTTGAGGCAATCAATCCATACATGAAGATGTAATACAGGTAACAGAGACGTATATGTCCCTGTGTGTTTCCACTGAGTTAATGTAAATGCACTTTTATTGACTTCTTCATTTATTTATTACCTTGCCAGGAGAATTTCTTTTCATTGCTAAAAAAAAGTGTCCCATCAAGGGTAGCAGGTGGTGCCACACCCAGTTAAGCACTCATGTTACAATGCAGGAGGACTGGGCTTCAACACCCTGGTTCCCACATGCCAGGGGAAATCTTTACAGGTGGTGCGGAAGTGCTGCAGTTGTCTCTCTCTGTGTCTCAAACTCTCTCTACCTCCCTTCCCTCTCAATTCCTGTCTATTTATTCCAGTGAATAATCAAGAAAATAGAAAGTAAAAAAAGAAAAAGGAAAAGGAAATATTCCACGACTTCAAATGGGCTACTCAGGACAATGCTTTCCTTGTTAAGATCCTCACAGCATTCCATATGCAGAAAGGCAAAGACGCCATGTATTTTTTAACCCAGTTTTTATATTTATTTATTTATTTATTTATTTAGGTGCTTATTCATTTTTGTTATTGATGAATTAATGTTTTACATTTGACATTGACTAAGGATCTGACACCAGCGGACTCCAGTACCCCTATATGGTACTCTGCCTCTACAAAACCCATCCATTGACCTGTCCATCCATCCATCCATCCACCCATACATCTATCCATCCATTCATCCATCCATCCATCCATCCTTCCATCCATCCATCCATCCACCAGTCAACCAAGCTAAGTACAAAAGGAGATCTCTCCTTGAATGGTGAGGAGAAACAACGATGCATAGGTAGGTTGCAAAGGCCCAGTTTGGCTGAATAGGGCAGAGGGGCTGAAGCTGGGAATGTGTTGGGGCGTGTGGGTTTGGGTGGGATGAGCCGGAGACCCTGTGAGCTGGGTCACATTAGGGGCAGGCAGGGGGTGGAAGGGGTTGCGAACAGCTGTCACTGGAGAAGCATCACAAGTGCTGGAGCTGGTGAGCAGGGCACCTGGAAGAGAGGACAGACAAAGGAGAGAAGCAAAGTGCGGAGGAGAGGAGAGGGGAGAGGATGGTGAGGACAGGAGAGGACAGGATTGGAGGGGACCTGAGAAACCTACCTGGACAAAGGCAGCATACGGACATCCAGGAAGGCAGGCAGGCATGCAGGCAGCTCTGGCCTGGGCTCCCAGGATCCCGGGCGCACCTCCACCTGTCTTCTCTTGGCTGCCAGCCCTGAGGTCCCTCGTCGGTCAGCACTGTCTTCCCATCCTTCCGTCCCTCTGTGCCAGGGCCCAGGCGTCTGGGCGCTGTTGCCTGACCTAGTGGCAGGGCAGTTGGGCTGCCCAGTGCCAGTGTGGCCAGCACAGATTGCCAGGGGCTAGGACATCACAGAGGGCTCATGTGGTTGCTAGGCCATGGGGACCCCGCCCATCCAGTTGACCAGCAGCCATGACCCCCACGCTGAACTTGACCTGAGGGGTGGTGGCCAGCCACCAGAGCCAGAGCCCCAGGCCAAAGCAGGTGCTGGTCGGCCGGGCCAAGGGGCTATGTGCAGATTGGTGTGTGTCTGGGCATGGGGCTGGCATCTGACAGTCCAGGGCGGGGGACCAAGGTCCGCCAGGCCCCTGTCCCACCATGTGCACTGACACACAGTCTTGCTGACTGACTGACAGTCCCCGCCCCAGAGATACCCACACCAAATCCCTGGGTGCCCTGAGCTGCCCCTGAGGGTTGGTGGGTGCCTGCCTGGACACATGCCTCCGTAATGGAGGCCTCTATTAATCCCGTTGCCTACTGACAGCTGCCCTCCTGCCCCTCCTCCTCCTCCTACGCCTCCTCCTCCTCCTCTTCCTACTCTTCCTCCTCCTCTTTCTCCTCCTCCTCCTCCACCCCCTCCTCCTCTTCCTCATCCTCAGATGGACTCACTCAGGGCCCTTGGCCTAGGCAAGCCAGGGCTGCTGCTCTGGCTTCTGCAGCTTCTATCCAGTGGGGGGGTGTAGGAATCTGTTCCTGTCAGTCCCTGATTCCTGGGACCTTCCATGCCTCCAGCTGCCCCCACTCTCTAGTCCTGACCCCTCCTCAAGGATGCCCCCTTTCCCCTTACCCTCTGTCCCCCAGCTCCCAACTAACATCTACTGTGTTCCCAACTAACATCTACTGCGCTACTTTACTGCCACCCTGCTTCTGCCCTTCAGCCCCGAGGGCCCAGGGCCAGCCCAGCTGCCATCTCACCATCCAGCAGGGGGACCTGCCCTAACCCCCTGCCACCACACCCACACACACAGCCCTGCACACACTCCTGGGCTCCCCTGCCTGCAGCCTGCCTCTCAAACAGTCTCCTTCTGCCCCCTAGCCCCCTTACAGCCTCTGCCACGGACCCCCACAGACACCTGGGCATGAGCAGTGCAGACATGCAAACAGCTCCCCTCGCCCCCACTCCAGTTGCTCCAAGGTTGTCAAGAGTCTTTTTTTCATGCTGTAGGGGAGGGAGTTGAGACAGTCCAATGTCCTGGGGAGCAAGAACTGCAAACAGTCCATCTACAATGTAACATTTGGGTCTCAGGCCGCCCAATCCCTAGTGCGCTGTGCAGACCTTTGACTGGCAAAAACACCCCATCTGAGCGTGAGATCTGGCTGGGCTAGTGGCTCTTTCTGTGGACTAAGAGACAGACAGACAGAGTTTTCAGGTTCAAAACCTATACTTCCCAGAAGATGGTCATTCACTTCGGTAAAAAAAAAAAAAAAAAAAAAAAAAAAAAAAAAAAAAGGCTTTTTATTTTTTTTCCTACTGGCTGGGTAACCTGTCTCCTGCCTGTTTCAAAGTGAAAAAAGGGAAAAATCTTTTTTGGAGCGAAAAGGACCAAAATGCAGGCAGGTGGACTCCGTGGAAGGTGGATGGGGAGTTGCTCCTGCCCTGGCACTAGAGCCCCAGCTGCTGTTCCAGGTGCTCTCTGATAACAGAGATCTCCGTGTGTCGTGTCATGACACTGTCTCCAGGACTGACCCTCAGGATAATGAGGATTCAAAACGAGGCAGGTGATACTGCCTTCAAAAGTAAATCCAGGGAGGTTTGGCGGTATGTCAGAGGGTTGAGGGCTTGTGGCGCTCACGAATAGAGGGGACAGGTGGAAGGATTTGGGGTCTGGCCCCCAGACCGCCACCTGCAGGGGAGTCGCTTTACAGGGGGTGAAGCAGGTCTTTAGGAGCTCTATCTTTCTCTCCCACCCTGTATTTCCTCTGCTCTCTCCTTTTGTGTCTGTCAGATGCAAGGTCAGTAACAACAACAACAACAACAAAAACAATAACCACCACAGTGACCAAGCAACAAGGGCAGCGAAAGGGGAACAAATGGAGTGCAGGAGCTGTGGATTATTCGTGGCGTAGGCACTCAGCTGTGGCAATAACCCCTTGAGGCAATCAATCCATACATGAAGATGTAATACAGGTAACAGAGATGTATATGTCCCTGTGTGTTTCCACTGAGTTAATGTAAATGCACTTTTATTGACTTCTTCATTTATTTATTACCTTGCCAGGAGAATTTCTTTTCATTGCTAAAAAAAAGTGTCCCATCAAGGGTAGCAGTTGGTGCCACACCCAGTTAAGCACTCATGTTACAATGCAGGAGGACTGGGCTTCAACACCCTGGTTCCCACATGCCAGGGGAAATCTTTACAGGTGGTGCGGAAGTGCTGCAGTTGTCTCTCTCTGTGTCTCAAACTCTCTCTACCTCCCTTCCCTCTCAATTCCTGTCTATTTATTCCAGTGAATAATCAAGAAAATAGAAAGTAAAAAAAGAAAAAGGAAAAGGAAATATTCCACGACGTCAAATGGGCTACTCAGGACAATGCTTTCCTTGTTAAGATCCTCACAGCATTCCATATGCAGAAAGGCAAAGACGCCATGTATTTTTTAACCCAGTTTTTATATTTATTTATTTATTTATTTATTTATTTATTTAGGTGCTTATTCATTTTTGTTATTGATGAATTAATGTTTTACATTTGACATTGACTAAGGATCTGACACCAGCGGACTCCAGTACCCCTATATGGTACTCTGCCTCTACAAAACCCATCCATTGACCTGTCCATCCATCCATCCATCCACCCATACATCTATCCATCCATTCATCCATCCATCCATCCATCCTTCCATCCATCCATCCATCCACCAGTCAACCAAGCTAAGTACAAAAGGAGATCTCTCCTTGAATGGTGAGGAGAAACAACGATGCATAGGTAGGTTGCAAAGGCCCAGTTTGGCTGAATAGGGCAGAGGGGCTGAACCTGGGAATGTGTTGGGGCGTGTGGGTTTGGGTGGGATGAGCCGGAGACCCTGTGAGCTGGGTCACATTAGGGGCAGGCAGGGGGTGGAAGGGGTTGCGAACAGCTGTCACTGGAGAAGCATCACAAGTGCTGGAGCTGGTGAGCAGGGCACCTGGAAGAGAGGACAGACAAAGGAGAGAAGCAAAGTGCGGAGGAGAGGAGAGGGGAGAGGATGGTGAGGACAGGAGAGGACAGGAGAGGACAGGATTGGAGGGGACCTGAGAAACCTACCTGGACAAAGGCAGCATACGGACATCCAGGAAGGCAGGCAGGCATGCAGGCAGCTCTGGCCTGGGCTCCCAGGATCCCGGGCGCACCTCCACCTGTCTTCTCTTGGCTGCCAGCCCTGAGGTCCCTCGTCGGTCAGCACTGTCTTCCCATCCTTCCGTCCCTCTGTGCCAGGGCCCAGGCGTCTGGGCGCTGTTGCCTGACCTAGTGGCAGGGCAGTTGGGCTGCCCAGTGCCAGTGTGGCCAGCACAGATTGCCAGGGGCTAGGACATCACAGAGGGCTCATGTGGTTGCTAGGCCATGGGGACCCCGCCCATCCAGTTGACCAGCAGCCATGACCCCCACGCTGAACTTGACCTGAGGGGTGGTGGCCAGCCACCAGAGCCAGAGCCCCAGGCCAAAGCAGGTGCTGGTCGGCCGGGCCAAGGGGCTATGTGCAGATTGGTGTGTGTCTGGGCATGGGGCTGGCATCTGACAGTCCAGGGCGGGGGACCAAGGTCCGCCAGGCCCCTGTCCCACCATGTGCACTGACACACAGTCTTGCTGACTGACTGACAGTCCCCGCCCCAGAGATACCCACACCAAATCCCTGGGTGCCCTGAGCTGCCCCTGAGGGTTGGTGGGTGCCTGCCTGGACACATGCCTCCGTAATGGAGGCCTCTATTAATCCCGTTGCCTACTGACAGCTGCCCTCCTGCCCCTCCTCCTCCTCCTACGCCTCCTCCTCCTCCTCTTCCTACTCTTCCTCCTCCTCTTTCTCCTCCTCCTCCTCCACCCCCTCCTCCTCTTCCTCATCCTCAGATGGACTCACTCAGGGCCCTTGGCCTAGGCAAGCCAGGGCTGCTGCTCTGGCTTCTGCAGCTTCTATCCAGTGGGGGGGTGTAGGAATCTGTTCCTGTCAGTCCCTGATTCCTGGGACCTTCCATGCCTCCAGCTGCCCCCACTCTCTAGTCCTGACCCCTCCTCAAGGATGCCCCCTTTCCCCTTACCCTCTGTCCCCCAGCTCCCAACTAACATCTACTGTGTTCCCAACTAACATCTACTGCGCTACTTTACTGCCACCCTGCTTCTGCCCTTCAGCCCCGAGGGCCCAGGGCCAGCCCAGCTGCCATCTCACCATCCAGCAGGGGGACCTGCCCTAACCCCCTGCCACCACACCCACACACACAGCCCTGCACACACTCCTGGGCTCCCCTGCCTGCAGCCTGCCTCTCAAACAGTCTCCTTCTGCCCCCTAGCCCCCTTACAGCCTCTGCCACGGACCCCCACAGACACCTGGGCATGAGCAGTGCAGACATGCAAACAGCTCCCCTCGCCCCCACTCCAGTTGCTCCAAGGTTGTCAAGAGTCTTTTTTTCATGCTGTAGGGGAGGGAGTTGAGACAGTCCAATGTCCTGGGGAGCAAGAACTGCAAACAGTCCATCTACAATGTAACATTTGGGTCTCAGGCCGCCCAATCCCTAGTGCGCTGTGCAGACCTTTGACTGGCAAAAACACCCCATCTGAGCGTGAGATCTGGCTGGGCTAGTGGCTCTTTCTGTGGACTAAGAGACAGACAGACAGAGTTTTCAGGTTCAAAACCTATACTTCCCAGAAGATGGTCATTCACTTCGGTAAAAAAAAAAAAAAAAAAAAAAAAAAAAAAAAAAAAAAGGCTTTTTATTTTTTTTCCTACTGGCTGGGTAACCTGTCTCCTGCCTGTTTCAAAGTGAAAAAAGGGAAAAATCTTTTTTGGAGCGAAAAGGACCAAAATGCAGGCAGGTGGACTCCGTGGAAGGTGGATGGGGAGTTGCTCCTGCCCTGGCACTAGAGCCCCAGCTGCTGTTCCAGGTGCTCTCTGATAACAGAGATCTCCGTGTGTCGTGTCATGACACTGTCTCCAGGACTGACCCTCAGGATAATGAGGATTCAAAACGAGGCAGGTGATACTGCCTTCAAAAGTAAATCCAGGGAGGTTTGGCGGTATGTCAGAGGGTTGAGGGCTTGTGGCGCTCACGAATAGAGGGGACAGGTGGAAGGATTTGGGGTCTGGCCCCCAGACCGCCACCTGCAGGGGAGTCGCTTTACAGGGGGTGAAGCAGGTCTTTAGGAGCTCTATCTTTCTCTCCCACCCTGTATTTCCTCTGCTCTCTCCTTTTGTGTCTGTCAGATGCAAGGTCAGTAACAACAACAACAACAACAAAAACAATAACCACCACAGTGACCAAGCAACAAGGGCAGCGAAAGGGGAACAAATGGAGTGCAGGAGCTGTGGATTATTCGTGGCGTAGGCACTCAGCTGTGGCAATAACCCCTTGAGGCAATCAATCCATACATGAAGATGTAATACAGGTAACAGAGATGTATATGTCCCTGTGTGTTTCCACTGAGTTAATGTAAATGCACTTTTATTGACTTCTTCATTTATTTATTACCTTGCCAGGAGAATTTCTTTTCATTGCTAAAAAAAAGTGTCCCATCAAGGGTAGCAGTTGGTGCCACACCCAGTTAAGCACTCATGTTACAATGCAGGAGGACTGGGCTTCAACACCCTGGTTCCCACATGCCAGGGGAAATCTTTACAGGTGGTGCGGAAGTGCTGCAGTTGTCTCTCTCTGTGTCTCAAACTCTCTCTACCTCCCTTCCCTCTCAATTCCTGTCTATTTATTCCAGTGAATAATCAAGAAAATAGAAAGTAAAAAAAGAAAAAGGAAAAGGAAATATTCCACGACTTCAAATGGGCTACTCAGGACAATGCTTTCCTTGTTAAGATCCTCACAGCATTCCATATGCAGAAAGGCAAAGACGCCATGTATTTTTTAACCCAGTTTTTATATTTATTTATTTATTTATTTATTTATTTATTTAGGTGCTTATTCATTTTTGTTATTGATGAATTAATGTTTTACATTTGACATTGACTAAGGATCTGACACCAGCGGACTCCAGTACCCCTATATGGTACTCTGCCTCTACAAAACCCATCCATTGACCTGTCCATCCATCCATCCATCCACCCATACATCTATCCATCCATTCATCCATCCATCCATCCATCCTTCCATCCATCCATCCATCCACCAGTCAACCAAGCTAAGTACAAAAGGAGATCTCTCCTTGAATGGTGAGGAGAAACAACGATGCATAGGTAGGTTGCAAAGGCCCAGTTTGGCTGAATAGGGCAGAGGGGCTGAACCTGGGAATGTGTTGGGGCGTGTGGGTTTGGGTGGGATGAGCCGGAGACCCTGTGAGCTGGGTCACATTAGGGGCAGGCAGGGGGTGGAAGGGGTTGCGAACAGCTGTCACTGGAGAAGCATCACAAGTGCTGGAGCTGGTGAGCAGGGCACCTGGAAGAGAGGACAGACAAAGGAGAGAAGCAAAGTGCGGAGGAGAGGAGAGGGGAGAGGATGGTGAGGACAGGAGAGGACAGGAGAGGACAGGATTGGAGGGGACCTGAGAAACCTACCTGGACAAAGGCAGCATACGGACATCCAGGAAGGCAGGCAGGCATGCAGGCAGCTCTGGCCTGGGCTCCCAGGATCCCGGGCGCACCTCCACCTGTCTTCTCTTGGCTGCCAGCCCTGAGGTCCCTCGTCGGTCAGCACTGTCTTCCCATCCTTCCGTCCCTCTGTGCCAGGGCCCAGGCGTCTGGGCGCTGTTGCCTGACCTAGTGGCAGGGCAGTTGGGCTGCCCAGTGCCAGTGTGGCCAGCACAGATTGCCAGGGGCTAGGACATCACAGAGGGCTCATGTGGTTGCTAGGCCATGGGGACCCCGCCCATCCAGTTGACCAGCAGCCATGACCCCCACGCTGAACTTGACCTGAGGGGTGGTGGCCAGCCACCAGAGCCAGAGCCCCAGGCCAAAGCAGGTGCTGGTCGGCCGGGCCAAGGGGCTATGTGCAGATTGGTGTGTGTCTGGGCATGGGGCTGGCATCTGACAGTCCAGGGCGGGGGACCAAGGTCCGCCAGGCCCCTGTCCCACCATGTGCACTGACACACAGTCTTGCTGACTGACTGACAGTCCCCGCCCCAGAGATACCCACACCAAATCCCTGGGTGCCCTGAGCTGCCCCTGAGGGTTGGTGGGTGCCTGCCTGGACACATGCCTCCGTAATGGAGGCCTCTATTAATCCCGTTGCCTACTGACAGCTGCCCTCCTGCCCCTCCTCCTCCTCCTACGCCTCCTCCTCCTCCTCTTCCTACTCTTCCTCCTCCTCTTTCTCCTCCTCCTCCTCCACCCCCTCCTCCTCTTCCTCATCCTCAGATGGACTCACTCAGGGCCCTTGGCCTAGGCAAGCCAGGGCTGCTGCTCTGGCTTCTGCAGCTTCTATCCAGTGGGGGGGTGTAGGAATCTGTTCCTGTCAGTCCCTGATTCCTGGGACCTTCCATGCCTCCAGCTGCCCCCACTCTCTAGTCCTGACCCCTCCTCAAGGATGCCCCCTTTCCCCTTACCCTTTGTCCCCCAGCTCCCAACTAACATCTACTGTGTTCCCAACTAACATCTACTGCGCTACTTTACTGCCACCCTGCTTCTGCCCTTCAGCCCCGAGGGCCCAGGGCCAGCCCAGCTGCCATCTCACCATCCAGCAGGGGGACCTGCCCTAACCCCCTGCCACCACACCCACACACACAGCCCTGCACACACTCCTGGGCTCCCCTGCCTGCAGCCTGCCTCTCAAACAGTCTCCTTCTGCCCCCTAGCCCCCTTACAGCCTCTGCCACGGACCCCCACAGACACCTGGGCATGAGCAGTGCAGACATGCAAACAGCTCCCCTCGCCCCCACTCCAGTTGCTCCAAGGTTGTCAAGAGTCTTTTTTTCATGCTGTAGGGGAGGGAGTTGAGACAGTCCAATGTCCTGGGGAGCAAGAACTGCAAACAGTCCATCTACAATGTAACATTTGGGTCTCAGGCCGCCCAATCCCTAGTGCGCTGTGCAGACCTTTGACTGGCAAAAACACCCCATCTGAGCGTGAGATCTGGCTGGGCTAGTGGCTCTTTCTGTGGACTAAGAGACAGACAGACAGAGTTTTCAGGTTCAAAACCTATACTTCCCAGAAGATGGTCATTCACTTCGGTAAAAAAAAAAAAAAAAAAAAAAAAAAAAAAAAGGCTTTTTATTTTTTTTCCTCCTGCCTGGGTAACCTGTCTCCTGCCTGTTTCAAAGTGAAAAAAGGGAAAAATCTTTTTTGGAGCGAAAAGGACCAAAATGCAGGCAGGTGGACTCCATGGAAGGTGGATGGGGAGTTGCTCCTGCCCTGGCACTAGAGCCCCAGCTGCTGTTCCAGGTGCTCTCTGATAACAGAGATCTCCGTGTGTCGTGTCATGACACTGTCTCCAGGACTGACCCTCAGGATAATGAGGATTCAAAACGAGGCAGGTGATACTGCCTTCAAAAGTAAATCCAGGGAGGTTTGGCGGTATGTCAGAGGGTTGAGGGCTTGTGGCGCTCACGAATAGAGGGGACAGGTGGAAGGATTTGGGGTCTGGCCCCCAGACCGCCACCTGCAGGGGAGTCGCTTTACAGGGGGTGAAGCAGGTCTTTAGGAGCTCTATCTTTCTCTCCCACCCTGTATTTCCTCTGCTCTCTCCTTTTGTGTCTGTCAGATGCAAGGTCAGTAACAACAACAACAACAACAAAAACAATAACCACCACAGTGACCAAGCAACAAGGGCAGCGAAAGGGGAACAAATGGAGTGCAGGAGCTGTGGATTATTCGTGGCGTAGGCACTCAGCTGTGGCAATAACCCCTTGAGGCAATCAATCCATACATGAAGATGTAATACAGGTAACAGAGACGTATATGTCCCTGTGTGTTTCCACTGAGTTAATGTAAATGCACTTTTATTGACTTCTTCATTTATTTATTACCTTGCCAGGAGAATTTCTTTTCATTGCTAAAAAAAAGTGTCCCATCAAGGGTAGCAGGTGGTGCCACACCCAGTTAAGCACTCATGTTACAATGCAGGAGGACTGGGCTTCAACACCCTGGTTCCCACATGCCAGGGGAAATCTTTACAGGTGGTGCGGAAGTGCTGCAGTTGTCTCTCTCTGTGTCTCAAACTCTCTCTACCTCCCTTCCCTCTCAATTCCTGTCTATTTATTCCAGTGAATAATCAAGAAAATAGAAAGTAAAAAAAGAAAAAGGAAAAGGAAATATTCCACGACTTCAAATGGGCTACTCAGGACAATGCTTTCCTTGTTAAGATCCACACAGCATTCCATATGCAGAAAGGCAAAGACGCCATGTATTTTTTAACCCAGTTTTTATATTTATTTATTTATTTATTTATTTATTTAGGTGCTTATTCATTTTTGTTATTGATGAATTAATGTTTTACATTTGACATTGACTAAGGATCTGACACCAGCGGACTCCAGTACCCCTATATGGTACTCTGCCTCTACAAAACCCATCCATTGACCTGTCCATCCATCCATCCATCCACCCATACATCTATCCATCCATTCATCCATCCATCCATCCATCCTTCCATCCATCCATCCATCCACCAGTCAACCAAGCTAAGTACAAAAGGAGATCTCTCCTTGAATGGTGAGGAGAAACAACGATGCATAGGTAGGTTGCAAAGGCCCAGTTTGGCTGAATAGGGCAGAGGGGCTGAACCTGGGAATGTGTTGGGGCGTGTGGGTTTGGGTGGGATGAGCCGGAGACCCTGTGAGCTGGGTCACATTAGGGGCAGGCAGGGGGTGGAAGGGGTTGCGAACAGCTGTCACTGGAGAAGCATCACAAGTGCTGGAGCTGGTGAGCAGGGCACCTGGAAGAGAGGACAGACAAAGGAGAGAAGCAAAGTGCGGAGGAGAGGAGAGGGGAGAGGATGGTGAGGACAGGAGAGGACAGGAGAGGACAGGATTGGAGGGGACCTGAGAAACCTACCTGGACAAAGGCAGCATACGGACATCCAGGAAGGCAGGCAGGCATGCAGGCAGCTCTGGCCTGGGCTCCCAGGATCCCGGGCGCACCTCCACCTGTCTTCTCTTGGCTGCCAGCCCTGAGGTCCCTCGTCGGTCAGCACTGTCTTCCCATCCTTCCGTCCCTCTGTGCCAGGGCCCAGGCGTCTGGGCGCTGTTGCCTGACCTAGTGGCAGGGCAGTTGGGCTGCCCAGTGCCAGTGTGGCCAGCACAGATTGCCAGGGGCTAGGACATCACAGAGGGCTCATGTGGTTGCTAGGCCATGGGGACCCCGCCCATCCAGTTGACCAGCAGCCATGACCCCCACGCTGAACTTGACCTGAGGGGTGGTGGCCAGCCACCAGAGCCAGAGCCCCAGGCCAAAGCAGGTGCTGGTCGGCCGGGCCAAGGGGCTATGTGCAGATTGGTGTGTGTCTGGGCATGGGGCTGGCATCTGACAGTCCAGGGCGGGGGACCAAGGTCCGCCAGGCCCCTGTCCCACCATGTGCACTGACACACAGTCTTGCTGACTGACTGACAGTCCCCGCCCCAGAGATACCCACACCAAATCCCTGGGTGCCCTGAGCTGCCCCTGAGGGTTGGTGGGTGCCTGCCTGGACACATGCCTCCGTAATGGAGGCCTCTATTAATCCCGTTGCCTACTGACAGCTGCCCTCCTGCCCCTCCTCCTCCTCCTACGCCTCCTCCTCCTCCTCTTCCTACTCTTCCTCCTCCTCTTTCTCCTCCTCCTCCTCCACCCCCTCCTCCTCTTCCTCATCCTCAGATGGACTCACTCAGGGCCCTTGGCCTAGGCAAGCCAGGGCTGCTGCTCTGGCTTCTGCAGCTTCTATCCAGTGGGGGGGTGTAGGAATCTGTTCCTGTCAGTCCCTGATTCCTGGGACCTTCCATGCCTCCAGCTGCCCCCACTCTCTAGTCCTGACCCCTCCTCAAGGATGCCCCCTTTCCCCTTACCCTCTGTCCCCCAGCTCCCAACTAACATCTACTGTGTTCCCAACTAACATCTACTGCGCTACTTTACTGCCACCCTGCTTCTGCCCTTCAGCCCCGAGGGCCCAGGGCCAGCCCAGCTGCCATCTCACCATCCAGCAGGGGGACCTGCCCTAACCCCCTGCCACCACACCCACACACACAGCCCTGCACACACTCCTGGGCTCCCCTGCCTGCAGCCTGCCTCTCAAACAGTCTCCTTCTGCCCCCTAGCCCCCTTACAGCCTCTGCCACGGACCCCCACAGACACCTGGGCATGAGCAGTGCAGACATGCAAACAGCTCCCCTCGCCCCCACTCCAGTTGCTCCAAGGTTGTCAAGAGTCTTTTTTTCATGCTGTAGGGGAGGGAGTTGAGACAGTCCAATGTCCTGGGGAGCAAGAACTGCAAACAGTCCATCTACAATGTAACATTTGGGTCTCAGGCCGCCCAATCCCTAGTGCGCTGTGCAGACCTTTGACTGGCAAAAACACCCCATCTGAGCGTGAGATCTGGCTGGGCTAGTGGCTCTTTCTGTGGACTAAGAGACAGACAGACAGAGTTTTCAGGTTCAAAACCTATACTTCCCAGAAGATGGTCATTCACTTCGGTAAAAAAAAAAAAAAAAAAAAAAAAAAAAAAAGGCTTTTTATTTTTTTTCCTCCTGCCTGGGTAACCTGTCTCCTGCCTGTTTCAAAGTGAAAAAAGGGAAAAATCTTTTTTGGAGCGAAAAGGACCAAAATGCAGGCAGGTGGACTCCATGGAAGGTGGATGGGGAGTTGCTCCTGCCCTGGCACTAGAGCCCCAGCTGCTGTTCCAGGTGCTCTCTGATAACAGAGATCTCCGTGTGTCGTGTCATGACACTGTCTCCAGGACTGACCCTCAGGATAATGAGGATTCAAAACGAGGCAGGTGATACTGCCTTCAAAAGTAAATCCAGGGAGGTTTGGCGGTATGTCAGAGGGTTGAGGGCTTGTGGCGCTCACGAATAGAGGGGACAGGTGGAAGGATTTGGGGTCTGGCCCCCAGACCGCCACCTGCAGGGGAGTCGCTTTACAGGGGGTGAAGCAGGTCTTTAGGAGCTCTATCTTTCTCTCCCACCCTGTATTTCCTCTGCTCTCTCCTTTTGTGTCTGTCAGATGCAAGGTCAGTAACAACAACAACAACAACAAAAACAATAACCACCACAGTGACCAAGCAACAAGGGCAGCGAAAGGGGAACAAATGGAGTGCAGGAGCTGTGGATTATTCGTGGCGTAGGCACTCAGCTGTGGCAATAACCCCTTGAGGCAATCAATCCATACATGAAGATGTAATACAGGTAACAGAGACGTATATGTCCCTGTGTGTTTCCACTGAGTTAATGTAAATGCACTTTTATTGACTTCTTCATTTATTTATTACCTTGCCAGGAGAATTTCTTTTCATTGCTAAAAAAAAGTGTCCCATCAAGGGTAGCAGTTGGTGCCACACCCAGTTAAGCACTCATGTTACAATGCAGGAGGACTGGGCTTCAACACCCTGGTTCCCACATGCCAGGGGAAATCTTTACAGGTGGTGCGGAAGTGCTGCAGTTGTCTCTCTCTGTGTCTCAAACTCTCTCTACCTCCCTTCCCTCTCAATTCCTGTCTATTTATTCCAGTGAATAATCAAGAAAATAGAAAGTAAAAAAAGAAAAAGGAAAAGGAAATATTCCACGACTTCAAATGGGCTACTCAGGACAATGCTTTCCTTGTTAAGATCCTCACAGCATTCCATATGCAGAAAGGCAAAGACGCCATGTATTTTTTAACCCAGTTTTTATATTTATTTATTTATTTATTTATTTAGGTGCTTATTCATTTTTGTTATTGATGAATTAATGTTTTACATTTGACATTGACTAAGGATCTGACACCAGCGGACTCCAGTACCCCTATATGGTACTCTGCCTCTACAAAACCCATCCATTGACCTGTCCATCCATCCATCCATCCACCCATACATCTATCCATCCATTCATCCATCCATCCATCCATCCTTCCATCCATCCATCCATCCACCAGTCAACCAAGCTAAGTACAAAAGGAGATCTCTCCTTGAATGGTGAGGAGAAACAACGATGCATAGGTAGGTTGCAAAGGCCCAGTTTGGCTGAATAGGGCAGAGGGGCTGAACCTGGGAATGTGTTGGGGCGTGTGGGTTTGGGTGGGATGAGCCGGAGACCCTGTGAGCTGGGTCACATTAGGGGCAGGCAGGGGGTGGAAGGGGTTGCGAACAGCTGTCACTGGAGAAGCATCACAAGTGCTGGAGCTGGTGAGCAGGGCACCTGGAAGAGAGGACAGACAAAGGAGAGAAGCAAAGTGCGGAGGAGAGGAGAGGGGAGAGGATGGTGAGGACAGGAGAGGACAGGAGAGGACAGGATTGGAGGGGACCTGAGAAACCTACCTGGACAAAGGCAGCATACGGACATCCAGGAAGGCAGGCAGGCATGCAGGCAGCTCTGGCCTGGGCTCCCAGGATCCCGGGCGCACCTCCACCTGTCTTCTCTTGGCTGCCAGCCCTGAGGTCCCTCGTCGGTCAGCACTGTCTTCCCATCCTTCCGTCCCTCTGTGCCAGGGCCCAGGCGTCTGGGCGCTGTTGCCTGACCTAGTGGCAGGGCAGTTGGGCTGCCCAGTGCCAGTGTGGCCAGCACAGATTGCCAGGGGCTAGGACATCACAGAGGGCTCATGTGGTTGCTAGGCCATGGGGACCCCGCCCATCCAGTTGACCAGCAGCCATGACCCCCACGCTGAACTTGACCTGAGGGGTGGTGGCCAGCCACCAGAGCCAGAGCCCCAGGCCAAAGCAGGTGCTGGTCGGCCGGGCCAAGGGGCTATGTGCAGATTGGTGTGTGTCTGGGCATGGGGCTGGCGTCTGACAGTCCAGGGCGGGGGACCAAGGTCCGCCAGGCCCCTGTCCCACCATGTGCACTGACACACAGTCTTGCTGACTGACTGACAGTCCCCGCCCCAGAGATACCCACACCAAATCCCTGGGTGCCCTGAGCTGCCCCTGAGGGTTGGTGGGTGCCTGCCTGGACACATGCCTCCGTAATGGAGGCCTCTATTAATCCCGTTGCCTACTGACAGCTGCCCTCCTGCCCCTCCTCCTCCTCCTACGCCTCCTCCTCCTCCTCTTCCTACTCTTCCTCCTCCTCTTTCTCCTCCTCCTCCTCCACCCCCTCCTCCTCTTCCTCATCCTCAGATGGACTCACTCAGGGCCCTTGGCCTAGGCAAGCCAGGGCTGCTGCTCTGGCTTCTGCAGCTTCTATCCAGTGGGGGGGTGTAGGAATCTGTTCCTGTCAGTCCCTGATTCCTGGGACCTTCCATGCCTCCAGCTGCCCCCACTCTCTAGTCCTGACCCCTCCTCAAGGATGCCCCCTTTCCCCTTACCCTCTGTCCCCCAGCTCCCAACTAACATCTACTGTGTTCCCAACTAACATCTACTGCGCTACTTTACTGCCACCCTGCTTCTGCCCTTCAGCCCCGAGGGCCCAGGGCCAGCCCAGCTGCCATCTCACCATCCAGCAGGGGGACCTGCCCTAACCCCCTGCCACCACACCCACACACACAGCCCTGCACACACTCCTGGGCTCCCCTGCCTGCAGCCTGCCTCTCAAACAGTCTCCTTCTGCCCCCTAGCCCCCTTACAGCCTCTGCCACGGACCCCCACAGACACCTGGGCATGAGCAGTGCAGACATGCAAACAGCTCCCCTCGCCCCCACTCCAGTTGCTCCAAGGTTGTCAAGAGTCTTTTTTTCATGCTGTAGGGGAGGGAGTTGAGACAGTCCAATGTCCTGGGGAGCAAGAACTGCAAACAGTCCATCTACAATGTAACATTTGGGTCTCAGGCCGCCCAATCCCTAGTGCGCTGTGCAGACCTTTGACTGGCAAAAACACCCCATCTGAGCGTGAGATCTGGCTGGGCTAGTGGCTCTTTCTGTGGACTAAGAGACAGACAGACAGAGTTTTCAGGTTCAAAACCTATACTTCCCAGAAGATGGTCATTCACTTCGGTAAAAAAAAAAAAAAAAAAAAAAAAAAAAAAAGGCTTTTTATTTTTTTTCCTCCTGCCTGGGTAACCTGTCTCCTGCCTGTTTCAAAGTGAAAAAAGGGAAAAATCTTTTTTGGAGCGAAAAGGACCAAAATGCAGGCAGGTGGACTCCATGGAAGGTGGATGGGGAGTTGCTCCTGCCCTGGCACTAGAGCCCCAGCTGCTGTTCCAGGTGCTCTCTGATAACAGAGATCTCCGTGTGTCGTGTCATGACACTGTCTCCAGGACTGACCCTCAGGATAATGAGGATTCAAAACGAGGCAGGTGATACTGCCTTCAAAAGTAAATCCAGGGAGGTTTGGCGGTATGTCAGAGGGTTGAGGGCTTGTGGCGCTCACGAATAGAGGGGACAGGTGGAAGGATTTGGGGTCTGGCCCCCAGACCGCCACCTGCAGGGGAGTCGCTTTACAGGGGGTGAAGCAGGTCTTTAGGAGCTCTATCTTTCTCTCCCACCCTGTATTTCCTCTGCTCTCTCCTTTTGTGTCTGTCAGATGCAAGGTCAGTAACAACAACAACAACAACAAAAACAATAACCACCACAGTGACCAAGCAACAAGGGCAGCGAAAGGGGAACAAATGGAGTGCAGGAGCTGTGGATTATTCGTGGCGTAGGCACTCAGCTGTGGCAATAACCCCTTGAGGCAATCAATCCATACATGAAGATGTAATACAGGTAACAGAGACGTATATGTCCCTGTGTGTTTCCACTGAGTTAATGTAAATGCACTTTTATTGACTTCTTCATTTATTTATTACCTTGCCAGGAGAATTTCTTTTCATTGCTAAAAAAAAGTGTCCCATCAAGGGTAGCAGGTGGTGCCACACCCAGTTAAGCACTCATGTTACAATGCAGGAGGACTGGGCTTCAACACCCTGGTTCCCACATGCCAGGGGAAATCTTTACAGGTGGTGCGGAAGTGCTGCAGTTGTCTCTCTCTGTGTCTCAAACTCTCTCTACCTCCCTTCCCTCTCAATTCCTGTCTATTTATTCCAGTGAATAATCAAGAAAATAGAAAGTAAAAAAAGAAAAAGGAAAAGGAAATATTCCACGACTTCAAATGGGCTACTCAGGACAATGCTTTCCTTGTTAAGATCCTCACAGCATTCCATATGCAGAAAGGCAAAGACGCCATGTATTTTTTAACCCAGTTTTTATATTTATTTATTTATTTATTTATTTATTTAGGTGCTTATTCATTTTTGTTATTGATGAATTAATGTTTTACATTTGACATTGACTAAGGATCTGACACCAGCGGACTCCAGTACCCCTATATGGTACTCTGCCTCTACAAAACCCATCCATTGACCTGTCCATCCATCCATCCATCCACCCATACATCTATCCATCCATTCATCCATCCATCCATCCATCCTTCCATCCATCCATCCATCCACCAGTCAACCAAGCTAAGTACAAAAGGAGATCTCTCCTTGAATGGTGAGG